>NC_053037.3:601390466-601707966 GCF_002575655.3 Aegilops tauschii subsp. strangulata
ACCAGATTTGACCAAAATTCAAAAAAACTGAAATAATTATTTAGTAACACTAATATTCTTGAATAATTATTTAGTAACACTAATACTTCTTGAATAAGTAGTTTGACCATAGTTTGACCAGATTTAACAAAAATAAAAAAAACAGAAATTTGAGCATAACTTTTTTTTCCTTTTAGAATTTGAGGATTCTAAAAATTTACAAACAAGCCGTAGGCTGTCAAAATCGGATGCGGATTTTCGTGCTGAACATTTTGATATATTATACTTTTTTTCTGACATCGTATGCAAAAGTTATAGCCGTTTTACATTTTTCCTACACTTTTTGCAAAACATGTCCAAATTTAAGTTTTTAAATTTTCCTAATTAGTACATGTAGTAACATAACTACATCTGGAACGATTTTAATTTTTGAAGTTTTTATCATTTTCTTTTGCTTTTTACAAAACTGAAAAGACGATCCACGGGGGGAGGGGGGGTAGAGTTTGAAAATGGGACCTTTAGTACCGGTTCGTGCCATGAACCGGTACTAATGCCTCAAACCTCATTAGTACCGGTTGGTGGCTCAAACCGGGACTAAAGGTCTAACCTTTAGTACCGGTTGGTGCCATGAACCGGTACTAATGGGCGTCGCACCCTTTAGTCCCGGTTCGTGGCACCAACCGGGACTAAAGGTTCCATTTGAACCGGGACTAATGCCTGTACGGTGCCCTAGCCGCTCGAACCGGGACTAATGTGATTAATACTCTTTTCTAGCCGAATCAAAGCCCTGTTTTCTACTAGTGTGCTCCAGATTGACAGCTGCACAAATCTAGCTAAATCGGTTCCAATCAATTGGCAAGATGCCCGCATACACAAAGCTAGCTAGCTCAATAGAAATTAAGCAATACACTCACGTACACAGCAAGGAAAGCTAATAAACTTGCGGCCGGCCGGAAACACAAATTAATCACACGAATTGATCACGCCGGTCGTTCATCCACTGGAAATCCATGGTCTTCATGCTGGGTATACGTACGTATAATCTTGCTCTCTGCAAATCATTATGTCCTCTAGATCACGTCGGTCGTTCATCTATGGAAAATCCGCGGTCTACATGCTAGGTATATGTACGTATCATCTTGCTCTCCGCTGATCATTATGTCCGCTAGATCACATCGATCGTCATGCTCCAGATTGACAGCTGCACAAAGCTAGCCAGATCGGTTCCAATCAATTGGCAAGATGCCCGCATACACAAAGCTAGCTAGCTCAATAGAAAATTAGCAATACACTTACGTACTCCCTCCGTTCCTAAATATTTGTCTTTCTAGAGGTTTCAAATGGTGACTACATATGAAACAAAATGAGTGAATCTACACTCTAAAATATGTTTATATACATTCGTATGTGATGACCATTTAAAATCTTTAGAAAGACAAATATTTAGGAACGGAGGGAGTACACAGCAAGGAAAGCTAATAAACTCGCGGCCGGCCGGAAACGCAAATTAATCACACGAATTGCACACAGGGAGAGTTGATTTGATATAATAAATCATGAAACCTAGACGAACATTACCTATATGCTGGCGGTGCCTTCAGCTAAGGGTTGTCCAGCTAGCTCACAGAGGATCCCATGGTGGTGCAGCGGCTGTAGGGAAGGAGAGGCGGTGGCGGCTTGAGGGTGGAGCCTCGATTGCTCAATAAAGAAGTTATGGGAAACCTTTTTTCTAGGGTAGAATAAGTTATGGGGAATTAATCAACAGAAAAGGCTCATGAAAAATTTGTCCATGGCATAGGTGGGTAATTCCCATCAACTCCAATCTACCGGCTGTGGTTATTTAATCTGGTAAATTAAAGGTCGGTGTGGTTATTTAATCTGGTAAATTAAAGGTCGGATGTTTCTAATTATTGTGGGATTTTTAAGCTAATTATCTTTATTTTGATGATCCCGTCAAGTACTTTTTAATATAAATAGATGAGGATTACCCCTGCCTTTGCAGTGAGCGATGCACATAACCATCTTTATTGCATTATTCAAGAACGTCTTATAAAGTAAATACATATATCAACTCAAAAACACATTCTGACTAGCCGCCTTCTGACTAGCCGGGAGCACCAACCGGTCTAGCAGACCCTCACTAGTAGAAAAAGGGCCATTTGTCCCGGTTCATAAGGCCCATCTGTCCCGGTTGGGGAACCGGGACTAAAGGGTTGTTACTAATGCCTAGGCCTTTAGTCCCAGTTCTTATACTAACCGGGACAGATGGGCCTCCACGTGGCCGGTGCTGCGAACCCAGGCAGGAGGCCCTTTAGTCCCGGTTGGTGGCACCAACCGGGACCAATAGGCATCCACGCGTCAGCTGTTCAGGGGCTAGGGTTTTTGTTTTTGTTTTTTTTGAAAGGGGGGTGGATTTGGGGGTTTTGTATGGTTAATTAAGGTGTTTCATATACTTTGTTAGGTAGCTAATTAATTAATAGAGAGAAGGGTCCTCTCTTATCTCCGTGCTTGGTCGACGTTACGTACTATACATAGAGAGGCCCTCGACACGCTAGCTAGTAAGAAAATGAAGGAAACCATTAAGTACAGAAGTTCGTCATGCATACCGAGAGAAGTGATCGACCTCTCCTTCTCCGAGAGATTGGTCGAACAACAAGTTTTCGTATTATCTATCCGACGCTACTGGCTACATACATATACAATATGTAAGATCTCTTACAATCCCCTAGCATTTGAACTCAACTTCCACATGGTATTCTCCGGCTTTATTGATAACGTGGTCAAGAAAGAATCCCGCCAATTCCTCTTGAATTGCTTTCATGCGATCTTGTGGTAGGAGTTCATTCCGCATCTGCCACGTCTAATTTGAAGAAGGGGGTTAATACATATATATGAATGAAACTCAACAGAAATGATGGTGTAATAAAATGAAATTGTGAATATTATTGCTTACACACTTCATATTGTCTTTTAGAGTAGCCCCGCTTATTTTTCAAAGTCGCGTTGTAGATGAACTCGCACACGTAGTATCCACAGTAATCATTCCCTTGTTCCTGCCACAAGCACTTTACGAGAAATAGAGGTCAATCAAACTGATAATTAAGCATTATAAATGGCATTGATGAAAGTAGCTAGAATCAACGGGAGATGAGCGCAACTAGCTAGCTAGTAGTACTTACTTTTGGGTATCTATATTGCAGCTCCTTCGGCAGTCCCGGAGCTTCTGCGGTGAACTGTTTCCAAACCCTGCAAGACAAAGAAAATAATTATTACTTGAGATATCAGGAAATGAACAAAAAGTTGCCGATATGGTGTGATAATGATCGATTGAACTTACTTGTTGAGAATTTTAGTCATGTCCGCATAGGTCTCGGGATCTTTTCGTCTCGAGTCTAAAACGGTTACTAGTACCCGCTCAAGCTTAATCTCCAGGAGAATATAGTGGAAGCTGCGCACGCATGCATAACTCATCAATTACATTACTATAACCTCGCTCGAGTAATAAGGGAAACCGAATATGCACACGACAGTAACACTCACTTGAAGTTGTAAGGAAAGAGTATTAAATCTTTGTTTTGATTTATTAACAATTATTTGAAATTCATCTATGAGATTTGTGTTAATGAACCCAATATCATACATTTCTGCTTTTCTGCACTCGACGATCTTCAATCTGCATAATAAAGTGAGGATAATTATAAATACATGCAATGAAAGAGCTGGGCTATATATAGAGACTTAATGACAGAAGTAGTACTTACAGACAGTAGCAAGTGATCGTTAATTTATCAAGGGCCTTTTGATTGAAGAACTGGAAGAACTCCTCAAATGGAACATGCAACAGATCAGTTCCAACGAGGTCGTGCTCCTCTTTAACTCTCAGATACAAAGTATTCGCCCCCCCCAGACTCTCTGCAGGTTTTCATGTACCAATTATGGAATCTTCGCATCATCGTTGTTAGAGATTTTTCATCTTTGACGAGAGGCTTCCCGTACTCGTATCTGTGTTCGTCCACCTCCAAGAAATCATAATGTACATCGTAAGGCAGGTAATCTCCAAGATTGCTATAACCGGGCACCATCCCCGGAGCATTACCGACGATGTCGCTAGACACATTGAGCGGGGGGCACGATTGGTTTGCTTGTTCACCGAGCTGGGCAATTTTTTTCCCAGCTGCTCGTTCTTTTAACCTTTGATCACTGACAGTACTTCCCGACCGCTCCGCTTTGAGATATGCCTTTTCAGTAATGCGCTCATAGTTGGTTTTCGGCGGAGACTTTGGTGGTTTCCTCAGGGCATCGATAGTGCGCTTTGCTTTCACCGGATCTACCTTCTCCTCCGGAGGTGGATGTCTCTTTGCTTTCAACCCTTCAAAGAAGTCCTTCACTCCGGTCCGCATGATCTTTGCGTTTTCCTCCTCGGTCCTCTCGTACGGTAACTTCTCTAGAGGCTTGAGAGGTGGACCGTATCTGTATTGCCTCCCGCCTCTGGCTGTACTGCTAGACGCCGGAGCAGACAGAGCGGCTGTGGCTGTCTTCTTTCGTGCTTGCTTACGAGGCGGAGGAGAAGGACTACGACGTGCCGGAGCATCCGGGGCGGCGGCGGGTCTCTTCCGCCCTTGCTGGCGAGGCGGAGAAGGAGGAGGCTGGTGGCTTCTCGGGTGCGCCGGCGCAGGCGGAGAAGGAGGCGGAGTGCCGCCACGCGCCGGAGAAGGAGGCTGAGTGCCCTGATCGTCACTCGCCGGAGGAGGAGGAGGTGGAGGAGGCGGAGTGCCCTGACTCGCCGGAGAAGGAGGAGGAGGCGGAGGCATCCAGTTCGGAAGGTTGATGAGCTCCTTCCGCCATAGGCATGGAGTCTTCAGAGAGTATGTCGATCGGGTAGGGGCGCGGTGGGAGGGGGTAGGAGACCGACATCGTTTTTTCTAGGGTTTGGGTGTCCTCGAGAGTTTTGGTCGAGCGAGAGGGCCGGGGGGTGCTCCCGTGGTATAAGTTATCACGGTCGAGAGGGGGTATAAATATCAACCGTCCATCATGTCGAAGTTATCTGGGAGGGAGTTATATATATCGACAACGACGACATACATACATGGGAAAATAATGTTATCGGGGAGGGGGTATATCGACAACGACATACCCGATAAAAAATAAGAAGACAAAGAAGAAATAAAAAGAGGAGAAGAAGAAAGGAATAGAGGAGAAGATCAAAGAAAAAAAGAAGGAAAAAAAAAGAGGAGAAGAAGAAAGGAATAGAGGAGAAGAAGAAAAAATAGAATAATATTGGATCATCATTTCTCATATATATCCTCTATTCCTTTCTTCTTCTCCTCTTCTTTTTCTTCTTTTTTCCTCTTCTTATTTATTTCTCCTCTTCTTCCTCTCCTCTTCTTCTCCTTTCTTCCTCTTCTTATTTTCGTTTTTCCTCTCCTCTTCTTCTCCTTTCTTCCTCTTCTTATTTTCGTTTTTCCTCTCCTTCTTTTTCTTCTTCTTCCTTTCCTAGCTAGTATATAATTTTTTTCTAAAAATGTAACTTTTGCATATATAAAACTTTTCCATGGATCATCATTTCTCATATATATCCATCTATAGCCACATACATATATAAATGGAAAAAATGCTATGAACAAAAATACATATATACTTGGTAAATATTCTATGAACATCGTTTCTCATATATATCAATGCATACATCCATGGATCATCATTGCTCATATATCCATAGTCATATATAAAAACTTTCTGTATATGAACAAAAAACTTTCTATGAACAAAAAAACATTTTTGACATATTTAGCACATTCTAAATTTTCCTAACTCTTTTACAACCACAAAATTACTCCAACTTCATGACAGTACCCACACCCCATTTCACCAAAAACCTTCTGATCCATAGTTCAAAATTTTCAAATTTCATTCAAATGAAATTTGAACCAGATTCAAATTCCTTGCTGAAAACCTATTCTAAACCAATCCAAAAATTCTGAAATTTTGCCATCACCTTTGTCTTGCATCAGTACCTCACCACAAAAAATATCATAAATTCTAAAAATGCCAAAAGCCATCTAGCATTTGATCAAACACCCTCTATATGCACTGTTCATATCTGTAAAAAAAATCAGAAATTTGAGAAAATTGGACGGCGTGTTGCTGCTGCTCCACTCCTTCTCCTCTCCTCTCCTTCTCCTTTCCTTCTGCTCTTCAATGCGTCGGGGCCGGCGGCGACCATGGAGCAGGGGCAGAGAGCAAGGGGCGCTCGGGCGCAAGAGCGGCGCTCGATCGGGACCATGGGAAAGGGGGGCTCACTTCGAGGGGGGCGGCGATGGCAGGAGTCCGGCGACGAGGACGACGGGCTCGGGGCGGCACGCGGTGACGGGGACGGCGGTCTCGGGACGGCACGCGACGACAGATACGAGGAGGGGTGGGCTCGGGGAGGCACGCGGCGACGGGGACGACGAGGACGGCGGGCTCGGGGATGCCGGCGACGAGGACGGCGCGGGTTCGGGGAGGCGACGGCGTTGGCGGCGTCGGCGTAGACGGCGAGGTGGAGCAGCCTGACGGCGTCGATGAGCTCGGCGTCGTCGGCGGGGGGGGGGGGGGGGGGGGAGGTGACTGGCGATGAAAACTAAAAATTTTCACAAGTGTTTGTTATATAGTCCAAGCATTAGTCTCAGTTGATGCCACCAACCGGGACTAATGCCCCCTTTAGTCCCGGTTGGTACCACCAACCGGGACCAAAGGTCTCTATTCAGCAGCCCAAAGGGCGGGAAGCGGCGGCCTTTGGTCCCGGTTGGTGGCACCAACCGGTACTAAAGGGGGGGCATTGGTACCGGTTGGTGGCACGAACCGGTACCAATGCCCACCTTTAGTCCTGGTTTGTGCCACCAACCGGGACCAAACGCCGCGCACAGCGGCGTGGTGGTGGGAGTTTAGTCCCACCTCGCTAGTTGAGAGGGGCGCGCTGTGGTTTATAAGCCCCACTACCGCACCCCTCTCGAGCTCCTCTCTATTGCAGGCTTATGGGCCTAATTGTCACTGCTATGCCAGTTGGGCCTGCTGGGCCTTCTGCGGGCCTGAATCCTAGCCCATTGATGGGTTTCTAGTCGTATTTAGGCCGTGGTGGCCCAGTAGGTGGCAATTTTTTTCCCAGTTTTTTTGTTTTCTTTTTTGTTTTGTTTCTACTCACAACAAAATACTTATTTATTTTATTTTATTTTGTTTCTAATTACTTATTTATTTTATTTAATGATAATTCTTTTTGCTATTAAAGTTTCTAACAAAATAAGTTCTTTATGAAAATTCTATTTGCTTTTAATGATTTTGAACAGAAAATACTTTGATAATTTTAGTTGCATGAATTTTATATAATTTTAGTAGAGGTTGCTTATAATGTTTTGAACAGAAAATACTTTGATAATTTTAGTTTCATAAATTTCATTTATGTTATTAAAGTTTTTTTTTGTTTTTTTCTACTTATATATTTTATTATAGTTTATATTATTTTATTTCTAATTACTTATTTATTTTATTTTATGATAATTCTTTTTGCTATTAAAGTTTGTAACAAAAAAGTTGTTTATGAAAATTCATCTTGCTTTTAATGATTTTGAATAGAAAATACTTTGATAATTCACCATAGTTTGGGATTTCATTCTTTTGAACTTATTTGAACTCCATAGTTTTTCTGTGTTCAAAATGCACCATTCAAAGCCACATCATCAATTTTCAACCCTTTCTGACTTCATTTGTTATTTTTCGTGCGTTTACTGATTTTTTTCAGCTATAAGACCCTGAAATTGAAAAGCACTACAGATGAACTCTGAAAAGGTTGAAAGTTGGCATGGTATCATCATTTCACCCACATAGCATGTGCAAGAAAGTAGAGAGGCTTACGGCAAAAACTGGATGCACTTCATGTACAAAACGGAGAATCTCTTTCGAAGTATCAGGGTTTCATACGGAAACTCGTCTGTTACAAAGGGATTTCATTTTTTTGAACTTATTTGAACTCCATACTTTTTCTGTGTTCAAAATGCACCATTCAAAGACACATCATCAATTTTCAACCATTTCTGACTTCATTTGTTATTTTTCATGCATTTACTGATTTTTTCAGCTATAAGACCCTGAAATTGAAAAGCACTAGAAATGAACTCTGAAAAGGTTAAAAGTTGGCATGGTATCATCATTTCACCCACATACCATGTCCAAGAAAGTAGAGAGGCTTACGGCAAAAACTGGATGCACTTCGTGTACAAAACAAACAATCTCTTTCGAAGTATCAGGGTTTCATACGGAAACTCGTCTGTTACAAAGGGATTTCATTTTTTTGAACTTATTTGAACTCCATACTTTTCTGTGGTCAAAATGCGCCATTCAAAGCCACATCATCAATTTTCAACCCTTTCTGACTTCATTTGTTATTTTTCATGCATTTACTGATTTTTTTCCAGCTATAAGACCTTGAAATTGAAAAGCACTACAAATGAACTCTGAAAAGGTTAAAAGTTGGCATGGTATCATCATTTCACCCACATAGCATGTCCAAGAATGTAGAGATGCTTACGGCAAAAACTGGATGCACTTCGTGTACAAAACGGACAATCTCTTTCGAAGTATCAGGGTTTCATACGGAAACTCGTCTGTTACAAAGGGATTTCATTTTTTTGAACTTATTTGAACTCCATACTTTTTCTGTATTCAAAATGCGCCATTCAAAGCCACATCATCAATTTTCAACCCTTTCTGACTTCATTTGTTATTTTTCATGCATTTACTTTTTTTTCAGCTATAAGACCCTGAAATTGAAAAGCACTACAAATGAACATGGATAGATAAGTGACCAAATTAATAGTAGTTCATCATCACATTAAAACCAAAGTACATACATAGTTCAAATTGAACAACATATAGCTCTCCAGAGCATCTAGTTAAACCATACATTGAAACTATGTAAAACCTTTCAATGCAACAACAAATGCGATCATAATCGCAACTAAGGTAACAATTGATCCAATGGCATAATGATACCAAGCCTCGGTATGAATGGCATATTTTCTAATCTTTTTAATCTTCAACCGCATTGCATCCATCTTGATCTTGTGATCATCGACGACATCCGCCACATGCAACTCCAATATCATCTTCTCCTCCTCAATTTTTTTATTTTTTCCTTCAAGTAATTGTTTTCTTCTTCGACTAAATTTAACCTCTCGACAATAGGGTCGGTTGGAATTTTCGGTTCAACCACCTCCTACATAAATAAAATCTATGTCACGTTGGTCCGCATAATTGTCATAAACAATAAATGAACCAAATAGTTATAAAAAGATAATATATATCACATCCGAATCATAGACAGGACGAGGGCCGGCGGGGGCGGATACCAGAACCATCGCACTATATAATAACAAGGAATAATAAAAGTAAGAAAATTAGACAAGTATCTATCTCAAGTAAGAATTTTTTTTCTTTCAGAAAGAAGATAAGAACAAGAGGCTCACCACGGTGGTGCCGGCGACGAGATCGGCGCGGGCGATCGACGGCGGTGAAGACGGGGACGGGACGTGACGAACCGCTAAACCTAGGAAAATCTCGGGGAAAATGGAGCTCGGAGGTCGAGTTTCGAGAGAAGAAATATTAACTAGTGTGGCTCGGACATTTCATCGAACACCTCATGTGCATAGGAGGTGAGCTAGAGCACCCAAGTGCGCTCCCCTCGCCGGCCAGCAAAAAACAGAGCAGGGTGGAGTGCTCTGCCCGCTGGCGATGGGCTATATATACGCAAATCATTTGTCCCGGTTCGTGGCTGGAAGCGGGACCAATGGTTATGGGCCAGGAGCGAGGCCCATTGGTCCCGGTTCGTTCCTAGAACCGGGACAAATGGGTCCAGACGAACCGGGACCAAAGCCCGCGAGGCCCCGGCCGGCCACCTGGGCTCACGAACCGGGACGAATGCACCCGTTGGTCCCGGTTCGTATAAGAACCGGGACTAATGGGCTGGCCAAGCCCGAACGAAAGCCCCTTTTTCTACTAGTGCCTCAACATGGACCGCATGCGCATGCTATAAAATCTATCACCGCCTTCTTCCGCAGTCCCATTTTTACGAGCAATCAATGCACTGATCTTGCCAGTCCCTTCTGTCCTCGACGCCGGACAATGCCAACCTCCTGCGCGCACCTATCAGACGGTACCCAGCACCGAGACCCCGCTGCACCTTGCCGCCAAGACTCGCCATCATCGATATTGTAGATGGCATGCCGCTCAACCTTGGTCACCGCACGAGAAGCATACGGAGACCCGCGCCCAGGGACAACCGATGTACCCCCCGCCCCCCACACACAAAGATGATGCCCCATGGGGGTGACGATGTAGGAATCTCGCCATCATCCGATCTGGGAAGCCCGAATCTAGTGTTTCCCCAGGGCATACAGGGACCGCAAATCGCCCCACGACGGCTCCAACGAGGTGACGACTCCCGCGGGGCGCCGCTGTCGATGGTTCGGGCCGAGGCCAAACCTAGATTTCGTTGGCAAATTCATGCCCATCCCTGGCTAGACCACCAGATCGACCTCCTCCGTCATCCAACATGCTCATGGCTGACGCTTGCTGCTGGGAAACCGCACGGCCAGAGCCACACCGCCACCCGGAACCGCCGCCTCGACTGGGTGAGCCATCGATGGTGGAGGGGCCCTCACTACTGCACCGCCAACGCCGGAAGACGCACACCTCCAGGACACATGCGTGGATCTCCACCGCAACTGAATCCCAGAGCTGCGGCGGAGGAAGGCCCTATCACTGCCATCATCCCCTGTCTGGACTTTGCCCCGTGAAGCTCCGGCGGCGGCGAGGAGTGTAGGGTAACGTAGCAGAAATTCAAAATTTTCTACGCATCACCAAGATCAATCTATGGAGTACTCTAGCAACGAGGGAAGGGGAGTGCATCTACATACCATTGTAGATCGCTAAGCGGAAGTGTTGCAAGAACGCAGATGAAGGAGTCGTACTCGTAGCGATTCAGATCGCGGTTGATTCCGATCTAAGCGCCGAACCACGGCGCCTCCGCGTTCAACACACGTGCAGCCCGGTGACGTCTCCCACGCCTTGATCCAGCAAGGAGAGAGGGAGAGGTAGGGGAAGACTCCGTCCAGCAGCAGCACGACGGCGTGGTGGTGATGGAGGAACGTGGCAATCCTGCAGGGCTTCGCCAAGCACCGCGGGAGAGGAGGAGGACATGGAAGAGGGGAAGGGCTGCGCCAGAACTTGGGTTGCTGCTGCCCTCCCACCCCTACATATATATAGGGGCAAGGAAGAGGGGGGCCGGCCCCCTCAGATCCAATCTAAGGAGGGGGCATCGGCCAGGGGGGTTGCCTTGCCCCCCAAGGCAAGGGGGGCGCCTCCCCTTAGGGTTCCCCCAAACCCCCAGGCGCATGGGCCCTGGGAGGGAAGGCACCCAGCCCACTAAGGGGCTGGTCCCTCTCCACATACAGCCCATAGGGCCCTCCGAGGCTGGTGGCCCCTCCCGGTGGACCCCCGAAACCCTCCGGTGGTCCCGGTACATTACCGGTGACGCCCGAAACTCTTCCGGTGGCCAAAACGGGACTTCCCATATATAAATATTTACCTCCGGACCATTCCGGAACTCCTCGTGACGTCCGGGATCTCATCCGGGACTCCGAACAACATTCGGTAACCACGTATCTCTATTCCCTATAACCCTAGCGTCATCGAACCTTAAGTGTGTGGACCCTACGGGTTCGGGAACCATGCAGACATGACCGAGACGTTCTCCGGCCAATAACCAATAGTGGGATCTGGATACCCATGTTGGCTCCCACATGTTCCACGATGATCTCATCGGATGAACCACGATGTCGGGGATTCAATCAATCCCGTATACAATTCCCTTTGTCAATCGGTATGTTACTTGCCCGAGATTCGATCGTCGGTATCCTGATACCTTGTTCAATCTCGTTACCGGCAAGTCTCTTTACTCGTTCAGTAACACATCATCCCGTGATCAACTCCTTGATCACATTGTGCACATAATGATGATGTCCTACCGAGTGGGCCCAGAGATACCTCTCCGTTTACACGGAGTGACAAATCCCAGTCTCGATTCGTGCCAACCCAACAGACACTTTCGGAGATACCTGCAGTGCACCTTTATAGCCACTCAGTTACGTTGTGACGTTTGGTACACCCAAAGCATTCCTACGGTATCCGGGAGTTTCACAATCTCATGGTCTAAGGAAATGATACTTGACATTAGAAAAGCTCTTAGCAAACGAACTACATGATCTTGTGCTAGGCTTAGGATTGGGTCTTGTCCATCACATCATTCTCCTAATGATGTGATCCCGTTATCAACGACAT
Source organism: Aegilops tauschii subsp. strangulata (assembly GCF_002575655.3). Taxonomy (NCBI): domain Eukaryota; kingdom Viridiplantae; phylum Streptophyta; class Magnoliopsida; order Poales; family Poaceae; genus Aegilops; species Aegilops tauschii. The sequence continues at coordinate 601,402,815 of NC_053037.3, forward strand.
CCAATGTCCATGGTCAGGAAACCGTAACCATCTATTGATCAACGAGCTAGTCAACTAGAGGCTTACTAGGGACATGGTGTTGTCTATGTATCCACACATGTATCTGAGTTTCCTATCAATACAATTCTAGCATGGATAATAAACGATTATCATGAACAAGGAAATATAATAATAACCAATTTATTATTGCCTCTAGGGCATATTTCCAACAGTCTCCCACTTGCACTAGAGTCAATAATCTAGTTCACATCACCATGTTATTAACACTCACAGGTCACATCACCATGTGACCAACATCCAAAGAGTTTACTAGAGTCAACAATCTAGTTCACATCACTATGTGATTAACACTCAATGAGTTCTGGTTTGATCATGTTATGCTTGTGAGAGAGGTTATTAGTCAACGGGTCTGAACCTTTCAGATCCGTGTGTGCTTTACGAATATCTATGTCATCTTGTGGATGCTACCACGCGCTACTTGGAGCCATTTCAAATAATTGCTCTACTATACGAGTCCGGTTTACTACTCAGAGTCATCTGGATTAGTGTCAAAGTTCGCATCGACGTAACCCTTTACGACGAACTCCTTTTCACCTCCATAATCGAGAAAATTCCTTAGTCCACTAGATACTAAGGATAAGTTCGACCGCTGTCATGTGATCCATTCCCGGATCACTATTGTACCCCTTGACCAACTCATGGCAAGGCACACTTCATGTGCGGTACACAGCATAGCATACTGTAGAGCCTACGTCTAAAGCATAGGGGACGACCTTCGTCCTTTCTCTCTCTTCTGCTGTGGTCAGGTCTTGAGTCTTACTCAATACTCACACCTTGTAACACAGCCAAGAACTCCTTCTTTGCTGATCTATTTTGAACTCTTTTAAAATCATGTCAAGGTGTGCGTTCTTTGAAAGTATCATCAGGCGTCTTGATCTATATCTATAGATCTTGATGCCCAATATGTAAGCAGCTTTATCCAGGTCTTCCTTTGAAAAAACTCCTTTCAAACAACCCTTTATGCTTTCCAGAAATTCTACATCATTTCGGATCAACAATATGTCATTCACATATACTTATCAGAAATGTTGTAGCGCTCCCACTCACTTTATTGTAAATACAAGTTTCTAACAAACTTTGTATAAACCCGAAAACTTTGATCACTCCATCAAAGCGTATATTCTGACTCCGAGATGCTTGCTCTAGTCCATGGAAGGATCGCTGGAGCTAGCATACCTTTTAGCATCCTTAGGATCGACAAAACCTTTCTGATTGTATCACATACAACCTTTCCTTACGAAAACTGGTAAGGAAACTTGTTTTGACATCCATCTGCCAGATTTCATAAATGCAGCTAATGCTAACATGATTCCGACGGACTTAAGCATCGCTATGGATGAGAAAATCTCATCGTAGTCAACTCCTTGAACTTGTGAAAACACTCTTTGCCACAAGTCGAGCTTCATAGACGGTAACCTTACCGTCCACATCCGTCTTCTTCTTAAAGATCCATTTATCTCAATGGCTTGCCGATCATCGGGCAAGTTCACCAAAGTCCATGCTTTGTTCTGATACATGGATCCTATCTCGGATTTCATGGCTTCTAACCATTTGTCGGAATATGGTCCCACCATCGCTTCTCCATAGCTCGTAGGTTCATTGTTGACTAGCGCAACATGACTTCCAAGACAGGATCACGCATTACTCTGAAGTAGTACGCATCCTCGTCGTCCTACGAGGTTTGGTAGTGACTTGATCCGAAGTTTCATGATCACTATCATAAGCTTCCACTTCAATTGGTGTAGGTGCCACAGGAACAACTTCATGTGCCCTGCTACACACTAGTTGAAGTGACGGTTCAATAGCATTATCAAGTCTCCACCATCCTCCCACTCAATTCTTTCGAGAGAAACTTTTCCTCGAGAAAGGACCTGTTTACTTCCAGATCTGAAACAGGAGGTATACCCAACTGTTTTGGGTAATCTATGAAGATGCATTTATCCACTTTGGGTTCGAGCTTATCAGCCTGAAACTTTTTCACATAAGCATCGCAGCCCCAAACTTTTAAGAAACGACAACTTAGGTTTCTCTAAACGGTGTCGTCTCAACGGAATTGCGTGCTGCCCCTTTTAAAGTGAATGCGGTTGTCTCTAATGCCTAACCCATAAACGATAGTGGTAATTTGATAAGAGACATCATGGTATGCACCATATCCAATAGGGTGCAGTTATGATGTTCGGACACACCATCACACTGTGGTGTTCCAGGCGGTATTAATTGTGAAACACTTTCCACAATGTCTTAATTGTGTGCCAAACTCGTAACTCAGATATCTCTATGATCATATCATAGACATTTTATCCTCTTGTCACGGCGATCTTCAACTTCACTCTGAAATTACTTGAACCTTTCAATAATTCAGACTTGTGTTTCATCAAGTAAATACACTCAGCATCTACTCAAATCATCTGTGAAGTAAGAACATAACGATATCCATTGCATGCCTCAGCACTCATTGGACTGCATACATCAAAATGTATTACTTCCAACAAGTTGCTCTCTTGTTCCATCTTACTGAAAACGAGGCCTTTCAGTCATCTTGCCCATGTGGTATGATTTGCATGTCTCAAGTGATTCAAAATCAAGTGAGTCCAAACGATCCATCTGCATGGAGTTTCTTCATGCATATATACCAATAGACATGGTTCGCATGTCTCAATCTTTTCAAAAACGAGTGAGTCCAAAGATCCATCTACATGGAGCTTCTTCATGCGTTCTATACCAATATGACTCAAATGGCAGTGCCACAAGTATGTGGTACTATCATTACTATTTTATATCTTTTGGCACGAACATGTGTATCACTGCGATCGAGATTCATTTTAGGTGCAAGACCATTGAAGGTATTATTCAAATAAACAGAGTAACCATTATTCTCCTTAAATGAATAACCGTATTGCGATAAACATAATCCAATCATGCTCAATGCAAACACCAAATCTCGATGGTAGAGGGAGCATGCGATGCTTGATCACATCAACCTTGGAAACACTTCCAACACATATCGTCATCTCACCTTTAGTTAGTCTCCGTTTATCCCGCAGCTTTTATTTTGAGTTACTAACACTCAGCAACCGAACCGGTATCTAATACCCTGGTGCTGCTAGGAGTACTAGTAAAGTACACATTCATATAATATATATCCAATATACTTCTGTCGACCTTGCCCGCCTTCTCATCTACCAAGTATCTAGGGTAGTTCTGCTTCAGTGACCGTTCCCCTCATTACAGGAGCACTTAGTCTCGGGTTTGGGTTCAACCTTGGGATTCTTCACTAGAGCAGCAAATGATTTGTTGTTTCATGAAGTATCCCTTTTGCCCTTGCCCTTCTAGAAACTAGTGGTTTTACTAACCATCAACAATTGATGCTCCTTCTTGATTTCTACTTTCGCGGTGTCAAACATCGCGAGTTGCTCAAGGATCATCATGTCTATCCCTGATATGTTATAGTTCATCACGAAGCTCTAATAGCTTGGTGGCAGGGACTATGGAGAACCATCACTATCTCATCTGGAAGATTAACTCCCACTCGATTCAAGCGATTGTGGTACTCTGACAATCTGAGCACATGCTCAACGATTGAGCTTTTCTCCCTTAGTTTGCAGGCTTAAGAAACTTGTCAGGGGTCTCATACCTCTTGACGTGGGCACTAGTCTGAAATCCAAATTTCAGTCTTCGGAACATCTCATATGTTCTGTGACGTTTCAAAACGTCTTTGGTGCCACATATCTAAATCGTTATCATTACGCACTGAACTATCACGTAGTCATCAAAAACGTGTATGCCAGATGTTTCGCAACATCTACAGACGACGCTGAGGTTCAGCACACCGAGCGGTGCATTAAGGACATAAGCCTTCTGTGCAGCAATGAGGACAATCCTCAGTTCACGGACCCAGTCCGCATAATTGCTACTATCAACTTTCAACTAAATTTTTCTCTAGGAACATATCTTAAACAGTTGAACTAAAGCGTAAGCTATGACATAATTTGCAAAGACCTTTTGACTATGTTCATGATAATTAAGTTCATCTGATTATTTAATGAACTCCCACTCAGATAGACATCCTCTAGTCATCTAAGTGATACATGATCCGAGTCAAACTAGGCCGTGTCCGGTCATCACGTGAGACGGACTAGTCATCATCGGTGAACATCTCCATGTTGATCGTATCTGCTATACGACTCATGTTCGACCTTTCAGTCTCTTGTGTCCCGAGGCCATGTCTGTACATGCTAGGCTCGTCAAGTCAACCTAAGTGTTGCGCATGTGTTCCGAGGCCATGTCTGTACATGCTAGGCTCGTCAACACCCGTTGTATTCGAACGTTAGAATCTATCACACCCGATCATCACGTGGTGCTTCGAAACAACGAACCTTCGCAACGGTGCACAGTTAGGGGGAACACGTCTCTTGAAATTTTAGTGAGGGATCATCTTATTTATGCTACCGTCGTTCTAAGCAAATAAGATGTAAACATGACAAACATCACATGCAAATCATAAAGTGACATGATATGGCCAATATCATCTTGCGCCTTTTGATCTCCATCTTTGAGGCGCGGCATGACCACCTTTGTCACCGGCATGACACCATGATCTCCATCATCGTGTCTTCATGAAGTTGTCTCGCCAACTATTACTTCTACTACTATAGCTAACGGTTAGCAATAAAGTAAAGTAATTACATGGCGTTTTCATTGACACGCAGGTCATACAATAAATTAAGACAACTCCTATGGCTCCTGCCGGTTGTCATACTCATCGACATGCAAGTCGTGATTCCTATTACAAGAACATGATCAATCTCATACATCGCATATATCATTCATCACATCCTTTTGGCCATATCACATCACATAGCATACCCTGCAAAAACAAGTTAGACGTCCTCTAATTGTTGTTGCATGTTTTACGTGGCTGCGATGGGATTCTAGCAAGAACGTTTCTTACCTACGCAAAAGCCACAATGTGATATGCCAATTTCTATTTACCCTTCATAAGGACCCTTTTCATCGAATCCGATCCGACTAAAGTGGGAGAGACAGACACCCGCTAGCCACCTTATGCAACTAGTGCATGTCACTCGGTGGAACCTGCCTCACGTAAGTGTACGTGTAAGGTCGGTCTAGGCCGCTTCATCCCACGATGCCGCCGAATCAAGATAAGACTAGTAACGGCAAGTAAATTGACAACATCGACGCCCACAACTACTTTGTGTTCTACTCGTGCATAGAAACTACGCATAAACCTGGCTCATGATGCCACTGTTGGGTAACGTAGCAGAAATTCAAAATTTTCTACGCATCACCAAGATCAATCTATGGAGTAATCTAGCAACGAGGGAAGGGGAGTGCATCTACATACCATTGTAGATCGCTAAGCGGAAGCGTTGCAAGAACGCGGATGAAGGAGTCGTACTCGTAGCGATTCAGATCGCGGTTGATTCCGATCTAAGCGCCGAACCACGGCGCCTCCGCGTTCAACACACGTGCAGCCCGGTGACGTCTCCCACGCCTTGATCCAGCAAGGAGAGAGGGAGAGGTAGGGGAAGACTCCGTCCAGCAGCAGCACGACGGCGTGGTGGTGATGGAGGAGCGTGGCAATCCTGCAGGGCTTCGCCAAGCACCGCGGGAGAGGAGGAGGACATGGAAGAGGGGAAGGGCTGCGCCAGAACTTGGGTTGCTGCTGCCCTCCCACCCCCACATATATATAGGGGCAAGGGAGAGGGGGCCGGCCCCCTCAGATCCAATCTGAGGAGGGGGCGGCGGCCAGGGGGGTTGCCTTGCCCCCAAAGGCAAGGGGGGCGCCTCCCCTTAGGGTTCCCCCAAACCCCCAGGCGCATGGGCCCTGGGAGGGAAGGCACCCAGCCCACTAAGGGGCTGGTCCCTCTCCACATACAGCCCATAGGGCCCTCCGGGGCTGGTGGCCCCTCCCGGTGGACCCCCGAAACCCTCCGGTGGTCCCGGTACATTACCGGTGACGCCCGAAACTCTTCCGGTGGCCAAAACGGGACTTCCCATATATAAATCATTACCTCCGGACCATTCCGGAACTCCTCGTGACGTCCGGAATCTCATCCGGGACTCCGAACAACATTCGGTAACCACGTATCTCTATTCCCTATAACCCTAGCGTCATCGAACCTTAAGTGTGTAGACCCTACGGGTTCGGGAACCATGCAGACATGACCGAGACGTTCTCCGGCCAATAACCAACAGCGGGATCTAGATACCCATGTTGGCTCCCACATGTTCCACGATGATCTCATTGGATGAACCACGATGTCGGGGATTCAATCAATCCCGTATACAATTCCCTTTGTCAATCGGTATGTTACTTGCCCGAGATTCGATCGTCGGTATCGCGATACCTTGTTCAATCTCGTTACCGGCAAGTCTCTTTACTCGTTCCATAACACATCATCCCGTGATCAACTCCTTGATCACATTGTGCACATAATGATGATGTCCTACCGAGTGGGCCCAGAGATACCTCTCCGTTTACACGGAGTGACAAATCCCAGTCTTGATTCGTGCCAACCCAACAGACACTTTCGGAGATACCTGCAGTGCACCTTTATAGCCACCCAGTTACGTTGTGACGTTTGGTACACCCAAAGCATTCCTACGCTATCCGGGAGTTGCACAATCTCATGGTCTAAGGAAATGATACTTTACATTAGAAAAGCTCTTAGCAAACGAACTACACGATCTTGTGCTAGGCTTAGGATTGGGTCTTGTCCATCACATCATTCTCCTAATGATGTGATCCCGTTATCAACGACATCCAATGTCCATGGTCAGGAAACCGTAACCATCTATTGATCAACGAGCTAGTCAACTAGAGGCTTACTAGGGACATGGTGTTGTCTATGTATCCACACATGTATCTGAGTTTCCTATCAATACAATTCTAACATGGATAATAAACGATTATCATGAACAAGGAAATATAATAATAACCAATTTATTATTACCTCTAGGGCATATTTCCAACAAGGAGAGGGCGGCTACAGCGAAAGAACCTTTAGATTTTGCTTTTCGGGTTTTTTGCTTTTCAGTTTTTTCCTAGGTTTTGGAGAAAAATATATTATAAAAAAATTACGCGAAATGCTTCCACGAGAGGCAGAACGGTGCCTCTTGGAAAGGGAATTAACAAGTTTTTTTCTGCGAGAGGCACAACTGTGTCTTTGGGAAAGGTAAAAAAATGAATTGTTTTTTCTTTCGTAAGAGGCACATATTTGCTTCTCGCGGAGGCACAAGTTTGCTTCCGTGAGAGGCAAATCTAAAAGGAAAAAAAACATGCTTCCGCTTGGTTTTTTGTTGTGAAAAAGAAAGTCTTCAAAACCTATTAATATAAGATCTAGTTTCAAAGATCTCGACGCGAGAATTTTTTTTCCTGATGAAACGTGAGAAATCAATGATGAAAACGGTTTGCGATTTGAATGCATGGTTTAGGAGATAAAATGTATTGAATAAACAAATTTATGATAATAAAAAATTCAGCTTGCAACAAGTGGCGTACATGCAATATGTCAATTGTCACAATCTGAGAAGATGGGAGTGACCTTCTTTGCAAGGGATACATGATTTCGCATTTTGTCGCTACGAGAAAGAAGATGGGAGTGACCTTCTTTGCAAGGGGTACATGATTTCGCATTTTGACGCTACGAGAATGGAAATTATCGTAGTGATAGGATGGTCCGCCAGGAAGGAGACGATCGTTTGGATGGCCCACATGCCACACACCAGAAAGCATCGACTCTTCCAATTCAAAGTTATACTAAAAAGAAATCCAATTCAAAGCTGGTAATGACGTGCCAAGATATTCGGGCCATACCTTTATCCGCACACCTCGCAACCGCAATCGCCATTTTCCGGTCCGGTCAAGACAGCCGCGTACGCATTTTATTCACCACGGTTTGTGGCCATATCAAGCCGAACTGCTCCAATTCAGCGAGAATCAGGAAACGAGCCCTTCACAGATGGACGGCTCGTCGGCGGAGGTGGCGACGGTGAAGCGGGCGAAGACCGTCTTGACAGTGGCGGCGATCTCTGGCTCCCTCCGCTGGGCCTCAGCCAACACCGGCCTCATCCGCGCCGGTAAGCTAGCTAACACCACGACCTGCTAGCCTCTCAGCTGGCGTACGCACCTCAACTGTGGTAACTCTGAAACTGAGGCGTTCGTTCCGTGTCGCTGCCGATGCAAGTCGCCAAGATGTGTACGGCTGCAGATCGACCACGTCGACATCTCCGACCTGCCGCTCCTTAACACCGACCTCGAGAACGTCGACGGCAACGCCTTCCCGGCCGCCGTCGAGGAGTTCCGGGACAGGGTCCGTGGTGCCGACTGCTTTCTCTTCGCCTCCCCCGAGTACAACTACTCCATCTCAGGTACACGTTTTATACTGTGTTCCGGCAACACCATAGCTTCCTGCACCCGTAACACCCGAGGGACAGGTATTTGTTGCTTTCTGAAAGTCTGAAACCCGCGAGGTTTCCGGTTCTGAAGTGAAATATCTACTGCGTGTGCAGGCCCTCTGGAGAACGCGCTGGACTGGGGGTCGCGGCCACCGAACGTGTGGGCGGACAGGGTCGGTGCCATAATGAGCGCGTCGGGGAAGTCCGGCGGCAAGAGGTCGGCGTACCACATCCGGCAGGTCGGGGTCTTCCTCGACATCCACTCAACAAGCCGGAGGGGTTCGTCTCGGCGCACCATCCGCAGAGCAAGTTCGACGGCGACGGCAACCTCATGAGTATTTAACCAAAAACTACCACATTTCACGGACATGTGACAGAAAACTACCACTTTACCATTTTATGCGGAAAACAACCAAATTTGTCCTAAACCGTGGCAAAAAACTACCAACTCGCGTAAGCGCTCGCTTCGCCCGCGCTAACCCCGAATCTGACCGGTTGGGCCCGCGAATCAGTTGCCACGCAGGCTAACGGACGGCCGCCGCGCGTTGACGGCCGTTATCGGCCCGTCCACTGTCGGAACGGCGGCTGTCGGTGGTCCAATAAGTGAGAGCGAGCTCAGCCACTCGCTCAGTCTCTTCCTCCTCGCTCGCTCTCACTCGTCCTCATCCTCTCCCTCTCCCTGGTGCTCTTAGCTAGGTCAGCCTATCGCCGTCGCCGCCGCGGCCATTGCTGCCGGTAGAAGTTGAGGATGCCATCCTGGAATGACGAGGAGAGCTCGGACGAGGACATCAACATGATTTCAATGGATCCTCAGCTCTTTGTAAGTGCATAATGGTGGAACGGAGTTAGGGTTAGGGTTAGTTCATCCAAATTGGAGATTCCAATTTGCTTTAGGTTTGATTCGAAGTTTCTTTTGCAGGAAACCCCTGACAGTGTGGTGGAACCATCTTTCTGTGGTTCTTACACTGAATCTGAGCCGACGTGCATGATGCATCATCAGAGGCCGAAGAAGATGGTGGCTTTTGAAGGTGCTTTGACTGGGAGGCGATTCCTGGGTTGTCCTATGCAGCAGGTATTTAATCTTGAACGCTAACTTGTTTTGCTGGTGGAGATGTGTGATGTGTTTTGCTGCTGGAGATGTGTGGTGCAGCATGTGGTGCAGAGATGTGTGATGTGCAGGGATGTGTGCTGTAGTTTACAACTGAAACTTGAAAGTGCCATACATATGCAGAGATCCTTAGTGTACTATGAACTGAATGTATTAGTTAGGTGTTTTCTGAATATAGCTGTTAACTGAAAAAGAACAGAGTTAAATGAATTTATATCTACTGCTAAATATAGTTGTTAACTGAATTTATCTCTGATGCTAAGTCAGATGATGTGTGCTTACTGTGAAAGAATTGTGTTTGCATAATTCAGAGAGCATATTGATGTAAACAAAGGGTTTCAGTTGAATGAAATGACTTTATAACTTTAGTTATCTGTACTAAGATTGTTACTAGTGCTTTGTCCTTAATTATAAAATAATTGCTTCTGTAGGATGTAGGTGTGAAGTGTGGGGTTGTGGAGTGGGTGGATGGTCCTTGGCCAGAGATTCTACAAAGGTGCCTAACAAGGATTTGGGACATGTACCATGAGCAGAACTTGGGGAGGGTGAAGGACAAACAAGCCCATGAGAAAGAGGTGGCCAAGCTAAAGAAGGAAATTGATTTCCTGTCAAACAACTACAGCTAATTGGTGGAAGATGTATCCAAGCTTTTTGACTATCAAGATGGCAAGATGTCTCATGACATGGACTATACCAGTCAGGCAATCAATGAACTAAATGAGAAGAAGAAACAACTTGAGGATCAGGCAAAGATTGAGTTAAGTATGGAAAAGCTGAAGCTTGCCAAGGAGCAAAGGTGCATTCTTCAAAGCCAAGCAGATATCATTCAGAACATGAGGAAGGCCATGAAGGAAGTGGAGGGGGACAGGGACCTACTAAGGCAAGAGAAGAAGAAGCTGGAGTATCTGATTGCTGATCTGCTCAAGGCTGGGCATGCCAGCAAAGATAAACTGGAGAGGATCAAGGCAATTATGAATGAGTGAAGTTGTTGGTGTGTGGGTTAAGTAATTAGTAGGCCTATATATAGCTGGCCTTGGAATGTCATGCATGTTAGGTACTTAGGTGTATATCTTGGGAAAGTTTCATGTGCTTTTAGAATGGTATGAGGGAGGGAGTTACTGTTATGGTTTAAGAACTAGTTGGTTTTATCTATGATGTAATGACTATTATGTTAAGACCTACTATGCTAAGTGAGTACTCATGCTAAGTTAAGTAAGTAAGAATGTTTTATCTATGATGAGGCTGTTTTACTCTGCATATATCATGTGTGGATAACTGGCAGTAGTGACATAGTTGGAAGTAGCAAGTAACATATATAGCAATTAGCTTAGATAGTCTGACAAATAACTTAACATATGTAGTAAGTAGCAAGTAGCAAGTAACATATATAGATAGTCTGACATAGATAGATAGTACTGCCATTCATAGTCTGACATAGATAGCAACTAGTAGTAGATAGTGCCTGACATAAATAGCAACTAGTAGTAGATAGTGCCTGACGAAACTGAACCTAGGAACTTACTGAACTTACGAAAGTTCAGGACTGACGAAACTGAACATTAGTGCACTGAAGTAACTGAAGGCAGCACTTCACTCCTCCTTCAGCATCTGCAGGCGCTGGGAGCGGCGCACCGCAGTCACGGCCGCCCTCTTCTTCTTGGCCGGCGCCGGCTCCAGCACATCTTCCTCGCCGCCATCTTGTTCTTGCTTCACGACGACGCCGTCTGGGAGATCGGCGACCTCCGGCAGCGCATCCACGTGGATTGGGAGGTTCCTATCCCCCTCCACGGCGTCGAGGACGGGAGCCAGCAGCTGCACTCCAGGCTCGTCGTCGGAGAGGACGATGACCTCATCCACCTCGTCGTCATCGTCACTGGACTCGTCGTCAGAGGACTCGCCGTCAGAGTCGTCAGAGGGCCCAAGGACCCATGGATTGCGCCTCTCCCAGTAGGCGTTGTTGATCGGGGCTGGGACAGCGAGGACGGCGTCGGTGACGTGGTCCGCGGCGGCCGGCACCGTGGTGGATGAGCGGTACATCCACCATCGGGCGCGCTGCCTGGGGTTGGGGGAGTGCTGCACCTCGCGCATCGCCCATAGCAGAATGGTCGGCGGCGGGATGGTGCGACCGGTAGGGAAGGCACGCTGCTTTTCAGCAGCTGTCATCACCTTCACGAGGCCGTGGGCGTGGTTCCTCAGCATCGCCAGACTGGGGAACCAGCGCGCGATCTCCCTGTACTGCGCGCGGATCTCCTGGTTGTTGCCGGTGAGAGCTTCGATGGCCAGCTGCCAGTCCATGGCGACGGCGGTGGCGGTGGTTGTCGGCGGCGATTTCCACAGGAGAGAGGGGGAAGTGGAGTGGGCGGTGCGAGCGTAGCGAGTGGGCGAGTGAGCAGAGTGGGTGGTGGATGGACACGTAATAAAGTCGTAGAATCCGAAACGGCTGGTTTTACTCAACGCACGCTCACCACGCTGCCGGCTGCAACGCACGCTGAACAGACGACGTGGCTAACAACATATAATAAGTTTGGCCGATGCTAGTCAAACAAATCACAAGCACTAGCCCATTGGTATTGAACGCATGGTTACAACCAACTGGTCCTGGGTTCGAGCCCCAGGCCAGACTTTTTTTGTGCAGATTTTTTTTCCTAAAATGAATTTGGCAGTAACTTCTGAACTGTATAAATGGCAATGTAAAACAAATAAAACAAGTTAAAACAATTTCAACATGCACCTAAACCATACATTCAACATTGTCCACAAGTTCACATGTCTGAATTTAAGCAGGCTAGTAGCACAACACACATTTAGTAGCAGAACACAAACTTAGTACCATACACTCAAACTAAGTAGCAGAACACAAACTTAGACACAGAGTTCAATAATTTCCACTAGCATTGAAATAGGATGCAAACTAGCTAGGAGGTTTCCTCTTCCTCTTGCCTGCCAATATCCCTAGTTCTCTAGTGGATGTTCTTGGTGCATTGAATGTTCTTGTTCATGCTGATCCTCTTGGAGCTCTTGTTGATGCTGATCCTGTTGCAGGTGCTGGTGAAGACTTGGCTGCTCCTGCTGAAACTGTTGATGTTGAACCTCTCTTATTTGCTGCTGTTTTTCTGTTCCTCATTGCTTTAGAAGGTGGAGCAGATGATGCTGGCATCTGTGAAGTTTGCTGTTGAGGTGGTGGTTGTGGAGGTGGATGTGTAGCACTAGAGGAACCCCTAAAAATTTCTCTATTCTCCTGCATGACAAAATTAAATCAGTTAGTAAATAGACCAGAACTAAAATAATCAAACAAAGAATGCATCATTTTTGAATGACCTGATGTAAGTTCTGTTGGGGAACGTAGCAAAAATTCAAAATTTTCTACGCATCACCAAGATCAATCTATTGAGTTTACTAGCAACGAGAGGGAAGGAGTGCATCTACATACCCTTGTAGATCGTGAGCGGAAGCGTTCAAGAGAACGGGGTTGATGGAGTCGTACTCGTCGTGATCCAAATCACCGATGATCCTAGCGCCGAACGGACGGCACCTCCGCGTTCAACACACGTACGGAGCAGCGACGTCTCCTCCTTCTTGATCCAGCAAGGGGGGAGGAGAGGTTGATGGAGATCCAGCAGCACGACGGCGTGGTGGTGGAAGTAGCGGGGATCCCGGTAGGGCTTCGCCAAGCACTAACGGGAGGGAGAGGTGTCACGGGAGGGAGAGGGAGGCGCCAGGGGCTTGTTTTTTTTGCTGCCCTCCCTCCCCCCCACTATATATAGGGCCAAGGGAGAGGGGGGGCGCAGCCTTGGCCCCTCCTCCAAGGAAGGGTGCGACCAGGGAGGAGTCCTTCCTCCCCAAGGCACCTCGGAGGTGCCTTCCCCCTTTAGGACTCTCCGTTTTTCTTATCTCTTGGCGCATGGGCCTCTTGGGGCTGGTGCCCTTGGCCCATATAGGCCAAGGCGCACCCCCTACAGCCCATGTGGCCCCCCGGGGCTGGTGGACCCCCGGACCCCTTTCGGCACTCCCGGTACAATACCGATAAAGTGTGAAACTTTCCCGGCGACCAAAATAAGACTTCCCATATATAATTCTTCACCTCCGGACCATTCCGGAACTCATCGTGATGTCCGGGATCTCATCCGGGACTCCGAACAACTTTCGGGTTACCGCATACTAATATCTCTATAACCCTAGCGTCACCGAACCTTAAGTGTGTAGACCCTACGGGTTCGGGAGACACGCAGACATGACCGAGACGACTCTCCGGTCAATAACCAACAGCGGGATCTGGATACCCATGTTGGCTCCCACATGCTCCTCGATGATCTCATCGGATGAACCACAATATCGAGGATTCAATCAATCCCGTATACAATTCCCTTTGTCAATCGATATGTTACTTGCCCGAGATTCGATCGTCGGTATCCCTATACCTTGTTCAATCTCGTTACCGGCAAGTCTCTTTACTCATTCCGTAACTCACATCATCCCGTGATCAACTCCTTGGTCACATTGTGCACATTATGATGATGTCCTACCGAGTGGGCCCAGAGATACCTCTCCGTTTACACGGAGTGACAAATCCCAGTCTCGATTCGTGCCAACCCAACAGATACTTTCGGAGATACCTGGAGTGCACCTTTATAGTCACCCAGTTACGTTGTGACGTTTGGTACACCCAAAGCATTCCTACGGTATCCGGGAGTTGCACAATCTCATGGTCTAAGGAAATGATACTTGACATTAGAAAAGCTCTGAGCAAACGAACTACACGATCTTGTGCTAGGCTTAGGATTGGGTCTTGTCCATCACATCATTCTCCTAATGATGTGATCCCGTTATCAACGACATCCAATGTCCATGGTCAGGAAACCGTAACCATCTATTGATCAACGAGCCAGTCAACTTGAGGCTTACTAGGGACATGGTGTTGTCTATGTATCCACACATGTATCTGAGTTTCCTATCAATACAATTCTAGCATGGATAATAAACGATTATCATGAACAAGGAAATATAATAATAACCTATTTATTATTGCCTCTAGGGCATATTTCCAACAGTCTCCCACTTGCACTAGAGTCAATAATCTAGTCCACATCACCATCTGATTAACACTCATAGGTCACATCACCATGTGACCAACATCCAAAGAGTTTACTAGAGTCACCAATCTAGTTCACATCACTATGTGATTAACACTCAATGAGTTCTGGTTTGATCATGTTATGCTTGTGAGAGAGGTTATTAGTCAACGGGTCTGAACCTTTCAGATCCGTGTGTGCTTTACGAATATCTATGTCATCTTGTGGATGCTACCACACGCTACTTGGAGCCATTTCAAGTATCTGCTCTACTATACGAATCCGGTTTACTACTCAGAGTCATCCGGATTAGTGTCAAAGTTCGCATCGACGTAACCCTTTACGACGAACTCCTTTTCACCTCCATAATCGAGAAAATTCCTTAGTCCACTAGATACTAAGGATAAGTTCGACCGCTGTCATGTGATCCTTTCCCGGATCACTATTGTACCCCTTGACCAACTCATGGCAAGGCACACTCCATGTGCGGTACACAGCATAGCATACTGTAGAGCCTACGTCTGAAGCATAGGGGACGACCTTCGTCCTTTCTCTCTCTTCTGCTGTGGTCAGGTCTTGAGTCTTACTCAGTACTCACACCTTGTAACACAGCCAAGAACTCCTTCTTTGCTGATCTATTTTGAACTCTTTCAAAATCATGTCAAGGTGTGCGTTCTTTGAAAGTATCATCGAGCGTTTTGATCTATCTCTATAGATCTTGATGCCCAATATGTAAGCAGCTTTTATCCAGGTCTTCCTTTGAAAAACTCCTTTCAAACAACCCTTTATGCTTTCCAGAAATTTTTACATCATTTCGGATCAACAATATGTCATTCACATATACTCATCAGAAATGTTGTAGCGCTCCCACTCACTTTATTGTAAATACAAGTTTCTAACAAACTTTGTATAAACCCAAAAACTTTGATCGCTCCATCAAAGCTTATATTCTGACTCCGAGATGCTTGCTCTAGTCCATGGAAGGATCGCTGGAGCTAGCATACCTTTTAGCATCCTTAGGATCGACAAAACCTTTCTGATTGTATCACATACAGCCTTTCCTTATGAAAACTGGTAAGGAAACTTGTTTTGACATCCATCTGCCAGATTTCACAAATGCAGCTAATGCTAACATGATTCCGACGGACTTAAGCATCGCTACGGATGAGAAAATCTCATCGCAGTCAACTCCTTGAACTTGTGAAAATACTATTTGCCACAAGTCGAGCTTCATAGACGGTAACCTTACCGTCCACGTTCGTCTTCTTCTTAAAGATCCATTTATCTCGAATTTCATGGCTTCTAACCATTTGTCGGAATATGGGCCCACCATCGCTTCTCCATAGCTCGTAGGTTCAGTATTGTCCAACAACATGATATCTCAGACAGGATCACGTACCACTCTGAAGTAGCACGCATCCTCGTCGTCCTACGAGGTTTGGTAGTGACTTGATCTGAAGTTTCATGATCACTATCATAAGCTTCCACTTCAATTGGTGTAGGTGCCACAGGAACAACTTCCTGTGCCCTGCTACACACTAGTTGAAGCGACGGTTCAATAACCTTATCAAGTCTCCACCATCCTCCCACTCAATTCTTTCGAGAGAAACTTTTCCTCGAGAAAGGACTCGTTTCTAGAAGCAATTACTTTTGCTTCCAGATCTGAAATGGGAGGTATACCCAACTGTTTTGGGTATTCTATGAAGATGCATTTATCCGCTTTGGGTTCGAGCTTATCAGCCTGAAACTTTTTCACATAAGCGTCGCAACCCCAAACTTTTAAGAAACGACAACTTAGGTTTCTCTAAACGGTGTCGTCTCAACGGAATTGTGTGGTGCCCCTTTTAAAGTGAATGCGGTTGTCTCTAATGCCTAACCCATAAACGATAGTGGTAATTCGATAAGAAACATCATGGTATGCACCATATCCAATAGGGTGCAGTTATGATGTTCGGACACACCATCACACTATGGTGTTCCAGGCGGTATTAATTGTGAAACACTTTCCACAATGTCTTAATTGTGTGCCAAACTCGTAACTCAGATACTCATCTCTATGATCATATCACAGACATTTTATCCTCTTGTCACGACGATCTTCAACTTCACTCTGAAATTACTTGAACCTTTCAATAATTCAGACTTGTGTTTCATCAAGTAAATACACTCAGCATCTACTCAAATCATATGTGAAGTAAGAACATAACGATATCCACTGCATGCCTCAGCACTCATTGGACTGCATACATCAAAATGTATTACTTCCAATAAGTTGCTCTCTTGTTCCATCTTACTGAAAACGAGGCCTTTCAGTCATCTTGCCCTTGTGGTATGATTTGCATGTCTCAAGTGATTCAAAATCAAGTGAGTCCAAACGATCCATCTACATGGAGTTTCTTCATGCATATATACCAATAGACATGGTTCGCATGTCTCAGTCTTTTCAAAAACGATTGAGTCCAAAAATCCATCTACATGGAGCTTCTTCATGCGTTCTATACCAATATGACTCAAATGGCAGTGCCACAAGTATGTGGAACTATCATTACTATTTTATATCTTTTGGCACGAACATGTGTATCACTACAATCGAGATTCATTTTAGGTGCAAGACCATTGAAGATATTATTCAAATAAATAGAGTAACCATTATTCTCCTTAAATGAATAACTGTATTGCGATAAACATAATCCAATCATGCTCAACGCAAACACCAAATCTCGATGGTAGAGGGAGCATGCGATGCTTGATCACATCAACCTTGGAAACACTTCCAACACATATCGTCATCTCACCTTTAGCTAGTCTCCGTTTATTCCGCAGCTTTTATTTCGGGTTACTAACACTTAGCAACCGAACCGGTATCTAATACCCTGGTGCTGCTAGGAGTACTAGTAAAGTACACATTCATATAATGTATATCCAATATATTTCTGTCGACCTTGCCTGCCTTCTCATCTACCAAGTATCTAGGGTTCAGTGACTGTTTCCCCTCATTACAGAAGCACTTAGTCTCGGGTTTGGGTTCAACCTTGGGATTCTTCACTAGAGCAGCAAACGACTTGCTGTTCCATGAAGTATCCCTTTTGCCCTTGCCCTTCTTAAACTAGTGGTTTTACTAACCATCAAGAATTGATGCTCCTTCTTGATTTCTACTCTCGCGGTGTCAAACATCGCGAATAGCTCAAGGATCATCATAACTATCCCTGATATGTTATAGTTCATCACGAAGCTCTACTAGCTTGGTGGCAGTGACTATGGAGAACCATCACTATCTCATCTGGGAGATTAACTCCCACTCGATTCAAGCGATTGTGGTACTCAGACAATCTGAGCACATGCTCAACGATTGAGCTTTTCTCCCTTAGTTTGCAGGCTTAAGAAACTTGTCAGAGGTCTCATACCTCTTGACGTGGGCACTAGTCTGAAATCCCAATTTCAGTCTTCGGAACATCTCATATGTTCTGCGACGTTTCAAAAACGTCTTTGGTGCCACAATTCTAAACCGTTAGCATTACGCACTGAACTATCACGTAGTCATCAAAACGTGTATGTCAGATGTTCCGCAACATCTACAGACGACGCTGAGGTTCAACACACCGAGCGGTGCATTAAGGACATAAGCCTTCTGTGCAGCAATGAGGACAATCCTCAGTTTACGGACCCAGTCCGCATAATTGCTACTACCAACATTCAACTAAATTTTTCTCTAGGAACATATTTTAAACAGTAGAACTAAAGCGTATGACATAATTTGCAAAGACCTTTTGACTATGTTCATGATAATTAAGTTCATCTGATTAATGAACTCCCACTCAGATAGACATCCCTCTAGTCATCTAAGTGATACATTATCCGAGTCAAACTAGGCCGTGTCCGATCATCACGTGAGACGGACTAGTCATTATCGGTGAACATCTCCATGTTGATCGTATCTGCTATACGACTCATGTTCGACCTTTCGGTCTCTTGTGTTCCGAGGCCATTTCTGTACATGCTAGGCTCGTCAAGTCAACCTAAGTGTTTTGCATGTGTTCCGAGGCCATGTCTGTACATGCTAGGCTCGTCAACACTCATTGTATTCGAACGTTAGAATCTATCACACCCGATCATCACGTGGTGCTTCGAAACAACGAACCTTCGCAACGGTGCACAGTTAGGGGGGAACACGTCTCTTGAAATTTTAGTGAGGGATCATCTTATTTACTACCGTCGTTCTAAGCAAATAAGATGCATAACATGATAAACATCACATGCAATCAAATAGTGACATGATATGGCCAATATCATTTTGCTCCTTTGATCTCCATCTTCGGGGCACCATGATCATCTTTGTCACCGGCATGACACCATGATCTCCATCATTGTGTCTTCATGAAGTTGTCACGCCAACGATTACTTCTACTTCTATGGCTAACGCGCTTAGCAATAAAGTAAAGTAATTTACATGGCGTTATTCAATGACACGCAGGTCATACAAAAAATAAAGACAACTCATATGGCTCCTGCCGGTTGTCACACTCATCGACATGCAAGTCGTGATTCCTATTACAAGAATATGATCAATCTCATACATCACATATATCATTCATCACATCTTCTGGCCATATCACATCACATAGCACATGCTGCAAAAACAAGTTAGACGTCCTCTAATTGTTGTTGCAAGTTTTTACGTGGCTTGTATAGGTTTCTAGCAAGAACGTTTCTTACCTACGTAAGACCACAACGTGATATGCCAATTTCTATTTACCCTTCATAAGGACCCTTTTCATCGAATCCGTTCCGACTAAAGTGGGAGAGACAGACACCCGCTAGCCACCTTATGCAACTAGTGCATGTCAGTCGGTGGAACCTGTCTCACGTAAGTGTACGTGTAAGGTCGGTCCGGGCCGCTTCATCCCACAATGCCGCCGAAACAAGATAAGACTAGTAGCGGCAAGAAGAATTTGCAACATCTACGCCCACAACTGCTTTGTGTTCTACTCGTGCATAGAAACTACGCATAGACCTAGCTCATGATGCCACTGTTGGGGAACGTAGCAGAAATTCAAAATTTTCTACGCATCACCAAGATCAATCTATGGAGTTTACTAGCAACGAGAGGGAAGGAGTGCATCTACATACCCTTGTAGATCGCGAGCGGAAGCGTTCAAGAGAACGGGGTTGATGGAGTCGTACTCGTCGTGATCCAAATCACCGATGATCCTAGCGCCGAACGGACGGCACCTCCGCGTTCAACACACGTACGGAGCAGCGACGTCTCCTCCTTCTTGATCCAGCAAGGGGGGAGGAGAGGTTGATGGAGATCCAGCAGCACGACGGCGTGGTGGTGGAAGTAGCGGGGATCCCGGTAGGGCTTCGCCAAGCACTAACGGGAGGGAGAGGTGTCACGGGAGGGAGAGGGAGGCGCCAGGGGCTTGTTTTTTTTGCTGCCCTCCCTCCCCCCCCCCCCCCACTATATATAGGGCCAACGGAGAGGGGGGGCGCAGCCTTGGCCCCTCCTCCAAGGAAGGGTGCGGCCAGGGAGGAGTCCTTCCTCCCCAAGGCACCTCGGAGGTGCCTTCCCCCTTTAGGACTCTCCGTTTTTCTTATCTCTTGGCGCATGGGCCTCTTGGGGCTGGTGCCCTTGGCCCATATAGGCCAAGGCGCACCCCCTACAGCCCATGTAGCCGTCCGGGGCTGGTGGACCCCCGGACCCCTTTCGGCACTCCCGGTACAATACCGATAAAGTGCGAAACTTTTCCGGCGACCAAAATAAGACTTCCCATATATAAATCTTTACCTCCAGACCATTCCGGAACTCCTCGTGACGTCCGGGATCTCATCCGGGACTCCGAACAACTTTCGGGTTACCGCATACTAATATCTCTATAACCCTAGCGTCACCGAACCTTAAGTGTGTAGACCCTACGGGTTCGGGAGACACGCAGACATGACCGAGACGACTCTCCGGTCAATAACCAACAGCGGGATCTGGATACCCATGTTGGCTCCCACATGCTCCTCGATGATCTCATCGGATGAACCACGATATCGAGGATTCAATCAATCCCGTATACAATTCCCTTTGTCAATCGATATGTTACTTGCCCGAGATTCGATCGTCGGTATCCCTATACCTTGTTCAATCTCGTTACCGGCAAGTCTCTTTACTCGTTCCGTAACTCACATCATCCCGTGATCAACTCCTTGGTCACATTGTGCACATTATGATGATGTCCTACCGAGTGGGCCCAGAGATACCTCTCCGTTTACACGGAGTGACAAATCCCAGTCTCGATTCGTGCCACCCAACAGATACTTTCGGAGATACCTGGAGTGCACCTTTATAGTCACCCAGTTACGTTGTGACGTTTGGTACACCCAAAGCATTCCTACGGTATCCGGGAGTTGCACAATCTCATGGTCTAAGGAAATGATACTTGACATTAGAAAAGCTCTGAGCAAACGAACTACACGATCTTGTGCTAGGCTTAGGATTAGGTCTTGTCCATCACATGATTCTCCTAATGATGTGATCCCGTTATCAACGACATCCAATGTCCATGGTCAGGAAACCGTAACCATCTATTGATCAACGAGCCAGTCAACTAGAGGCTTACTATGGACATGGTGTTGTCTATGTATCCACACATGTATCTGAGTTTCCTATCAATACAATTCTAGCATGGATAATAAACGATTATCATGAACAAGGAAATATAATAATAACCTATTTATTATTGCCTCTAGGGCATATTTCCAACAAGTTCTTTCTCATCTCAAGACTAGGTTTTAGAGCTTTCCCACAGTTTGTATATCTGTGGCCTTGTAGACCACAATTGCTGCATGTAATTGTTCCCATCCTGCTTGTGTTCTTTGGTGCAGGCACCTCAAACTGGCCCTTTCTCCTAGCTGTCTGTTTCTTGCCTGCTTTTTCTTTGAACACTGGGGGCTCAATATCCTGAGTATGGGTGTCAGGCCAGAATTCAGGACCAGGGACAGGGTACACTATGTCTTTGTATGCTTCAATATATAGTGGTTTTTTGAAAAATTCATGCACATAGTCCTCTGGGTGCATGTGAAGTTTGCTCATTGCTGCTATTGCATGACTGCATGTCACACCTGTCATGTCCCACCTCCTGCAGTCACATGAGTTAGTAGCTATGTTCACACAATACTGATTTTCAGCACTAGACACTTGCCAGATGTCAGGACCAGCCCTATGTGCCTCACAAAATTTGGCAAATTTCTTATTCTCCTCTAGTTTCTCTGAATAGTTGCGTGTGATCATCCACCTGCTGTTCTCTGTTTTTTCCCTAGTCTTCTGCCTTTTGATCATCTGCTTAGTCCTAATTCCTTCAAACATAGTCCTAATTGGTTTGGCCCTAACATCAAGGATCATTTTGTTGAAAACCTCACTAAGGTTGTTCACAACAAGATCAGTTTTGCAATTGTAATCCATTGCAGACCTACACCAAGTCTCCTTTGGAATTTTTTTAAGCCACTTCCAGGCATCCTCACACTCTGCTTTAAGCTCTGCCATTGCTAATTCATGGCCATGTTTGGTGAATGAGTAGCTAGCCTGATCTACTAGCTTCTTTAGTTCTGCTCCTCTGAAACTAGCTGACTGAAAATTTGCATATATGTGCCTGAGGCAGTATCTCTGAGGGGAATCAGGGAACACCTCATTTATAGCCTTAAGAAGACCCTGATTGTAAATTAATAACCATGGTCATGAACAAAAAGAAATAAAGCTACTAATAACAATATATATCTGAACTACTGGCTAAGATAGGGTGCATACCTTTTGCCTGTCAGAAATAATGGTGTAGGTTCCAAATTTGCTACCACTTCCAATGCAACATCTTAGCTGGGTTAGGAACCATGTCCAACTCTCTGAATCTTCCTTATCAACCACACCAAAGGCTATGGGGTAGATGTTGTTATTGCCATCTCTTCCTGTGGCTGCAAGAATTTGTTGTCCAGTAGTTAGCTTGATGAAGCAACCATCAAGCCCTGCATCCATACCCAAATTAGCTACCATAAATGTACAACAAGATGTTTTAAACAAAATGCGGTTATAGATTTACCTATAAAGGGCCTGCAACCATTAAGAAATCCTTGCTTTGATGCATGCAAGCAGTAGAACATGTACTTAAATCTAGGAGTTGGGGCAGGGTTTTCTGGGTCCTCAAATGTTGTAACTACACACCTGCTACCAGGGTTGTGTCAAGAACTGCTTGTAGGTAGTCCCTCAGTCTATAGTACTGCTCCTTCTGGTCACCTTGTACAACCTTAATAGCCTTCCTCCTTGCCCTATAGGCCACACTCTTTGATACATCAACTGAAAACTTGACTTTGCTGTTTTTAATAAGTGAATCCACAGGTGCTCTAGGATCTGCTCTAAGAGAAGGCTCAACTGCTTTGGAAAGCCACTTAGTAG
This sequence comes from Aegilops tauschii subsp. strangulata, assembly GCF_002575655.3. NCBI lineage: Eukaryota > Viridiplantae > Streptophyta > Magnoliopsida > Poales > Poaceae > Aegilops > Aegilops tauschii. The sequence continues at coordinate 601,425,901 of NC_053037.3, forward strand.
TAACCTTTGTGTTCTCTGCTGATGCTGGACAAGTGTGCTCCATGTTACACTTCTTAATGCAAAATGTTCTTTCATGAGCTATCCTGGAGGCACACATGTAAAATTCACATCCATGCTCTCTCTGTGAACACCAAAGAATAATTCTTGTTGGAGTGTTCCTGTGGTAGTGAAAAGACCTCAAAGTCCTTATATGAAAATCTCTTAATGCTTCTCTGAACTGGTAAACACTATCAAAACGCAAGCTCTTGCACAAGAGTAAATGTGAATCGGGAATTGAGGGGTCAAAATATAGCCTTTCCTTCATCTTTTTCTTACTACTCTTTGTCTTTGGTTTCTTCATGAGGTATGGTAGTTCAACTTCATCTTCTTCTTCCTCATCACTTATGCCTGCATCACCAGCAAAACAAAACTCATCTGCTTCAGGAAACCAATCTTCAAAACGTTTTATCTCTACCTCATTGTGACATCTGCTAGTTGGACCAGGATTCTTCACATGTTTCACAATAGCAGTAGTTTGGAATGTTGTATCCTCTTCAGAGGCACACTCTATTTCCATTTGTTGAACAGCTTCAGCACTCCCATCTGAATGAACTGAATGCTCAGAACAAAATTCAGACACTTCAGTGTCTCCTTCAAAGTGGTTCAAATCTGCCTCTCTTTGAATCCTGCTCCTCTCAAGCTGAGCCTTTCTATCATCTATCTGATTCTGAAGCTCAGATTGCTCCACAACCATTTTCACACAGCAGCTCTCTTGAGTGTTTATGTAATTCTCATTAGCCTGTGTACTAATTCCAGGTTCAACATCTCTCACAACCCTTATGTTCACAACCTTGACATGATGAAAATACTCCAACATTTCATGAACACTAGCTTCATTATCTAAATACTTTACTCTTTCAGATCCAATTCCCTCCTCCTTCACATAGTACATGTAATCACTCTCCCCATAACCTTCACTAGCAATGAGTGATTGTAGAGTAAGCAAAGAAATATCTGACTCAACTATACCCCTTTTCACAGGGTTTCTTCCTTCTAAATGAAACCATATATCCCACTTCTGGTCAGCCAAACTGCACAAATAAGTGCTCATGAATTGAATTGAAATTGACTGAGCTACAACTGCAATACAGTTTACTACACATGTCCAACTAACAGAAACAAACACATCTTACTAATCTGCCAGATTGAAGCAGCAAACCAAAGGCCCAGCAGATGATACTTGCATACCTGCAACCCATTGGCGATGACTGGGAGAGCGGTGCCTCCGGCTGCTGCGAGCCAGCCTGCGTTGAGAAACTGGTGCTCCCCAACCAATTATCGACTGAGCCGCTGGCCATCGGTGGAGGTGCGGGCGAGGCAGCAGCGTCCAAACTTGTGTCAACGCCACCAGCGCCGCCACCCTCCGGAATCAACGACGACATGGCAACCGCCACCTAGTTCAGAGAAAGGGAGAGGAGGGAGAGAGTGAAGCGAGAGGGGAACGGCAGATCTTGACCCGCACCCGAACGACAGCCACCGTTCCGACAGCGGACGTGCCGATAACGGCCGTCAACGCGCGGCGGCCGTCCGTTAGCCTGCGTGGCAACTGATTCGCGGGCCCAACCGGTCAGATTCGGGGTTAGCGCGGGCGAAGCGAGCGCTTACGCGAGTTGGTAGTTTTTTACCACGGTTTAGGACAAATTTGGTAGTTTTCCGCACAAAATGGTAAAGTGGTAGTTTTCTGTCACATGTCCGTGAAATGTGGTAGTTTTTGGTTAAATACTCCAACCTCATCGACCCGGAGACTGGGGAGCTGCTGAGGAAGATCCTTCTTTCCCTCCGGGCGTTCGCGCTCAGGCTCATCCACGGCAACGACTCTGCTGCAAACTCCGGACAAGGTAGTTAGTATATTTAGTGGTGTGTGCCATCTTCTCTGATGGCCGGATGAAGGAGCTAGTTGAGATGTCGGGATGTTAGTTGCTTGAATAATCTTGTATGCCAAACATTCTTCTTCGCTAGCTTCCATGGGATAATAACGGAATGGCTGAGCGTGTGGCCATTTTACATCCAACTCTTCGTAGGAAACCATGATCAAAGCATATATGGCTCATACAAAGTGATAGAATGAATGGCTATTAAACAACGTCGCTTTAATACGACGTCGTTTTAATACGGAAACCATTATTCGAGCATTGCTATAGGGTTTCGATCGAATGTTGGTTTCCGTATGATATTCTCCCCCTTGTACATAGCAATGCTCGAATGATAATCACACGCACAATATGTCTTTCTTCTTTCTCTCTCGTGATTCACTTAGGGTTAGTTCTTTTCTCTCTCGAATAATTAATAAGTTCACCCGCAAACCTTAGAAAACTCACACTAAAAAAGGTCTCCATCAATGGAGGTGATCTCCAGTGCCTGTTGCTAAGTTGTGCTCTTCTCGAGACATAGAGTGGTGCTCCTCCTTGTCAATTTTACGCATAGGGCAGGAGCTGTGCAGGTTGCAGCACCTGCGTGTGCACCATTGTGAACTGGAAATGATAGAGTTGCATGCTCCAAATCTTACCAAATTTGGGTTCGAGGAAGATCTCATGCAAATTGTGCTCAGTGATTGTCTGAGGTTGTCAGAGGCGACCTTTGTGTCGAACATGAGGACTCAAGAGTTCTATGATTATGATTTCGACGATTTGACCTTCACCTTCACCGAGCTTGCTCTTCCACATGTGCAAAAACTATTTCTACTTTTGAATTTTGACAAGGTTTTCTCTAGAAAGAAGTGCTTCCTTTTACTTTATTTAAACTTTGCTATCACAATATTGGATCTCAGTTTAATTATTAATTTTGTGCATGTGTACTGTTTCTCTTCCAGGTGCTAAGGTTCAGTGAAAACCAGACTAGCTTCATCAATTTGAGACATCTGAACATAAACCTTGAGCTCAGGTGGGATCCATATGATGATAGTTGGGTAATGGGGTTTCTTAATCTTTTCAAATTAGCACCTCTCTTAGAAGAATTGGAAATGCATGTAAGTAATTTAACTGTTGATTATGAACCTTTTTAACACATTAATTAGGATGTTGTGTGTTGCGTCTGTTTGACCCCCTCCCCCTTGAAGAATATGTATAGTGAAATTAACGGATATATGTGTGAGTTGGGTCGTGATAAATTTTGCCCTGCTACTATGAGGATGGTGACGGCTGTGCAAGGGCCCCTGCATCATCACCTCAAGAGTGTCCACATGTCTGGGTTTTGTGATGTATCGGGGCTGGCCGAGCTGACGCTATACATCCTTGGGAATGCTACTGTAATCAAGTATGGAGGTAGATCTAGTGGCGTAAGCCCACACTCTTCACAACGATGATATATATTCAGTCAGCAAGGCTGGTTGTATCGAGGGGGATCATTACCACGTCGATCAGAATAGGATGTTTGCAGAGCAAATCCTTGGCAGTGAGGAGTTCCGTCATATCGTCACCATCTTGTGAAGTACAATGCTGGGGCTGGAGCCTGGAGATGCTATTTATATATGCCGACGGTTGATGGATATGGGCGTGGTGGAAAAAGGATCGATCGGGAGCTTTATGAAGATTTATAATAATACTCAGAAGGGAAGCATCCATGTACAAGCCGAATGATTAATGCAGTAGTGTGTGCACCAAAATTCAGTGTTGTCTGCATTTTGGTTGTAATCTGGGTTAACTATGATTTCATCTTTTTTGGCTTTGCTATTATGAACATAAGCAGTTGGTAGCAATTTCAAGTGATATATATGTGGTACACTGTCATTAATGAAATCATGGAATCATTCATCTCATTCCATGCATGGTCCGTGTGCGATGCTGTCAAGATTAAATCATGGAATCATTCATCTCATTCCATGCATGGTCTGTGTGTGATGCTGTCAACATTCAGTGTTTTCCTTGCTGCAACTAGTCTTGCAGCAAGATTCTAGTTAAAAGTTCCTTTGCAATACTACATTCTTCCAACTAATGCAGACAAAATAAGAGCAGAGAAGCCACTCCTTCTAACTACACTGGAGAATCTAGTTTAGTTCTAAATAATCACTCACTAATTCCACCCTTCTAATTAACTGCACAGGGGATTCACCCTTGTAACCACTCCAATGCTTCAACAGAGAAGTTTGAGTAAGAGGGGAAGAGGGAACATGAAGGGAGTTCTGCATATTTTGGCCTAAAGAGTTGGATTTTGCCTTGCTTAAAATTAAAAGAATCACAGACGATGATTTAATTTTATCAAATCTCAGAATATTTTCTCGCTGGTTAAAAGAGGAAAAATGAGGGGACAGAGCCAACCATTAAAACAAAACATTATTTTAGTGCGAAACCCGTCTAAATTACTTGCAACTTCATACTTTTTCACTTCTTGCAAATCAAGAAATTAGTAGCATCTCAGCACGTACACTCGCAGTGCTATCATTATATAGGAAATCCACAAAAGGAGAGGGAACATCATGCAACCACGTCATATCAAAACAAATCCATCACCTCAGCAACATTACAGGAAATGACAAAATGGTTTTGACTTACAAAAGCCGCGATCTAAGACTGTGTAATAAGTATTCATAAATACTTCCAGGCTGATGATATTATTACGAAACCAGTCGATACATACATATCGTTCTTTGCTTCTCCTTGGAGGCAGGATATTGATCTCCACACTTCTTGCTGGGGGCTATTATCAGTCTTACTTCCTTACCTTTTTGGGCAGCCGGCATCCATTATGCGCGAGCTGGGTCACGTCGTGGACATGCATGATAGGAGACGGGGTCCTCACTCTTTCGCCCCGGAAACCATCCGCAAAGCCCATGATCACCTTCTTCTTCTTCCTGAAAAAGGAGTATCCTTTCACCTTCACAACGACCGACTTGAGGCCAATCTTGCTGGCAACTCGCCCCATGTGTTCCCCTGTTGCTTCACCAGCATACCGAGCAAGACGAGACCGCCCCTTTCGATCCTCCAAACAGCCAGCGGAAGCCCCAGCCTTCCTGTTCCCTTTGACGTCCGTCACAGTCACAAAGGTCTTCTTCCCCTTGAGCGTGACGTGGAGAACGTCCCTCTTTACTCGCGGAGCCCCTGCTGGCCGCAGCATTTCCATGTTAAACCGGCCGGACCTGCCATCACCGGCAGTGAATCCGGTTCCACCCATCCTGTCACCAATGGCTGTGAATCCGTTTCCACCCATCCTGCCATCACCAGCTGTGAATCCATTAACACCCATCCTGCCATCAGCAGCTGTAAATCCGTTTCCACCCATCCTGCCACCACCGGCTGTGAATCCGTTCTCAGCAAAGTGACGGGGAAAACCGCCGTCAGTCTGGTTCCGTGCTTGCATGATGAGGCGGCTCATCGGATCACCGGCGTTCGTGAGGCCCTGCAGTGGGCCCTGCAAAAGCACAAATCGAGATTCAAATTGTATCAAGCACCAGATAAACAAGACCGACCACTCTGTTGATGTCTCGGCAAAACTTGGAAAAAAAATGCAGAAAAAGTGTGTGTACGTATGGCAATGTATCAGCTAATAAGATTAAGGTTATAGTAGCAAGCATTTGCAGTCACCAACAGGCACCGGACTCGGTTAATTTGTTAGGTTAGCTGGAAATGGCAAAGGAGGTGTAAGTACAGTAGCAAAGAAACAAAGAAATTTTCACAAGAACTCCTCTGTTTTCGTCTCATCTTCTTCTAATCCCCATGAAATGAAATTACACCACCGGTTTGTGCCACTCGAGTTGAGAGGCCTAGCTCCTGAATTTATCTATCTGTTTCAGTTCATGAGATTCACTCTACCAACGTATTGCCGGCTAGATGGGTCTAATTAGCTGGAAATGCAACGGAAGGGAGCGATGTCGATCAGTTAGACCGGGGAGCTGGTAGACGTACCTTGTCAGTTGACAGCAGGCGCTGGGCGCCTGGTGAGGCGAGCGGTCGCAGGAGTGCTCGGCCGGCGAGCCCGAGGGCCCTCGCTGCCATCGCCGCCTGCTGGCCGGACGAGGATGAGATCCTCTATGGGCCGGCGGCAGCGGCAGGGAGCAGATCCGGCGGTGGCTTCGGTCCAAGTCGACACAGAGACGGTCGATGGAGGAGTTGTGCGGGGAAGAGCCGGTCGAGGAGGAGGGTGGTGGCTCCAGCGGCGGAGCGAGACGGGGAACGGCGGCGGCGGCGGGGATTGGAGTTCTTCTTTTAAAAAAAAATGGGGATTGGAGTTGAAGCTACGGGAAACCTAACGAGACGTGGGCGGCTGGGGAGAGAACTGTGTAGCTGATCCAATATCTTCAGGCCCATGAGCAAGTGGATGCAACAACGAAGGCCCGACCCAACCCATCTCTAGGCCGGCCCAGACAGGTTAATTGGTTGCCGAGCGGATCAATGGCTGGTTTAGCGCTTGTTCGTGACTGATCCGCTTCATCAAAATCAGCTTCGTTTGTCTCAATTTTTTTTTTCAAAATCAGCTTCGTACCATCGGATATGCAGTGTGGCATGAAATTTACCCTCGCGATTAGGGTTTGACCTACTCCGCCAGCGGCCGCCGGCGTTGAGTCCCTATACCGATCCACCGGCCTCTCCCTCGCCCCTCGTTATCTTCACTGGCGAGCGAGCGGAAGATATGGGAAAATTTACTTCAGGTGCTCAACAATGAGGGTAACTTATTTTCAATTTGAGGAATTCAATTTTTTAGGTAAAGGATTAAAGAGGGTGGGTTGAAACTTTTTGGGAAAGGGTTAGACTTCCTCTTAACTCGTCATGTGTTTGCGAACCCTTCGTGCTTTGAAAGTCAGTCTCCGTGTAGAACTACCTTGCCAACAAAAGTTTCTCTTGGATGTAAGAAGCACTTATATGGAGTATTTGCCATGAATTCTCTGGCACTGCCAGACCTACATGTTAGAAAATGGGCCACGGCCAGCCAACCCATAGAAAACACAGTGTGGTATTAAAAGTAAATTGGGCCATCAGAAAGAAAAAAGTAGGCATTCCTTTGTACCTGCCAACCCAGCTTTGGTTGTGTAGCTTCGCCACTGTTCTTCGAGATACTAAATCTCCAAGCTAGAGAGTCCGTGAGGCAGTGATCCTGTTGGGATCCAAAGCATTCGGGCATCCCTGTTAAAAAACATTTAGGCAAAGTTCTTTTGGCAAGTCTTCCTAACCGGGCAACCAATCTCAACTCGCATCGGTTTCACAAGTGACGCTCGTGTGCTCCCCATCTTGCCCTATCCTCTTCTCGAGAATCCTTCTCCACCTCTCATTTCTTATCCATAAGACACCACTCCTTCCTTCTACATCCACGATGCGCTGCTCATTGTCGCTGCAACCGCTCTCCTGCTTGATCTCCGCCAAAACTCGCCTTATCTTCCCTCACCATTCCCTAGCACCCTCACCTTTGTCACACATGAACTGCAATGAAGTCCGGGGGGTGCTACGTTCATGCCCACCACATGCTGCAATGGTGAATAGCTAGGTGGTGAAACGGTGGTGTCGGGACGTTGCGACGGCGGTGATCGCGCACTGCAACTGCGGCCGCCGCATGCTGGAACTGGCGGGCGGGATGTCGCTACACTACTAGGGAAAAGCTTATAGGCAGACGCTTACTAGTAGCGCGGGTTTATACCCCTCGCTACTGCTACTTACTAGTAGCGCGGGTTTTTACCCCTCGCTGCTACTAAGTTGATAATAGTAGCGCGGGTTTTTAACCCTCGCTACTACTAAGCGGTTTCTACCGTGCCCCCCGGGACATGCCATAGTAGTAGCGAGGGGTATACTACTACAAAATTTATAGTAGTAGCGCGGGTTTATACTCCTCGCTACTACTAACTACGAGGTAGGTTAAGTCCCCATATCCTCGGCCGAATCCCTCCTCTCTCCCTCACTCTCCTCCTCTCTCCATAGGCTCTCCGGTGATGAGGTGCTCCTGCCCAAGCACATCTCCTCCTCCATGCCGCCCAACAAGTCCGCCTCCTCACGTCGCTGGCGTCCAGGAGCTCGCCCGTCTTCCCCGTCGCCTCCACGCCACCACGACGGAGCACCTCACCGCCGGTGAGCAGCCCCGATGCGCCCTCTATCTCCTTCCTTTCTCCCTTGTTTCTCTTTTTCCCTCTCCCTCTCCCTTCGATTTTACTCACCTCCCATGCCCATGCCTGCGCAGGTCGTCGACATGGCCAACCAGGAGCTCTCCGCCTTGGCCGCGAAGAGGATCCTCACACCGTTGTCTTGCTCTACACTGGATCCGGTCCCTCTCCAACAACCATCGCCGGATCTGGTCTGCCGCTACCCGTCCGCACCTCCAACGACCCCTGTCGTCGCTGGATCGAACCATTGACACCATTGACAACATGCACGGGGTCGAGATTAATTATTTTTTTTGGTTTTTGAAATTAATATTTGTATCGCGGGTCACAGACACGCGCTACTATTAACACACGTACTAGTAGCGCAGGATGCACCGCGCTACTACTACCAGTTAGCTGTAGCGTCGTAGTAGTTGCGCGGGCACCCGCGCTACTACTAGCTGTTTAAGCCGCGCTACTACTAGGCTTTCTCCTAGTAGTGCTACCCTGCTCGCCGCGTCTGGATCCGGTGGAGGTGATGTTGGAATCGTAGATGTGAATTGCTACTACTGGAGACTTGGTATGCCGATTCTGAAGGCTCTTGGTGTTGCGACCAGTGGCGAGCGATGGTGCGCAACCGGCGGAGGCGATGTTAGAACCACCATATATCAGTGTTGCGACCGGCGGCGAAGCTGCAACCATCAACAGAAAAAATCTTCAACCGGCGATAGACAAAGCTTCAACCGACCATTGCACAACTGGCAAAGTTGCAACCGTCGATCGAAAAGGCTTCAACTAGCGAGAGAAAAAGTGTCAACTGATGATACAGAAAGCTTCAACCGGCCACTTAGCAACCAACAAAGCTGCAAATATCGATAGAAAAAACTTCAACCAATGACAAAGAAAGCTTCAACCCTCACGGCGAGCCAATGATGCACACGACGGGATTGCACCCGCGTGATACCGTTAAGTAGATGGAATAAGTCACAAAAAAATGACATGTCGTCGTCGTCGTCGACTCGTCGCCTTTGAAGTGCTAGCGGTGACCAGAGGTTCCCGTATACGCACCACACACTAGTCCACTATAGAACAGAGTGCCAAGCCATCTTCGCGCCCAGGGCAGCCTGCGCAAGTTGACCGTGGACCCGTGGTGCTCGCCCAAGAACGGAACCACCCGCTGGAGAGGCTCCAGGGATGGCGCTGACCCGGCTGTTCATCTCCCTCTTCCCCACCGCCGTCCTGGCCGGACTCGCCTCCGCCTCCGCGTCGCCCTTCCTGTCTGGTCCGTGCGTGCTCCGGTGCTCCCGTCTCAACTACTCCGCAGTCCGCACTAGTATTTTGCTTCTTGGAGCGAACTGTGATGGGTTTGCTCTGTTTTCTTTGTGCTTGAGCAGACAGCTTATTCCAGGGCAGCACCGGATCGACGGGGAGGAGCTTGCTGCAGACCAAGAATGGTACGTACGTTGCTTCCTTTCTTCCTCTTGCTAAGTTTAACCCCATGACAGTTTCAGGATGGGTGGAGGGATTTTGTTCGCTTGGTTTTAGTGATACAGAATTACAGAAGATGTGGTTGGAAGAGATACTCTGTCTGTATGACATCGTTGACTGACGGTGACTTGGTGCGGACACTAAAAATACTGAATCCACATGCTTGTTAACTGAATATAACTCTATTGATTGTGCTCATATGCGCTTAGGATTGAAGAGTCTGATGTGGAGTTTCTAGACTTCTAAAAACAGAGTTTGACCGGAAACTACCAATGGAAATTACCAACTAGCCTAGTGAAAGTTGGGACTCCAGAATTCAAATTCCTATACATTACTTGAAGCCAAGATTTCCATCCTTGGATAGGAAAAAACAGACATAGTACTACTTCTCACCATGTTCAGGACTTCCTGTACCTTCGTCTGATACGCTTCTGTTTATTCGTATCCATGATTATCAGACTGCCCTATGAGCTTCGAGACCCAGAACTACACGATCCTCACAAACAAGTGCAAAAGGCCACAATACCCTCCTACCGAATGTTGTGATGCTTTCAAGGAATTTGCGTGCCCATTTGCCGCGTATATCAACAACCAGAGCACTAACTGTGCAGACACAATGTTCAGCTACATCGACTTCCGTGGCTACCCAAAAGGCCTGTTCGCCAACGAGTGCCTAAAAGGAAAGGAAGGGGTTTCTTGCGAAGGCATCCCAGCGGTAGACACCGGCGTGCCCAGTGGCGGGCGACAAGTTCAAGGGGTTTCGCGTCCTTTGGTTGTGCTCCTGTGTGGACTAGGAGCATTGTTGTTCCCTTGAGTGGTGTGATTCCCTGGACTTCTCCAAAGATGGCGTGTTGTCAGTTGTAAGTAGTAAGGCTTAGGATTCATTTGCTTCTCCTTGACACTCTCTTCCATTGCTATAATGTGTCCATTTGTTACAGAACTACATGACATCTTAAGATTCAACATTATATGGATGATCACATCCTGCTATTGGGAGAGTGCACATCCGAATTGTAAATCAGGGAATCAAATATCAATTAACTATTTTCCAGTCTAGCTGATAATTGTGTGTTCATTTGTTACTGCATTGCCATGTTCATGTATTTATATGTATGGTGCCTACTGGATATGTTTTTCCAGGCAGTACTGCAATCGAGGTGGCGTTTTAGAGCATCTTCAGCCGTGCCCTTCAGTCCTTCTCACATAAGCACATCATGTTCAGAACATTGGCCGGAAGAATCTCTGCACCTTGCTCATAGCAGCCACCGCCTGCCCTCCGATGCCGTAGACGTGCCCAGCATGCTAATCAGTCAATCACCCAATCGCATGCAGGGAACTAGCTTAATTTCCTGTGGAACTTTTCGGTCGTCTCCTCAAAAATCTTGCCTACGCTAAGCGCATGTACTACTTTTATTTATGTTCACATCACTTGAGAAAACACAGTTAAGGATAGCAAATTTGGAAAATTTAGCAAATTGCCCGTCTAGCTCAGTTGGTAGAGCGCAAGGCTCTTAACCTTGTGGTCTTGGGTTCGAGCCCCAAGGTGGGCGATTTTTCTTTTTTTTTGCACTTGTTGGCCTTAACAAAAGCTCATTTTCGCGTTCATTTTAACTTCATCATTATAGGTCCCAATATCCGCACCACGCCCACTAACGAACAGAGTGGCAAGCCATCTCGTGGTGCTCGCCAAAAAACCACCACCTGAAACAGCTCCAGCAGCTAGCGAGCGATGGCGCTGACCCGTCGGTTCATCTTCCTCTTCGCTGCCGCCATCCTGGCCGGACTTGCCTCCGCCTCGGCGTCGCCCTTCCTGTCTGGTCCGTGCGTGATCCGGTACTCCCGACTACTCCGCAGTACTCCCTCCGTCCCATAATATAAGAACACTTTTCAAGGTATGTTAGTTTGAAAACCGTTCTTATATTATGGAATGGAGAGGGAGTAGTATTTTGCTTCTTGGAGCGAGCTGTGATGGGTTTGTTCTGTTTTCTTGGTGCTTGAGCAGACAGCGTATTGCAGGCCAGCACCGGATCTACTGGGAGGAGCTTGCTGCAGACCAATAATGGTAGTAGTTTCCTTTCTTCCTCTTGCTAAGTTGAACCCCATGACAGTTTCCGGATAGGTGCGACCATGGGTGGAGGGATTTGGTCTGGCTTTAGTGATACAGAATTACAGACGATCTGGTTAGAAGAGATGCTCCGTGTTAACTGACTTGGGGCGGATTTGATGGCGCAGACGCTGAAGATACTGAATCCACATGCTTAACTGAATATAACTCTCTTGATTGTGCTCATATGCGCTTAGGATAGTTGAAACACAGGGTTTAGGGTTTTGCGTGGGTGGTTGACATCTAGCCTCACGTCTCTATATATAGATGATCACAATTACAATTACATACGTATACAAATACGTGTACAAGGACAATATACTAGACTCTACTTTACATGCCCCCTCAATCTGAACTACATACAAGATTCAGATTGGTTCTAAAACGGTCTAGCATCTGTCTAGTAGCAGGTTTAGTAAATACATCCGCTAACTGATCATCTGTAGAAATAAACCTGACTTCCAGTTCACAAGCAGCTACTCGTTCTCTCACAAAGTGGAAATCAATCTCAATGTGTTTGGTCCGAGCATGAAACACTGGATTCGCCGTCAGGTAAGTTGCCTCTAAGTTATCACACCACAATATAGGAGTGCGCTGCCGTGGGACTCCAAGTTTTGTGAGAACTGAGTCTATCCAAATGGCTTCAGCCGCGCCATTGGCCAATGCCTTATACTCTGCCTCGGTGCTTGATCTCGAGACTGTGGGTTGCTTCTTCGAGCTCCAAGATACAAGGTTAGGTCCAACAAATATAGCAAAACCACCAGTGGAGCGCCTATCATCAACACAGCCTGCCCAGTCTGCATCGGTGAATATACTCACTCCAGTAAATATAGACTTACGAATCCGTAGTCCCATGTCTAGCGTACCTTTGACATATCTCAGAATACGCTTGACTGCTTCTCAATGATCCTCCGTTGGCTGAGACAGGAACTGACACACTTTATTCACTGCGAAGGAGATATCAGGACGAGTGAGGGTCAAATACTGAAGTGCCCCAACCACACTGCGATACCGAAAGGAGTCATCTCTACCCAGTAGTGCACCACTATGACGTGAGAGACTCTCGGATGTAGCAAGCGGAGTGGAAGTGGCCTTGCAGTTCTCCATGTTGACGCGATGAAGAAGATCTAAAGCATACTTTTTCTGCGTCAAGGTCATGCCCCCCTGAATGAAAGGACGCTTCCAAACCAAGAAAGTACTCGAGGCGACCCAAATCTTTGATGGGAAAGCTAGCAGACAACGACTGCACAAGACGATCCACCACGGCGCGGGGGTAGAGCCAGCAATCACAATATCATCAACGTACACCAGCATGTATATCTGTATAGTACCCTGGGAGAAGATGAACAAAGATGCATCTAATCTGGAAGCAACAAAACCGAGCTGCGAAAGGCGCTGACTCAAACGAGCATACCAGGCACGGGGTGACTGCTTGAGACCATAAATAGACCGTTGAAGTTTGCAGACATGAGAGGGATAAGTGGCATCCTCGAACCCAGGTGGCTGCTGCATGTACACATCTTCGGCCAAGAACCCATGTAAAAAGGCATTGCTCACATCAATCTGTCGGAGGCTCCAGCCACGAGACACATCAAGAGACAAAACCAAGCGAATCGTGGCAGGCTTCACCACCGGGCTAAAAGTATCTCCGTAGTCAATCCCGTGCTGTTGAGTGAAACCACGAGCAACAAGACGAGCTTTGTGCTTATCAACAGACCCATCCGGACGATGCTTGGTTTTGAAAATCCACTTGCAGCTCACAATATTAACACCAGGTGGCCGAGGCACCAACACCCAGGTGTTAGTGTGACGGAGAGCAGCAAACTCCTCGGACATGGCGGCACGCCAGGCAGGTTCACCCAGAGCATCACGATGGGAAACCGGCGTGGTGAAGAAGGCACGACGGCGAGAGTCGTATCGAACCGTGCCATCAGTGTAAGACTTCTCCTTGCGCGTATGATCACGATGGCGTGTAACCATAGCATGCGCCGGAGCTGCATCGCCGGTAAGAGAAGACGACGACGACGAGGGCTCGGCCGAGGGTGTCGCGGCTGAGGGGACCTCGGCAAGAGGCGACACGGGCCGAGAGACGATGGTGTGCTGGACCGGCCCAGGCGAGGGCGGCGGCCCAGGCGACGGACCGGGCGAGGGTGGCAACCCAGCCGCGCCGGGCGAGGGTGGCGACCCAGCCGCGTCCGCGGTCACGCCATCAGGCGAGGCAGCCGCGCCTGCCTCGGGCGGAGGGACATGCACGTCGGGCGCATCAGGAGGCGTCGGAGCAGCAACATGTACCTGGGGGGAACTCAAAGCAATATCACCTGCAAAAGACAAGTTAGATGACAAATAGGACAGGTCATATTTACGCACATGGACATCCGGAACCGGTTCATCGGAGGGAAAAGTGAGTGCATGTTCAAGAGAAGCAGGATCAACCGAAACGTCGGGTTGAGAGTAAGGGAACACAGTCTCGTCGAAAACAACATCACGAGAGATGTATATCCGACCGGAGGTACGGTCAAGACACTTATAGCCCTTATGCAAAGGACTATAGCCAAGGAAAACACACATCTTGGACCGAAACTCAAGCTTGTGAGCATTGTACTTGCGGAGACTAGGCCAGCAAGCACACCCAAAAATCCGAAGGGAGGAGTAGTTGGGCTGAACATGAAACAGACGGAACAAAGGTGTGTCCTTATTGAGAACCGGAGTGGGTATACGGTTGATGAGGTAACATGCCGTAAGGAAAGCCTCATCCCAAAACCGAAGTGGAAGAGAGGAGTGCGCAAGCAAGGCAAGACCGGTCTCGACCAAATGTCGGTGTTTGCGCTCGGCAATACCGTTCTGCTGAGAGGTATGCGGACATGACACTCGGTGAGAGATACCCGTGCGTTGAAAGTAGCGATGGAGTTTGTGGTATTCACCACCCCAGTCGGACCGAACGGCTTTGATTTTATAATCCAGAAGGCGTTCGACATGAGCCTGAAAGTTGTAGAAAACTTGCTCAACATCAGACTTGTGTTTAAGCAAATAAATCCAGGTGAAGCACATGTAGTCATCAATAAAACTAACATAATATTTGTACCCTCCCGACGAAGCAAGAGCGGGACCCCAAACATCTGAATGTATTAATTCAAGAGGTACAGTAGTGATGTGAAACAAAGTAGAATAAGGTAGTTGATGACTCTTAGCACGCTGACAGGCATCACAAACTAACGATGAATTATTTGAACTAGAACACGGAAGTTCATGACTCCGAACAATGGAAGTGACCACATTATTTGTAGGATGACCAAGACGTTGATGCCATTGCGACGACGAAACTCGAACACCGGAGGAGGCACGATGAGACGATGAAGATGACGCACGAGCGAAGGGGACTGGATAGACCCCCCCCCCCCCCCCCCCCGCGTAACTTCTACCGTGAAGGATGATGCGCCTGGTTGCTTTGTCCTTAACAAGGAAAAAACGATGGTGAAATTCAACAAACACGTCATTATCACAAAGAAGACAATAAACAGAGAGAAGATGCTGGCTGATGTGTGGAACATGAAGGATGTTACGCAGTTTAAGAGATGAACCGGGTAAACGCGAATGACCAATGTGTGAAATAGACAAACCTGCACCATTGGCCACCTGAACCTGATCCTTGCCGTCATAGCGCTCATGAACCTGGAGGCGCTCAAGATCATTAGTCAAGTGATCCGTAGCCCCGGTATCCAACACCCAAGGAAAGTCGACGGTGTTGGTGGAGGCCGAGTTGGCGGAGCGGGAGTTGTGATCCTGATCATAGCGCTTGCGACAGTCGTCGGCTTCATGGCCCCAGTTCTTGCAAATTTGGCACCGAGGACACCAGCGGTTGCGACGCCCACCGCCTCCGCCGTTGTTGCTGGCATTGCCCCCTCTACCTTGCCGGCCATTGCCGGCATAACCAGCGTTGCGGTCACGGCCGCCGGTGTTGCCGCCATTACCGCCCTGGCTGGCCATGTCCATCAGCCGGGCGTCCCCCCCCCCCCGGGGGAGGGATAGGGATCGGAGTAGGGCATGCGTCCGCCCGGGTCACGGCGTTCGCGGAGGGAGACCACCCCTCCACCGCACTCTGTTGTGCCTGCAGCGCCTCGAAGGACAGTACCAATGAGTAAAAACTGGAGTAGGGCATGGGTGCATTACTCACGCCCAAGGAGGCGGCGATGGAGTTGTAGGCGGAGCCGAGGCCGGTGAGGATGTGATCGATAAGCTCATCATCACGGATCGGAGAGCCGGCGGCGGCCATAGTGTCGGCCAGGGCCTTCATCTTGTGCATGTATTCCGCGGCAGACAGATCGTCCTTCCTCAGCGACTGAAGTTGCCGCCGGATGTGGCGGACATTGGCGCGGCTCTGGGCGCCGAACATGGCGGCGACGGCTGTCCACACCGCATGCGCCGACTCGCAGCCAATAAGTTGGCATGCAATATCCTCATCCATGGAGGTGAGAAGAAGCCCCTTGACGCGCTGATCTTGAACCCACCATTGGTGGTACTCCGGGTTGGCGACGGTGGTAGCAGCGTCGCCGGTGCCGACAACGAGTGTTTTGGCCGGTGCCGCCTTGATGCCATCGAGGTGTC
This sequence comes from Aegilops tauschii subsp. strangulata, assembly GCF_002575655.3. Classification (NCBI taxonomy): domain Eukaryota; kingdom Viridiplantae; phylum Streptophyta; class Magnoliopsida; order Poales; family Poaceae; genus Aegilops; species Aegilops tauschii. Next base: position 601,442,130 of record NC_053037.3, read on the forward strand.
CGTGGAGGTTGGCACCGGCAAGAACGGTGCTGGTGATGCCCCCCAGAGCATGAAGTTGTGGCGACCGAGGCGGACGGAGATCGTCGGGACGGCGAGCGCGGCGGGGATCGAGGCGACGGGAGAAGAGACGATGGCGCCGCTAGTTTGGGCGACGGACATAGCGGCGGACGACATCGCAGCGGCGGCGGAGCAAGTCGCGGAAGATGGCTCGCGCGGCAGCGCGGTTAGATGTCTCGCGCGGCAACAACAGCGGGCGGATGGATGCCGATGGATAGCTAGCTCACACGGCGCTGATGGATGGCTAGCTTGCACGGATGGATGGCTAGCTTGCAATTGGAAGCAGCGGCTGCGCGGAGAGAGGTTCGGGCGGCGGCGCGAGGTACTGGCGGCGGCGGCGGCCCGACCTGGCTGATACCAAGTTGAAACACAAGGTTTAGGGTTTCTAGACTCATAAAAACAGAGTTCGACCGTAAACTACCAATGGAAATTACCAACTATCCTATTAAAGGTTGGAACTCTAAAATTCAAAATCCCATACATTACTTGAAAGTTGAAACCAAGATTTCCATCCTTGCATATAGAAAAAAAGGAGACATACTACTACATCTCACCATGTTCAGGACTTCCAGTACCTTCATCTGATATGCTTCCGTTTATTCTTGTCCATGCTGATCAGGCTGCCCTATGAGCTTCGAGTCCCAGGACTATACAATAATCACAAGCAGGTGCAAAGCGCCACAGTATCCTTCTAAGGAATGTTGTGATGCTTTCAAGGAATTTGCATGCCCATTTGCCGTCTACATCAACAACCAGAGCACCAACTGTGCAGACGCTATGTTTTCCTACATCAACTTGCATGGCTCGTACCCAGCAGGCCTATTCGGCACCGAGTGCGTCAAAGGCAAGGAAGGGGTTTCCTGCGAAGGCGTCCCAGGGAAAGGCGCCGGCGTGCCAAGTGGCGGACGGCGAGCTCAAGGGAGTATCCGTTCTTTGGTTCCTATCTTGTGTGGGCTAGGAGCATTGTTGTTCCATTGAGTGGTGATACCTTGCACTTCTCCAAAGATGGCATGTTGTCCGCTGCAAGTTGTAAGTAGTAAGACTTAGAATCAATTTGGTTCTCCTTGGCGCTCATTTGCTAATGCATTGCCATGTTCATTTTATATGTAGTGCCATTTGGATATGTTTTTCCATGTAGCAATGCAATCGAGATGGCGTCTTAGAGCATCTTCATTCATGCCCTTCACGCATAAGCACATCATGTTCAGAACATTGGCCCGAAGAATCTCTGCACCTTGCTCAAAGCAGCCACCAACTGCCCTCCGGCGCTGTAGACATGCCCAACATAGCAAATAGGAACAATCAGTCAATCACCCAATGACATGCAGGGAACTACCTTAATTTCCTGTGGAACTTTTCGGTTGTCTGTTCTACAGCTTGCCTATGGTAAACTTGAGCGCATGTACTACTTTACGTTCACATCACTTGAGAAAATGGAAGTCAGGAATGAAAAGTTGGAAAATTTAGCAAATTGCCCGTCTAGCTCAGTTGGTAGAGCGCAAGGCTCTTAACCTTGTGGTCTTGGGTTCGAGCCCCAAGGTGGGCGATTTTTCTTTTTTTTTGCACTTGTTGGCCTTAACAAAAGCTCATTTTCACATTCATCTTCATTCTAACTTTCTTTTCTGTGTATTTCCCGATTTACCATGTTAACTTGTTCATTTTTGCGTTTCATTTATTTCCTGATTTACCATGCATTTTTTTTCATATCTAAACATAAACAACCCATAAGTTCTGAACATCTAGGCATTTTAGTTATTTATCTGTTGGTAATTCTCATGTATAAATCTTATATTTTTATTAATTTGGCTGTCTATTTTTTTGGTGTTTGCAAAGCCCATTTTGACATTAATGTTGATTTTTATTTCTTCGTTTTTGCTTTGCATTTATTTCTTGATTTATTTAGGCATTTTTAGATGAATTATTTTAGGTCCGTTCATTTCTTACATGTCTAAATAACCCATAAGTGTTGAACATCTAGGCGTATTACATTCACATATGTAATTCGTCGGTTGAAAATCAAATTATTATTTTGCTTCCTATTTTAGTTATGGGTTGTAACTCTGATGTATAAACATTCAATTTTTATTGATTTAGCTTTGGCTTCCTATTTTACTTTTTGGTGTTTGCAAAGCCCATTTTGAAATTAATGTTTTAATATTTTCTGATGTTGTACCTATTGTCCATGCATCTTGGATTTATGTAGGCACATTTCTTAGACTAATTAGTTATTTTTAAAATTTTCATTTCTAATACCTATTTTTAAACTTCGTATAAACCCATGTGTTTGGCGTGGCTAGATTTGTTACGATCATTTTTTTGAAGTTCGCCAGGGGAGGAGGGGAAAGCCCCTCCACCACCTGAATTTTATTGCATTTCCATCTCAGGGACAATACAAGCCTTCATATGCCATTTTGTCTTGTGATATAGTGATTTTTAAGTGTCTGACGTTTCCAGGCATTAAAGGCTTGTATTGTCCAAATATACATCTAGTCAAAATATTGTGATTTCTTTTTTCTGAAAAAAAATGTATTGTGATCTAACCCTGCAAAAAAAAGTATTGTGATGTATTTTTACCTTATACTCCTTCCATATACAATCAAATCCTATTGTGTATCTCCTCCGTGCTTGCATGTGGGCAAGTATATATATTTAGGTGTCTTAAGTCGATTACTGATTTTTTTTTTCAAGTCAGAAGATTTTTAGCATTGATTTTCTATCCTCCGTAAACAATGTGGTTCGTGGCTTGACCGGCTTAGAAATCACCCACACAACCTAAGAATAGAGAATCAGCCGGTCGGTCTCAAGTATCATCGACACACCACACTCTTGAATTTTACAAAACAAGAGAACACCATTTTCAGCGCAAGGGGCGAGAACTCAGTTTAGGTAGAGAAGCAAGATATGGGAAAAGAAGGAAACTAGCAAAAAGTAGAGCACAAAATGGAGAATCGTTGAGACATCCTCACTCCACAAAGATTTCATGACAACAAAAGCTCTAAGAGCATCTACAGCCGCATATGACAAATATGATCGGGGCAGAAGGGGTGGGGACCCTGGTGCTTCGGCTTAGGTATGTAGTTAGGGTTGGCCTAGTGCTTCCTTGAGGCATTGTTTCCATGGAGGAGGTGGTGCCGCGTCGGAATAATTTGCCTCTGCTCTTCCTCCATCTCGGCGCCGCTGCAACCGGTGGCATCGGGGGGCAGGTGACCCGATCGTCTCACCAATCTCTGGATCTGGCGAGGTTCGTGTCTGGTGGTCGGCCATCGGCGCTCCCGCGGGTGGCGGTCGTGTCGGCTGTTGTAATTGTGTTTACTGTCTTGCAGTTGAGTGCGTGGATGACGGTAGGCGACGACGTTCCTCTTTTTCGACTACATCAGATGAAGTTTACGGTGTCGAGGTCTAGTGACCACGGGGAAGATCCCCGGCCTACGTACCACAAAGACTCGGTCTCGTCGCTTGCGGCGACCCGCTTCATCAGCTTAAAAAGCATCTTTGTATGCGGTGGTGCTCTTCCTGATCTTGGTATGGCGGTTGTTCTCATCTTTTTCTGGAGTTTCCATGGTGGCCGCGGAGGATGTTTGTGGACTACGTTTTGGCGAGGCACGAGTTTCTGCAAGGGTGAAATAGTAATTTTACTTATGGAATTCTTTCTGCAAAGTTGCTTGACAAGCATTTGTGTCTCGTATGATGACCATATGTGTAATCTCCGTATGTCTAATTAATGAAATAGTATATGGTTGCTTAAAAAAACTTATCTTTCCACTGACAAAGCCGTCAGATGAGGAAGAGGAGGAGGACCGAGACAATGACGTGCAACAAAAACTTTGGCAGTGACGGCCAGGGTTGATTGACTCCGAACCTGGGCCCTGTGTTGGGGAACGTAGTAATTTCAAAAAAAATCCTACGCACACGCAAGATCATGGTGATGCATAGCAACGAGAGGGGAGAGTGTGTCCACGTACCCTCGTAGACCAAAAGCGGAAGCGTTAGCACAACACGGTTGATGTAGTCGTACGTCTTCACGATCCGACCGATCAAGTACCAAACGCACGGCACCTCCGAGTTCAGCACACATTCAACTCGATGACGTCCCTCGAACTCCGATCCAGCCAAGCTTTGAGGGAGAGTTCAGTCAGCAAGCGGTGTGGTGACGATGATGATGTTCTACCGACGCAGGGCTTCGCCTAAGCACCGCTAGGATATTATCGAGGTGGATTATGATGGATGGGGGCACCGCACACGGCTAAGAGATCCAAGGGATCAGTTGTTGTGTCTGTTGGAAATATGCCCTAGAGGCAATAATAAATGGTTATTATTATATTTCTTTGTTCATGGTAATTGTCTATTATTCATGCTATAATTGTATTGTCCGGAAATCGTAATACATGTGTGAATACATAGACCACAACCTGTCCCTAGTAAGCCTCTAGTTGACTAGCTCGTTGATCAACAGATAGTCATGGTTTCCTGACTATGGACATTGGATGTCATTGATAACGGGATCACATCATTAGGAGAATGATGTGATGAACAAGACCCAATCCTAAGCATAGCATAAAAGAACGTGTAGTTTCGTTTGCTAGAGCTTTTCCAATGTCAAGTATCTTTTCCTTAGACCATGAGATCGTGCAACTCCCGGATACCGTAGGAGTGCTTTGGGTGTGCCAAACGTCACAACGTAACTGGGTGACTATAAAGGTGCATTACGGGTATCTCCGAAAGTGTCTGTTGGGTTGGCACGGATCGAGACTGGGATTTGTCACTCCGTGTAAACGGAGAGGTATCTCTGGGCCCACTCGGTAATGCATCATCATAATGAGCTCAATGTGACTAAGGCGTTAGTCACGGGATCATGCATTGCGGTACGAGTAAAGAGACTTGCCGGTAACGAGATTGAACAAGGTATTGGGATACCGACGATCGAATCTCGGGCAAGTAGCATACCGATTGACAAAGGGAATTGCATACGGATTGATTGAATCCTCGACACCGTGGTTCATCTGATGATATCATCGTGGAACATGTGGGAGCCAACATGGGTATCCAGATCCCGCTGTTGGTCATTGACCGGAGAGGCGTCTCGGTCATGTCTGCATGTCTCCCGAACCCGTAGGGTCTACACACTTAAGGTCCGGTGACGCTAGGGTTGTAGAGATATATGTATGCGGAAACCCGAAAGTTGTTCGGAGTCCCGGATGAGATCCCGGACGTCACGAGAGGTTCCGGAATGGTCCGGAGGTAAAGATTTATATATGGGAAGTCTTATTTTGGTCGCCGGAAAAGTTTCGCGCTTTATCGGTATTGTACCGGGAGTGCCGAAAGGGGTCCGGGGGTCCACCAAGGGGGTCCACCAGCCCCGGGGGGCCACATGGGCTGTAAGGGGTGCGCCTTGGCCTATATGGGCCACGGGCACCAGCCCCAAGAGGCCCATGCGCAAGAGATAAGAAAAAAAAGGGAGAGTCCTAAAGGGGGAAGGCACCTCCGAGGTGACTTGGGGGGGAAGGACTCCCCCCTGGCCGCACCCTTCCTTGGAGGAAGGGGCAAGGCTGCGCCCCCCCTCTCCCTTGGCCCTATATATAGTGGGGGGAAGGGAGGGCAGCAACATCTAAGCCTTGGGCGCCTCCCTCCTCCCATGCAACACCTCTCTCTCTCTCGCAGAAGCTTGCGAAGCCCTGCCAGAGAGCCGCTGCATCCACCACCACGCCGTCGTGCTGTTGGATCTCCATCAACCTCTCCTCTCCCCTTGCTGGATCAAGAAGGAGGAGACGTCGCTGCACCGTACGTGTGTTGAACGCGGAGGTGCCGTACGTTCGGCACTCGGTCATCGGTGATTTGGATCACGGCGAGTACGACTCCGTCATCCACGTTCATTGGAACGCTTCCGCTCGCGATCTACATGGGTATGTAGATGCACTCCCTTCCCCTCGTTGCTAGTAGACTCCATAGATGCATCTTGGTGAGCGTAGGAAAATTTAAATTATTCTACGATTCCCAACAGTGGCATCATGAGCCAGGTCTATGCGTAGTTACTATGCACGAGTAGAACACAAAGAAGTTGTGGGCGTTGAGTTTGCCAATTCTTCTTGCCGCTACTAGTCTTTTCTTGTTTCGGCGGCATTGTAGGATGAAGCGGCCCGGACCGACCTTACACGTACTCTTACGTGAGACAGGTTCCACCGACTGACATGCACTAGTTGCATAAGGTGGCTAGCGGGTGTCTGTCTCTCCTACTTTAGTCGGAACAGATTCGATGAAAAGGGTCCTTATGAAGGGTAAATAGAAATTGGCAAATCACGTTGTGGTCATACGTAGGTAAGAAACGTTCTTGCTAGAAACCTACAAACCACGTAAAAACTTGCAACAACAATTAGAGGACGTCTAACTTGTTTTTGCAGCAAGTGCTATGTGATGTGATATGGCCAGAAGATGTGATGAATGATATATATGATGTATGAGATTGATCATATTCTTGTAATAGGAATCACGACTTGCATGTCGATGAGTATGACAACCGGCAGGAGCCATAGGAGTTGTCTTTATTATTTTGTATGACCTGCGTGTCATTGAATAACGCCATGTAAATTACTTTACTTTGTTGCTAAACGCGTTAGCCATAGAAGTAGAAGTAATCGTTGGCGTGACGACTTCATGAAGACACAATGATGGAGATCATGATGATAGAGATCATGGTGTCATGCCGGTGACAAAGATGATCATGGTGCCCCGAAGATGGAGATCAAAGGAGCATAATGATATTGGCCATATCATGTCACTATTTGATTGCATGTGATGTTTATCATGTTTTTGCATCTTATTTGCTTAGTACGACGGTAGTAAGTAAGATGATCCCTTATAATAATTTCAAGAAAGTGTTCACCCTAACTGTGCACCATTGCGAAGGTTCGTCGTTTCGAAGCACCACGTGATGATCGGGTGTGATAGATTCTTACGTTCGAATACAACGGGTGTTGACGAGCCTAGCATGTACAGACATGGCCTCAGAACACACGCAATACACTTAGGTTGACTTGACGAGCCTAGCATGTACAGACATGGCCTCGGAACACGGAGGACCGAAAGGTCGAGCATGAGTCGTATAGAAGATACGATCAACATGGAGATGTTCACCGATCTTGACTAGTCCGTCTCACGTGATGATCGGACACGGCCTAGTTAAACTCGGATCATGTTTCACTTAGATTACTAGAGGGATGTCTATCTGAGTGGGAGTTCATAATCAGATGAACTTCATTATCATGAACATAGTCAAAAAGGTATTTGCAAATTATGTCATAGCTTGCGCTTTAGTTCTACTGGTTAAGATATGTTCCTAGAGAAAATTTAGTTGAAAGTTGGTAGTAGCAATTATGCGGACTGGGTCCGTAAACTGAGGATTGTCCTCATTGCTGCACAGAAGGCTTATGTCCTTAATGCACCGCTCGGTGTGCTGAACCTCAGCGTCGTATGTCAGATGTTTCGTAACATCTACAGAACATCTACAGACGACGCTTTGATGACTACGTGATAGTTCAGTGCGGTTTAGAATTGTGGCACCAAAGACGTTTTTGAAACGTCGCAGAACATGTGAGATGTTCCGAAGACTGAAATTGGGATTTCAGACTAGTGCCCACGTCAAGAGGTATGAGACCTCTGACAAGTTTCTTAAGCCAGCAAACTAAGGGAGAAAAGCTCAATCGTTGAGCGTGTGCTCAGATTGTCTGAGTGCCACAATCGCTTGAATCGAGTGGGAGTTAATCTCCCAGATGAGATAGTGATAGTTCTCCATAGTCACTGCCACCAAGCTAGTAGAGCTTCGTGATGAACTATAACATATCAAGGATAATTATGATGTTCCTTGAGCTATTCGCGATGCTTGACACCGCGAGAGTAGAAATCAAGAAGGAGCATCAATTGTTGATGGTTAGTAAAACCACTAGTTTAAGAAGGGCAAGGGCAAAAGGGATACTTCATGAAACAGCAAGTCGTTTGCTGCTCTAGTGAAGAATCCCAAGGTTGAACCCAAACCCGAGACTAAGTGCTTCTGTAATGAGATGAACGGTCACTGAAGCAGTACTACCCTAGATACTTGGTAGATGAGAAGGCAGGCAAGGTCGACAGAAGTATATTGGATATACGTTATATGAATGTGTACTTTACTAGTACTCCTAGCAGCACCAGGGTATTAGATACTGGTTCGGTTGCTAAGTGTTAGTAACTCGAAATAAAAGCTGCGGAATAAATGGAGACTAGCTAAAGGTGAGATGACGATATGTGTTGGAAGTGTTTCCAAGGTTGATGTGATCAAGCATCGCATGCTCCCTCTACCATCGAGATTTGGTGTTTGCGTTGAACATGATTGGATTATGTTTACCGCAAAACGGTTATTCATTTAAGGAGAATAATGGTTACTCTGTTTATTTGAATAATACCTTCAATGGTCTTGCACCTAAAATGAATCTCGATCGTAGTGATACACATGTTCGTGCCAAAAGATATAAAATAGTAATGATAGTACCACATACTTGTGGCACTGCAACTTGAGTCATATTGGTATAGAACGCATGAAGAAGCTCCATGTAGATGGATCTTTGGACTCACTCGTTTTTGAAAAGATTGAGACATGCGAACCATGTCTATTGGTATATATGCATGAAGAAACTCCATACAGATGGATCGTTTGGACTCACTTGATTATGAATCACTTAAGACATGCAAATCATACCACATGGGCAAAATGACTGAATGTCCTCGTTTTCAGTAAGATGGAACAAGAGAGCAACTTATTGGAAGTAATACATTTTGATGTACACAGTCCAATGAGTGCTGAGGCATGCAGTGGATATCGTTATGTTCTTACTTCACAGATGATTTGAGTAGATGTTGAGTGTATTTACTTGATGAAACACAAGTCTGAATTATTGAAAGATTCAAGTAATTTCAGAGTGAAGTTGAAGATCGTCGTGACAAGAGGATAAAATGTCTATGATATGATCATAGAGATATCTGAGTTACGAGTTTGGCACACAATTGAGACATTGTGGAAAGTGTTTCACAATTAATACCGCCAGGAACACCATAGTGTGATGGTGTGTCCGAACATCATAACTGCACCCTATTGGATATGGTGCATACCATGATGTTTCTTATCAAATTACCACTATCGTTTGTGGGTTAGGCATTAGAGACAACCGCATTCACTTTAAAAGGGGCACCACGCAATTCCGTTGAGACGACACCGTTTATAGAATCCTAAGTTGTCGTTTCTTAAAAGTTTGGGGCTGCGATGCTTATGTGAAAAAGTTTCAGGCTGATAAGCTCGAACCCAAAGCGGATAAATGCATCTTCATAGAATACCCAAAAACAGTTGGGTATACCTCCTATTTCAGATCTGGAAGCAAAAGTAATTGCTTCTAGAAACGAGTCCTTTCTCGAGGAAAAGTTTCTCTCGAAAGAATTGAGTGGGAGGATGGTGGAGACTTGATAAGGTTATTGAACCGTCGCTTCAACTAGTATGTAGCAGGGCACAGGAAGTTGTTCCTGTGGCACCTACACCAATTGAAGTGGAAGCTTATGATAGTGATCATGAAACTTCGGATCAAGTCACTACCAAACCTCGTAGGACGACGAGGATGCGCACTACTTTAGAGTAATGCGTGATCCTGTCTTGGAAGTCATGTTGCTAGACAACAATGAACCTACGAGCTATGGAGAAGCGATGGTGGGCCCATATTACGACGAATGGCTCGAGGCCATGAAATCCGAGATAGAATCCATGTATCAGAACAAAGCATGGACTTTGGTGAACTTGCCCGATGATCGGCAAGCCATTGAGATAAATGGATCTTTAAGAAGAAGACGGACATGGACGGTAATGTTACCGTCTATGAAGCTCGACTTGTGGCAAAGAGTATTTTCACAAGTTCAAGGAGCTGACTACGATGAGTTTTTCTCATCCGTAGCGATGCTTAGGTCCGTCGGAATCATGTTAGCATTAGCTACATTTATGAAATCTGGCAGATGGATGTCAAAACAAGTTTCCTTACCAGTTTTCGTAAGGAAAGGTTGTATGTGATACAATCAGAAAGGTTTTGTCGATCCTAAGGATGCTAAAAGGTATGCTAGCTCCAGCGATCCTTCCATGGATTAGAGCAAGCATCTCGGAGTCAGAATATACGCTTTGATGGGGTGATCAAAGTTTTTGGGTTTATACAAAGTTTGTTAGAAACTTGTATTTACAATAAAGTGAGTGGGAGCGCTACAACATTTCTGATAAGTATATGTGAATGACATATTGTTGATCCGAAATGATGTAAAATTTCTGGAAAGCATAAAGGGTTGTTTGAAAGGAGTTTTTCAAAGGAAGACCTGGATAAAGCTGCTTACATATTGGGCATCAAGATCCATAGAGATAGATCAAGACGCCCGATGATACTTTCAAAAGACAGCACACCTTGACATGATTTTGAAAGATTTCAAAATAGATCAGCAAAGAAGGAGTTCTTGGCTGTGTTACAAGGTGTGAGTATTGAGTGAGACTCAAGACCTGACCACAGCAGAAGATAGAGAAAGGACGAAGGTCGTCCCCTATGCTTTAGACGTAGGCTCTATAGTATGCTATGCTGTGTACCGCACCTGTAGTGTGCCTTGCCATGAGTTGGTCAAGAGGGTACAATGGTGATCCGGGAAAGGATCTCATGACAGCGGTCGAACTTATCCTTAGTACCTAGTGGATTAAGGAATTTTCTCGATTATGGAGGTGGAAAGGAGTTCGTCGTAAAGGGTTACGTCGATGCGAACTTTGACACTAATCCGGATGACTCTGAGTAGTAAACCGGATTCGTATAGTAGAGCAATTATTTGAAATGGCTCCAAATAGTGCGTGGTAGCATCCACAAGATGACATAGATATTCGTAAAGCACACGGTTCTGAAAGGTTCAGACCCGTTGACTAATAACCTCTCTCACAAGCATAACATGACCAAACCAGAACACATTGAGTGATAATCACATAGTGATGTGAACTAGATTGTTGACTCTAGTAAACTCTTTAGATGTTGGTCACATGGTGATGTGACCAGTGAGTGTTAATCACATGATGATGTGAACTAGATTATTGACTCTAGTGCAAGTGGGGGACTGTTGGAAATATGCCCTAGAGGCAATAATAAATGGTTATTATTATATTTCTTTGTTCATGGTAATTGTCTATTATTCATGCTATAATTGTATTGTCCAGAAATCGTAATACATGTGTGAATACATAGACCACAACCTGTCGCTAGTAAGCCTCTAGTTGACTAGCTCGTTGATCAACAGATAGTCATGGTTTCCTGACTATGGACATTGGATGTCATTGATAACGGGATCACATCATTAGGAGAATGATGTGATGGACAAGACCCAATCCTAAGCATAGCATAAAAGATCGTGTAGTTTCGTTTGCTAGAGCTTTTCCAATGTCAAGTATCTTTTCCTTAGACCATGAGATCGTGCAACTCCCGGATACCGTAGGAGTGCTTTGGGTGTGCCAAACGTCACAACGTAACTGGGTGACTATAAAGGTGCATTACGGGTATCTCCGAAAGTGTCTGTTGGGTTGGCACGGATCGAGATTGGGATTTGTCACTCCGTGTAAACGGAGAGGTATCTCTGGGCCCACTCGGTAATGCATCATCATAATGAGCTCAATGTGACTAAGGCGTTAGTCATGGGATCATGCATTGCGGTACGAGTAAAGAGACTTGCCGGTAACGAGATTGAACAAGGTATTGGGATACCGACGATCGAATCTCGGGCAAGTAACATACCGATTGACAAAGGGAATTGCATACGGATTGATTGAATCCTCGACACCGTGGTTCATCCGATGATATCATCGTGGAACATGTGGGAGCCAACATGGGTATCCAGATCCCGCTATTGGTTATTGACCGGAGAGGCGTCTCGGTCATGTCTGCATGTCTCCCGAACCCGTAGGGTCTACACACTTAAGGTCCGGTGACGCTAGGGTTGTAGAGATATATGTATGCGGAAACCCGAAAGTTGTTCGGAGTCCCGGATGAGATCCCGGACGTCACGAGAGGTTCCGGAATGGTCCGGAGGTAAAGATTTATATATGGGAAGTCTTATTTTGGTCGCCGGAAAAGTTTCGCGCTTTATCGGTATTGTACCGGGAGTGCCGAAAGGGGTCCGGGGGTCCACCAAGGGGGTCCACCAGCCCCGGGGGGCCACATGGGCTGTAAGGGGTGCGCCTTGGCCTATATGGGCCAAGGGCACCAGCCCCAAGAGGCCCATGCGCAAGAGATAAGAAAAAAAGGGAGAGTCCTAAAGGGGGAAGGCACCTCCGAGGTGCCTTGGGGGGGAAGGACTCCCCCCTGGCCGCACCCTTCCTTGGAGGAAGGGGCAAGGCTGCGCCCCCCCCCCTCTCCCTTGGCCCTATATATAGTGGGGGGAAGGGAGGGCAGCAACATCTAAGCCTTGGGCGCCTCCCTCCTCCCATGCAACACCTCTCTCTCTCTCTCGCAGAAGCTTGCGAAGCCCTGCCGGAGAGCCGCTGCATCCACCACCACGCCGTCGTGCTGTTGGATCTCCATCAACCTCTCCTCTCCCCTTGCTGGATCAAGAAGGAGGAGACGTCGCTGCACCGTACGTGTGTTGAACGCGGAGGTGCCGTACGTTCGGCACTCGGTCATCGGTGATTTGGATCACGGCGAGTACGACTCCGTCATCCACGTTCATTGGAACGCTTCCGCTCGCGATCTACAAGGGTATGTAGATGCACTCCCTTCCCCTCGTTGCTAGTAGACTCCATAGATGCATCTTGGTGAGCATAGGAAAATTTTAAATTATGCTACGATTCCCAACTGTGTCTATGGGGTGCCCCCTCCTCCGTATATAAAGGAGTGGAGGAGGGGGCCGGCCAAGGGGAGGAGGCGCGCCCAAGGGGGGAATCCTACTCCCACCGGGAGTAGAACTCCTCCTTTTCCTATTTGGAGAGGGAGAGGGAAGGAAGAGGAAGGAGGGAGGAAGGAAAGGGGGGGCCGGCCCCCCTCCCCAATTCGGATTGGGCTTGGGGGGCGCGCCCCCTCCTTTCTACTAAAGCCCATTAAGGCCCATATACCTCCCGGGGGGTTCCGATAACCTCCCGGTGCTCCGGTATTATCCCGATCTCACCCGGAACCATTCCAGTGTCCAAATATAGTCGTCCAATATATCAATCTTTACGTCTCGACCATTTCGAGACTCCTCGTCATGTCTGTGATCATATCCGGGACTCCGAACTACCTTCGGTACATCAAAACACATAAACTCATAATATAACCGTCATCGAACTATAAGCGTGCAGACCCTACGGGTTCGAGAACTATGTAGACATGACCGAGACACGTCTCCGGTCAATAACCAATAGCGGAACCTGGATGCTCATATTGGCTCCCACATATTCTACGAAGATCTTTATCGGTCAAACCGCATAACAACATACGTTGTTCCCTTTGTCATCGGTATGTTACTTGCCCGAGATTCAATCATCGGTATCTCAATACCTAGTTCAATCTCGTTACCGGCAACTCTCTTTACTCGTTCCGTAATACATCATCCCGCACCTAACTCATTAGCTGCAATGTGCATTACCGAGTGGGCCCAAAGATACCTCTCCGACAATCGGAGTGACAAATCCTAATCTCGAAATACGCCAACCCAACAAGTACCTTCGGAGACACCTGTAGAGCACCTTTATAATCACCCAGTTACGTTGTGACGTTTGGTAGCACACAAAGTGTTCCTCCGGTAAACGGGAGTTGCATAATCTCATAGTCATAGGAACATGTATAAGTCATGAAGAAAGCAATATCAACATACTAAACGATCAAGTGCTAAGCTAACGGAATGGGTCAAGTCAATCACATCATTCTCCTAATGATGTGATCCCGTTAATCATGACAACTCTTTGTCTATGGCTAGGAAACATAACCATATTTGATCAACGAGCTAGTCAAGTAGAGGCATACTAGTGACACTCTGTTTGTCTATGTATTCACACATGTATCATGTTTCCGGTTAATACAATTCTAGCATGAATAATAAACATTTATCATGATATAAGGAAATAAATAATAACTTTATTATTGCCTCTAGGGCATATTTCCTTCAGTCTCCCACTTGCACTAGAGTCAATAATCTAGATAACACAGTAATGATTCTAACACCCATGGAGCCTTGGTGTTGATCATGTTTTGCTCGTGGAAGAGGCTTAGTCAACGGGTCTGCAACATTCAGATCCGTATGTATTTTGCAAATCTCTATGTCTCCCACCTGGACTTGATCCCGGATGGAGTTGAAGCGTCTTTTGATGTGCTTGGTTCTCTTGTGAAATCTGAATTCCTTTGCCAAAGCAATTGCACCAGTATTGTCATAAAAGATTTTCATTGGACCCGATGCACTAGGTATGACACCTAGATCGGATATGAACTCCTTCATCCAGACTCCTTCATTTGCTGCTTCCGAAGCAGCTATGTACTCCGCTTCACATGTAGATCCCACTACGACGCTTTGTTTAGAACTGCACCAACTGACAGCTCCACCATTCAATATAAACACGTATCCGGTTTGCGATTTAGAATCGTCCGGATCAGTGTCAAAGCTTGCATCGACGTAACCACTTACGACGAGCTCTTTGTCACCTCCATAAACGAGAAACATATCCTTAGTCCTTTTCAGGTATTTCAGGATGTTCTTGACCGCTGTCCAGTGATCCACTCCTGGGTTACTGTACCTCCCTGCTAAACTAATAGCAAGGCACACATCAGGTCTGGTACATAGCATTGCATACATGATAGAGCCTATGGCTGAAGCATAGGGAACATCTTTCATTTTCTCTCTATCTTCTGCAGTGGTCAGGCATTGAGTCTTACTCAACTTCACACCTTGTAACACAGGCAAGAACCCTTTCTTTGCTTGATCCATTTTGAACTTTATAGTACCTGTAGAGCACCTTTATAATAACCCAGTTACGTTGTGACGTTTGGTAGCACACAAAGTGTTCCTCCGGTAAACGGGAGTTGCATAATCTCCAAGTCATAGGAACATGTATAAGTCATGAAGAAAGCAATAGCAACATAATAAACGGTCAAGTGCTAAGCTAACGAAATGGGTCAAGTCAATCACATCATTCTCCTAATGATGTGATCCCGTTAATCAAATGACAACTCTTTGTCTATGGCTAGGAAACATAACCATCTTTGATCAACGAGCTAATCAAGTAGAGGCATACTAGTGACACTCTGTTTGTCTATGTATTCACACATGTATCATGTTTCCGGTTAATACAATTCTAGCATGAATAATAAACATTTATCATGATATAAGGAAATAAATAATAACTTTATTATTGCCTCTAGGGCATATTTCCTTCACCCTGACCCCCTCCTCCCGACCCAGCCTCGCGCCGTCTCCCTGGGCGACGGCCGGGGCGGCTCGCCCCCTCCATCCTCCCCCCTCCCGCGCCGCCGGAGGGTGCCCCCGGATCTGGCTGGGTGGTTTCGGCGGTGGCGAAACTTCCTTTCCCCCGCGTGCAGCGCCCTTGCCGGGGCAGGGCTCGGCAGGCGGCGGTCCGGCGTCCTAGCAGCGGGGCCGGCGGCTGGCGCGGTGGTGACGCTGCCACTTGGCGGTGGGGTGGCCTGGTGGCGCTGGGTGGCCGGCGGCGCGACCCCGACCCAGATTTGGGCCCTTAGGGGCCCATCTGGGTCCTAGCGGGCCGACGCTGGCGTGGCGTCGCTGCCTCCGGCGCGGTGAAGTGGAGGAGCGGCTCGGACAGGGAGCGGCGACGCCGACAGCATGCCTTCTGCAGCGCGACGACGGGAGCTTTACGGGCATTTCAGGGCCTGGCTGGGCCTGGCATGCTCCTGTTTTTGCATTCGGTCGGATCCTGTCGGTGACGGTGGAGGTTGGGCCCTCCCGCGTGCTGACGGTGTTGCTGCTCCGAGTCCCGGCTTCTCTTCTTCGCTGTGCAGGTCCCACTTCGCGGTGCCGTGGTGAGACAACGTGGGAGACTCAAGTTCCGTGTTGGCGCAAGGTGGTGGATGGTATGGTGGCGTGCTCCAGAATGCTCGGGGTGATGGTTGGGATCGGGAGAAATCCATGTCAGCCTGGCCGACTCCGACGCGGTGACACCTGAGGGTGTCGCCGGACCTTCCTGGAGGGTGTTGGGTGCCACCCTTCCTTTCTCCTCGCCGCATACCAGGGGAAACCCTCGCAGTAGCGT
Organism: Aegilops tauschii subsp. strangulata; assembly: GCF_002575655.3. NCBI lineage: Eukaryota > Viridiplantae > Streptophyta > Magnoliopsida > Poales > Poaceae > Aegilops > Aegilops tauschii. The sequence continues at coordinate 601,458,448 of NC_053037.3, forward strand.
CGTCATCGCCGCGTTCCTTTTTGGAGGTGTTGTGTGGTATCGACGCTTCGGAGTCGAAGCTTGGTGGAAGTTCCCCGGTGGGCGCAACGGTCGCGAGTCTTCTTTATTTTTGTTGATCCGCCGTTGTCGACATTTGTTTCTTTTGTATTTTCTCTTTTGTTTCTTTTGGGCATGCCTGTGGTGCTTCCGTCCCAACACTTATTGTTGGTTCTATCGATGATGGTTGATTTTTAATACAAAACGGGGGGAAACCTATTGGCCAGTGCTACAAATCAACCGGCTGATGCCAGGAAGATTTAAGCCGCCTTGCTGGCCGTTTGATCAGTCCCGCCACACCGTCGGATCTCTCCTCTCAGCTGGTTTGAATGGTCAACGCCAACACAATCTCTTCCTCACATCGCACAACCGCAGCACTGCATCGGAGCCCAGGTAGCCGCCGGCGACGCTTCACTGCGGTGATAACATCGGTGCGGCGGCGCTCCATCGCAGCACTGGACGCCGCCGGAGATGCTCCATTGAAACACAGCCGCTCTGGTGATGCTTCAGTGCAACTCCGGCGGCCACCGGCGAAGCTCCATTGCAGCAGTGGTGGCCCCCGGCTTAGCTCATTGTAGCACTGGACGGCTCTCGACGGAGCTTCATAGCAACACCGGCGGCTCCCCCACCGAAGCTCCATCGGCGGCGACGTTTCATTGCAACCCCAGCAGAGCTTCAACAATCCGGCGGTGCTTCATTGCATCTCAAGCAGTCCCGACGATGTCCCACTGTAGCGACGTGGCCTGGCGGAGCTCCATGGCAGCACCGGCGACTCGCGGAGGTGTTGCCGGCGCACACGCCCTTGCAACAGTGATGGCGTCGTGGTTGGTGTTGCCTTTGCAGCACCCTGGCAGTGGCATCCCTCTCCCTCTTTTCAGCACTGACCGGCGACACTCGGCAACACGGACCACATCAACGGCCACGGTGTTGAGCATGCCGACGCCTCGCAACATCAATCCACACTAGTGATGGCAGCCATATGCTTCACTGCAGCGCCACCGCCGGCGGGGCAGTGCTCCACCGCATCACCCCGATGGCCACTGCATGCTTCATTGTAGTGCCATCGCAGCACCCCGACGACCGCCGCAGACTTCACGGCAGCACCCCGACGACCGCCGCAAGCTTCACTGCAACGCCACCGCCGGCGTGGTGGTGCTCCATCACGGCACCGACTACCCATCGTAGCTCCATCTCAACACTTGACGCCGCGCCGACGACTTCACTGCAGCACTCCCCTCTGCATCAGCGAGATCCACGAGCATCGGTGCGACGGCGAGACGCCAGTTGCCGAAGCGGAGAAGCTGGGTGCAAGATCCACGAGCGGAGGGAGGTAGGGGATGAAGCATAGAAGAAAAAACGTGTGGTCGTGTGAAAGGATAAGGAGAAGTGGAGAGCGGTGCGTGGGGCCTAGCGTGACGCATGTCGAGCGGAGGGAGCGGTTTACGCGACGAAGAAATCATCCGGCTGAAAACAAACGTTTCCCAAACCTATTTCGGCCGCGACTACCAGGGTTGATGCGTGTCCAGTGATGTGTTTTACTCTTGCAGGAGAGAAAAATCGTACCCATAGCATGGCCCATGTTAACTTTGAAACTCCCGACCCGGTGCGAGGCCACGCCGACATCTCCGATGTTAGCACGACACTAGTATTACTCTCAGAATATGGTGGGGGTTCACAAGATCTGAAGATTACAAGCACCAAGGTGCTGAATTGGAGATGAGGGGAAAAGGAACTAGGGTTCTAAGGTAGTAGGTAGCCGCCGCCGTGCCGTGCCTTGATCGATCTTCGATACCCCTCAGGGTTGCCAGCTTCTCCCTTTATCCCTCCTGTGTTGCGTTCACCCACTGGCTGCCACTCACTCTTGGGTTGGGTTTCTTGATCCTCTCTGCTGGGCCTTGGGCCGTCTCCTCGTCGGGCTCGGTAGTTGGTTGGGCTGATGGGCTGGTGCTGTCAGGGGTGCTAACACCCTCCCCTGCTTGAGTTGCGGCTTGTCCCCAAGCCGCTGCGCACGGGAAACGCGGATGAAGCTCATCTCTGTCTTCCCAAGTTGGCTTGATGGAATCGCCGGACCAGCGCACCAACACTTGAGCCACCACTTTGTTCGCTTTAGTATTCATGCGACTGTCAAGCACTTCCACGGGAATCGCAAACTGGTTAGTATCAGCAGGCAAAACAGAGGAAACAGACACACCTGGCTTGATGGCTTTGTGAAGTTGCGAAACGTGGAACACGGGGTGGATCTTTGAATGCTCAGGCAATCCCACTCTGTATGCTACCTGCCCAATCCGGTCTTGCACCAAGAAGGGCCCGAAGTAGCGGAAAGACAGTTTGTGACAGGCGCGAGGAGCTACTGAACTCTGAACATACGGCTGAAGCTTGATATAAACCGAGTCACCAATGTCAAAGCTGCGTTCAGATCGGTTCTTATCAGCTTGATGTTTCATTCTTGTTTGAGCTCGCAGTAAGTGCTGACGGATTAAAGCTTGCATTTCCACCCTCTCGGAGAGCCAGGCATTCAGATCGGTGACAGGAGTAGCCGAAGCTGCCTCAATCCCCCAGTGTCGTGGTTCGTGACCATAAAGAACGAAGAAGGGGGTTTTCCCATGAGCGCTGTGGTAACTGGTGTTAAACCAATATTCAGCGAGGGGCAGCCAAGAACTCCATTTTTTTGGGCAGGCATGGACAAAACACCGGAGGAAAGTCTCCAGGCACTGATTGGTACGCTCGGTTTGCCCATCAGTTGCAGGATGGTAAGGAGTACTCATTCTCAGTGTCATGTTGGTCAGGCGAAAGAGCTCCTTCCAAAATCTGCTAGTGAAGATGGGGTCACGGTCCGACAAAATTGAGTCAGGCAAGCCGTGCAATCTGTAAACTTGATCAACATAAGCAGTAGCCACTTGAGATGCAGAGAATGGGTGTGTCAAGGCCAGAAAATGACTGTACTTGGAGAATTTGTCGACGACCACCAAAATACAATTGGCTCGCCCAGATTGAGGCAATCCCTCGATGAAGTCCATGGACACCATTTGCCAGGCACGCGCAGGGACTGGCAAGGGTTCCAACAGTCCGGGGTACTTGCAGCGCTCTGGCTTGGCTTGTTGGCATACCTCGCAGGCCTGTACAAATTCAGTGACGAGCCGCTTCATACGTGGCCATGCGCAAACTGTTTTCAAGCGCTGATATGTTGCAGGGGCCCCGGAGTGGCCACCAATCGCCGACTGATGCCCCGCGATCATCATACGCTGCTGCATTTGGCTATTGCGCCCAATCCAAATTCGCCCTTGGTAACGCAAGAGGCCATCTTCCAAAGAAAATTGCTGGTGTGATTGGGGGTTAGCATGTATCTCCTTAATGATTTTGAGGGTAGGTGCATCCTGGGCATATCCAGCTTTCACCTCCTCGAGCCACTCGGGTTGACAGAGGGAGATAGCATAAAGCTCATCAGTTTCTGAGATTGGCCGACGAGAAAGAGCATCAGCAGCCCCATTGTCGACTCCTTTCCGGTAGCGCAATCTGTAGCGAAGACCCAATAGCTTGGTGAAAGCTTTCTGCTGCCAAGGGGTGTGCAAGCGTTGATCTTCCAAATGAACTAAGCTGCGTTGGTCAGTTTTGATGATGAACTCTGCTGTCTGGAGGTACTGCCGCCAATGTTCAACTGCTAATAAAATAGCCAACAATTCCTTCTCATATGTAGAAAGCCCCTTATTGCGAGGACCGAGAGGCTTACTCAGAAATGCCAAGGGATGACCGTCTTGTTGCAAAATAGCTCCAACGCCAAGATCACTAGCATCGGTCTCAAGGACAAACTGCTTCGAGAAGTCTGGCAGGGCAAGGACAGGAGCTGTTACCAATGCAGTTTTCAAGGTCTCAAACGACGTTGTGCACTCACTCGTCCACACAAAAGGGATGTTTTTCTTCAAAAGATGTGTCAACAGCTTTGCTATAATACCATAATGGCGAACAAATTTGCGGTAGTAACCGGAAAGGCCCAAGAATTGCCTTAGCTGTTTGACATTGATGGGAAGAGGCCACTGTTGCACTTGCTTGATTTTATCAGGTTCTGTGGAAACCCCTTGTTCACTGATGACAAATCCCAGATAGGAGAGTTCTCGTTGAGCGAAAAAGCATTTGGAAGCTTTGATCTACCATTGGTCATTGCGCAAGAGTTGTAAGACTTCTCGAAGATGCTTGACATGGTCAGTAAAGGTCTTGGAGAAGACGAGAATGTCGTCGAAAAACACCAGAACGCAGATACGCGATACCGGTTTCAGCGTGTGATTCATAGCTCCTTGAAAGGTTGCTGGGCCCCCTGCCACTCCAAATGGCAAGACCTTGAACTCGTAGTGACCAGAGTGAGTTTGAAAAGCAGTCTTGAATTCTTCTCCTTCTGCCAATCTGATTTGATGGTAACCGGAACGGAGATCTAACTTCGAGAACCAGCTAGCTCCTGATAGTTCATCGAGTAATTCATCAATGATTGAATAGGGAATTTTGGAGTGACGGTCAGCGCATTTAACTTGCGATAGTCAATGCACAAACGCCATTGGCCGTCTTTCTTGCGCACCAGAATTGCCGGAGAAGCAAAGGGACTATTGGAGTGTTGGATGATGCCCGAAGCTAGCAGCTCTTCGACTTGACGCTCAATTTCATTTTTGGTGTCTGGTGAGTGCCGATACGGACGGATATTGATTGGTTGAGCCCCTGGAAGGAGTGGGATCCGGTGGTCGCAAGCTCTACGAGGTGGAAGGCCCTGGGGGGTGGCAAACACATCAGAAAACTCTTCCAAAATGTGCTGAATTTCAACTGGCACTGATGATGTATCAGCAAACTGTTGTGCTTGTTTGTGCTGATCAGGAGTAGCACAGAGGTACACAAGATGATCCACTTCGCCCTGGACACACATGTGCTGCAGTTCTTCAGCAGATATTTGAGGGCATTTGTTTTCAGAGAATTTGTGCCCTTGTAACTGAATCGGGGTAGAAGCCGAGGGAATTGTCACCGTTTTGTTGATCCAATCAATGTGTGGATTCAAAGCTTCCAGCCAGTCCATTCCCACAATCACATCAAAACCTCCCAAAGGCAACACTTTAAAAGAGGTGGCAAACTGATGCCCTTGTACTGTCCACTGACATTCAGTTAATTCTTGCTCACACCGCAGCTCTGCTCCGTTTGCAACCTTCACGCGAGCTGCTTTGGGCAATTGTTGTAATCCCAGCAAGCCCTCGGCACAACGTGAGTTGATGAAGGACGCTGAGCTGCCCGAGTCAATCAACACTTCCACAGCTTGATCCTGGATTAATGCGCTAAACTGCAGTAGTTTGGAAGAGTCATTCCCGTTGAATGCTTGCAAAGATACTGCATAAACTGTTTCTTCAGTGGAATCCGGACCAACACTCGTCTCTCCGTCTGTGTTTTGTTCAATCCCCATGAAATCCATTAATTCCTCCAACACATGCATCTGGATTGTGGTTGGAAAAGTGTGGTCACGCCCCCAACGCTCGCCACACTTGAGGCATAATCCCCTGGCTCTTCTGTATGCACGGAGAGTGTTCAGCGGGTTTGTTTCTTGTGGTGCTTGCCTCTGTTGTTCAACCGGTGCCGCACGGGCCGCTTCGAGGCCACGGCGATCCGCTGCGACTGGTGCTGTAGGAGGACGAGGTTGGTGGAGGGGCACTGCCTGAAGAGGTAGGCGAGGCGCTGGCCGTAAAACTTGTTCAGGGGGACGAAACTGCTCCGGCCTTCCCCCGTCATGCACTTCCTCCTGGACCAATGCAAGGGCACAGGCCGTGTCCAAGTCTGGAGGCCGCTGCACCATGATCGCAGCGCGCAAGTCCGCCCTCAGGCCGCCGATGAACCGTGTCAAAAAGTAGAAAGGATGAACCTCGTCAGAATAAGATAATAACTGGTTCATCAAATGTTCAAAGCGATCAATGTAATCCTGTACTGAACTATGTTGTTTGATGGCAAAAAATTGTCTAATAAGGAGCTGATGGCGATCACGCCCAAAACGGGTTGATAAAACATTGCATAGCCCCTCCCAATCTAAGCATAACACTTTCTTACGAACTGATTGCAACCAGACTGCTGTCGTAGAAAAATTCAGTCTAGCCATTTGCACCCAAACTGACTCTGGGATCCCATAGATGGTGAAGTATTGTTCGCAGAGATCTTTCCACAATAGTGGGTTCTCTCCATCGAACACAGGAAAAGGCATGGAAGGTGGACTGGGAGCATTTGAGGCAAAAAATGGTGCTAAATTCTCTGAACCCCCAGCCGGTGACAGAGTGTTGGTGACAGCAGGTAACTGAAGCCGGGAATTGACCATACCGTTGGCCGGAGGGGCCGACGGGCTGACGAGCACCCCGTCGACCGCCGACCGTGGAGGTGATGCAGTGCCGAGGCCATCGGCCCGAGGAGGAAGACGCGCCGGGGATCCGTCCGAAGACGAATTGTTCTTCCGTGCCAACAGATCGGTGTGATCTGTTGCCGACGCCTCCTCTGCGTCGTTTCCCTTGTCGCCCGCGCGCTGCTTCTTGAGTAAGTCGACTGCCTCCTGCAGATCGGCGATCTGCGAGTCGATCGCAGGTCTCCATGACGCGAACTCGGCAGCGACGGAAGACTTGATGTCCTCCTTCCACTCCGCCCGCAGCTCCTTGAAGAACTCCTTGAGGTCGCCCTTGGTGACGGGCTCCTGGTCCTTCTGCATCCTCTCCGCTCGCTGCTGTCGCGTTTCGATGATGGACGCCGCCAGGACGGAAACAAAATTGGGCGCTGGGCTCTGAGTACCAAGTGTTAGCACGGCACTAGTATTACTCTCAGAATATGGTGGGGGTTCACAAGATCTGAAGATTACAAGCACCAAGGTGCCGAATTGGAGATGAGGGGAAAAGGAACTAGGGTTCTAAGGTAGTAGGTAGCCGCCGCCGTGCCTTGATCGATCTTCGATACCCCTCAGGGTTGCCAGCTTCTCCCTTTATCCCTCCTGTGTTGCGTTCACCCACTGGCTGCCACTCACTCTTGGGTTGGGTTTCTTGATCCTCTCTGCTGGGCCTTGAGCCGTCTCCTCGTCGGGCTCGGTAGTTGGTTGGGCTGATGGGCTGGTGCTGTCAGGGGTGCTAACATCCGACCTGCCGCTGCTCGAACACGGACCACGAGATCGCCGGCGGCCACGGCTTCCTGGCCGCCATCGACACGTTCCGGCACAGGGTTGGGGGCGCCAACTGCTTCCTCTTCGCCTCGCCCGAGTACATCTACTCCATTCAAGGTACACGGCAGATGACTGTAGCTCCCTGCACCCGTAAGCCGTAACGATCGAGCGCAACTGTTGCCGAGTCTCGGGTGTTTTCTGTGTGCTGAGACGCACCGGGTTTTCAATTCTGAAGTGAAATCTATCTGTGCGCAATGCAGGCCCTCTCAAGAACGCGCTGGATGCAACTGTTCGACAGGAGTTTTTTTGCTTGCTGAAAAGAGTCTGAAACCCGCAACGTTTCCGCGCTTGTGAAGTCAAATATACTATGTGTGCAGGCCCTCTGAAGAACGCGTTGGACTCGGGGTTGCGGCCGCCGAATCTGTGGGCGGGCCGGCGCCATCATGAGCGCGTCGGGGAAGTCCGGCGGCAAGCAGTCCGCGTACCACATCCGACCGGTCCGGGTGTTCCTGGACATCCACTTCATCAACAAGCCGGAGAGGTTCGTCTCGTCTCGTTTCATCGTCAGGTTCTTGAATCTTCATCAGTTTCAGATTCATGGGATACCCACGCGAACAAATCTGTGCGTTTTATTGCTGCGAATCCATGTACACACTTTGTTGCTGGATCTGTTACGAGCACTAGCGATGTGTTCCCACTTCCCAAGGCCCTGAGGTCTGCTGGCACCTGCCGCCATTGGTAGTGGCGGCAGGGCATAGGCCGTCAGCTGCGCTTTAAAGGGACATGACAACGGGAGAGCGAGGACGGTGCCGATCTCTTCTTCCCCTCTTGTGCGCTGCGCCTCTATCTTCTCCCTCCTCCCTCCCTCTCTCTCCCTCCGGGAGAAGTAGAAGAACAGTACTTCGCAGTTTTTGAGCTCGATTTTCGGTATTTAGAGGCCGATTCAGGAGTTGTAGCAGTTGAAGAAAAGATAGATCAAGACAAGAGCTACAATATGCCTGGTATTATTTCTGCATCCATGCTATCTGCCGTGATTTCGATGAAATGTTCTAGTAGTACTGTTTTAGGAAGTAGATTACTGCTTTGGAGACATTTTGGAGCATTTGGAGTTGGATTTTTTGTTTGAGGTAATTGAAGAAGTTGTAGATCAAGTCAATACCTATGAAACACACCGTTTTTTTTCATTCATGGTGTAGTTCAGTTGTTTCATTAACTTGTAATTACGCATGTAATGTCGTCTTACCCCTTTAACTAGTGTTTTCCCAAGAAGTTCTGGACCATTCAGAGTTGGTATCTTAACATGAAGTAGTTGAAGATATCATAGATCGACATTAACTCTTTCTGATGCGTTTTCTTTATTTTGGCATCTTGGATGTTATTTAGTTCATTCGCAAAAAGAAGAAGATAATATTTAGTTGTTTTATTAGGACTAATTAGTTAATTATGTGTTGTTTAGACGCCACCCTTTTTGTGGACATTTCCAAGGTCCTAGACATTGTTATCTCGTATGCCATGTGTAGTACTAATTTATTAATTTAGGCAAACATTGTAACCCATAGCTGTTTTATAAATATATTGTCGATTTTAAGTTATTTTGGAGCGTTTGGGGTTGGATTTTTTGTGTAAAGTAATTGAAGAAGTTGTAGATCAAGTTAAGACCTATGAAACGTACCCTTTTTTGGAGGGTGTGTGTGTGTGGGGGTGGGGGGGGGGGGGGGGGGGGCATTCAAGGTGTACTTCAGTTGTTTCATTAACTTAAAATTACGTATGTAATGTCGTATTAGCCCTTTAATTAGTATTTTCCAAAGAAGTTCTGGGCCATTTAGAGTTGGAATCTTGGCATGAAGTAGTTGGAGATATCCTAGATCAACATTACCTCTTTCAAATGCATTTTTTTTCATTTTGACATGTGAGATGTTGTTTTAGTGTTTCAATTAAGGACTAACTAGCTAATTATGTGTTGTTTAGGGGCCGCTTTTATTTCATATTTCCAAGGTTATAGATATTGCTCTCATATACCATGTGTAGTAGTAGTTTACTAATTTAGGCAAATGTTAGCAAATAATAATGTTTTTGGTGCATGCTATTTGTTCTATTTAGATTTTATTATTTTCTAATTAGATCAATGATGTGGGTTGTTAAAGAGTTATCGTATTTTCTTCCGAGTTAGTAGCGTGTGGAGTATTGAATTGATGATCTGTTAGTAACTTTGTGTGCGTAAATATGGTGATGGGTAGGTACAATGGAAAAATTGTTGATGTTTTATGGTGACATCATACGTGACGGCCCTTTCGGGGTTGATGTCTCGAGGTGCAGAAGTAAGAGAGTTTTTGTGAAAGACATGGTCAACACAGGGTTCATGGACGTTAAAAGGTGCATCCAAGCCGAGTTTGGTCCTGAGACGGTTGGAAAGAATATGGTTGTCAAAGCTTTCGTCATCGTCGGTAGGGTTGATGGGACCCCTGCCCGTTGGGGCTTGAGGCAGGTGAACGGCGACCTATCTTGGGGTAGTTACATGAGGTTTGCAACCACACCTGGTAACTCTATGTATGGACGGCCAATGGTTTATGTGCGGTTTGTTGATGCTGGTGTGCTCCGGTTAACTACCACTGGAGGCGCTCACACCCAATCAGTGGCGCCGATGGGGGGCAATCATGTCCGTGAAGAAGGTGTGGTGGTTCCAACCGTGAATCCCGGACCATATCCGTCGGTAGTCGTTGACCACAACGAATCCGCGGAGGTACTGTCAGACGAGCTAGATCATGGCGATTATGCCAGTGGATCATCAGATGATAGCGACGACGAGGAAGGAGGTGATCCTTCTCAGCCTCTTGCCATTCAGCAGAGGGCTGTGGTGCCCTCAACGGAGAGATGGACGGATAGTGACATAGCCCGTCATGATGCCATGGTACTACCATTTCTGATCATCTTGCAATTTTCACCACTAATTCGTTGACATAACAATGTCGGCTTCACGCAGATTAGAGACATGCGGGGGCTCCTTGAGATTGTGTTGGAAGGCCTTCGGATGGTACCCCCTCTACCACATAGCGAAAAGGCAATATTAATACGAATTTATGAACGTGTCAAGGAGTTTATTGAGCTCTGCAGTCGCGCTCGAATTAATGGCATTGTATGGTCGGCACTACCAGGCAGGGCGCGTCCAAGCCTCACCACTTCAATGGATCATGAGGTATATTTGCAAATTCATCGTATCTAACACTTGGTACTATGCGTGCGTGTGTGTGTGTGTGTGTGTGTGTGTGTGTGTGTGTGTGTGTGTGATATGTTTTGTTGTGAACCGTGACAGACCGGGACGCGCCAGGACTCAGTGCTATTGCGTGTGCCAGCCAGCACTCCCTTGCAGCGCTCTCAGTTCGGCGGTTCACAGCCAGAACGTCAGGTGAAGCTCACACTAATTTACTTACATTCACAGTGATTACATGTCCGATCGATTCAGTAACGATTGAATTGGATACAGTTCGGCTCCGGAGCGATGGAGGTAGACAATCCATCCCCCGATACCAGCCCTGGTAGAGGACCTACAGGGCAATGCTCGTACGATCAAGGCCAGGGTTCTGACGGCGATGAATCCACAGATGTACGAACTAAAATCGAAATAAATACAGCCATTCAACAATTTTCACACTATTTCGTAGTAGTACTGATTGTTAGCTTCCTAATCATACACATCCTACTCCTGAAATGTGTAGGAAGAAGAGTGTGATGGCCTTGATTAATCGGATCTTCTTCACATGGCGGACGTTCAGCGGGATGTGCATACCCTTCACAGTAGCACGAGCAGCCCCGAGGATCTCCTACTAGTACCCTGGAACTTCGCAGGGCCGTGTGGCTCCTTGATCCGTGGACAATATAACCTGCACTACGAATATTTCAGAGCTTGTTAAGCTACCAAGTACCTTCGATTTCAACTCCATAATCGTTTTTACGTCCGATTTGTCGAGATCTCCCCGGTTAAATTGCCTCTCTTGTAGTCCCTGTATCACTGACAGATTTATCCGTACTGTTGCTCGTCCACGTCCGCGTCACGTTTAGCATGCGATGGCGTGCACCTGTTGTTGTTCTACGATTGGGCAGCACGCATTGCAGGGACGCATGCGCGCTGTCTCGGCGAAAGCGATAATGTGTGTCCGTCCCTGTCCACCCACGTTCATCTTGCATGCATGTTCCAGAATCCAGATCCATTCTGAGATATAATGTCATAGGCCAAAAGCCATGAGCAGAAAATAAACCGTGCAAAGCTCAAAGCACAGCCTGTGGAAGAACTCCGGGTCTTATTTAGTCGGTGATCAGAGGCACAACACGGCACGGAGGACTTCTTGCTTACAGTCTTTGCATTATACGGATACAAAGTACTAGCACGTTTGTACACTTAATACAGATTAGCCAGCGGAGGTACAGTGGACGGGACGGGAGCTCTCCTCGAACTTAGGAGTAGATAATACTGAGTAGTAGCTAGGGTCCAGGGATCACATACTGGACTCCCAAACATATGTAGGATTTGGAAACTGGCCGGCCTAGAAGTAGAGAGCACAGCCAAGCTAGGCCGTCGTGCTTTGCGGGCAGATCGAACAGCTAGCTGCCGCGTGCAATGTGCCGGCAGCGTGCGGCCACCCACCTAGCGCTTATCGTTGCCGTCGCACTGCCCCTTCCCAGCCCCCTCCGGCGCGGGCGTGCGGCCGCTGCCGGTGGCCGGAGGCAGCGTCTTGCCCTGGCCTTCGCCTACCTGCCCTGCTTTGGCAGCATCGCTCCGGCCGCCGGCACCGGGGCCGCGCGTCGACGCCGCGCCCTTGGATGCGGCCGCCGCGGGCTCGTCGCCGATGTCGACCGCGTCGAAGTCGACAAGCACAGCGCGCGAGGGCTGCCGCCTGTGGCGCGACGTCATGGTACTGCACTGTTGGTTGGCAAGATAGACGTGGACCTGGCTACGTGTACGTGGCGCGCTCCAGCTCGATGGCAAGCTGCTGCTAGTGCTAGATTGTTGATCTAATGATCTTGTGGAGTGCCGATGAACAACGGAGGCGTGGCCTTTATAGAAGGGAGGAAGCCAGGGCCAGGGCCACCCATGCACAGGCGCTCGGCAACAACTGAAGGACCATGCATGTGCATGTGGTTTTCATGGATAAAGCTCAGCGTCCGTCCGCCGGGCTGCTCGCTCATCGCGGTGCCGCGCGTCAGTGCCCCGTGACCGATCGTACACGGACGGCGAATCCTGTTACCGAACGCAACGTCTTGCAGTGTCGGCTTCTAGCCCGGGACCGCCCGGTCGGTCCGACTAGTCTCCGGCAAAAATCATCCATAGCTCGTCTGAAAATGCATGCATGGACAAAAACCTGAGTGCATGTGCACGGTAACTCCATCGTGCGTCTCCATAGATTCTCGCGGGAGAAAGCTCCAAGAGGAAAGAAAGAGCCCGTGGGCCGTACGTGGCCATCGAGAACGTCGGGCAGAGAGATGTCATCATCGCTTCTCGGCGCCATGCATGGGCGTGCCAGGAAAATCGGCATTTGGGTGGACAGGGCGCGCAGGACCGATGGTGGCCTGCCAGCGTGCATGCATCTGCACGGTCCGTTCCTGGTCGAGCATCAGCCGTGGGATGCGGAGGCTTTGGGCACGTGGCGGCACGTCAAGCGTGCTTTGCGTTGCGTGCGCGCCGATCCATGGAAGATGGAACCAACACAGTTTTGGCGCGACTTGCGGCGCGCACAGACATCGTCCTTATCCATCGGCGGCGTACCCCCGTACTACGTGCGTACGCTGCGTCGCTGCCGAAAGATGCTGAAACGACGCCTCCCATGTGAGCGGTAGTGGCGAGAAAAGTCTCGTGTACTTTAATTTTTTTGAAAAAGATCCATATTTATTATATATAAGTTCTACAAAAGGACCTCAAAATATAGTAAAAATTACATCAAGGACTTTAGAATACCGAACGGCGATAATTCAACCCAGAGCCCAGGCTCAGATAAACCCGGTGAACAGTACCTCGATTTGAAATAGAAAAAAGTCCAAAAATCCTATTTTCTTATGGTGCAATATGCTCCTGTGCATGAGCTCCATGCAAAATTTTATGAAGTTTGGCCATTCAGGAGCTCGTGGCAAAAAAAGACAAAATCAGACGTGAATAGTGGGATTTTCAAAAGTTTCTCAAACATCCAAAATTTATCTTTTTTGCCACGAGCTCCTCGATGTCCAAAGTTCACAAAATTTTGCACGGAGTTCACGCACAAGAGCATCTTGCACCACAAAAAAAATTATATTTTTTTGATCTTTTTCTATTTCAAATCGTGGTACTGTTCATACCCGAGCTCATTTGAGCCCGGGCACCAAACCGCCGCTCTTAACGGTGATAATTCAACCTAGAGCCCAGATGAGAACAGGAACATCTCCACACTATGGGTCCTCGGTGAAGGAAATATGCCCTAGAGGCAATAATAAAGTTATTATTTATTTTCTTATTTCATAATAAATGTTTATTATTCATGCTAGAATTGTATTAACCGGAAACATAATACTTGTGTGAATACATAGACAAACAGAGTGTCACTAGTATGCCTCTACTTGACTAGCTCGTTGATCAAAGATGGTTATGTTTCCTAGCCATAGACATGAGTTGTCATTTGATTAACGGGATCACATCATTAGGAGAATGATGTGATTGACTTGACCCATTCCGTTAGTTTAGCACTCGATTGTTTAGTATGTTGCTATTGCTTTCTTCATGACTTATACATGTTCCTATGACTATAAGATTATGCAACTCCCGTTTACCGGAGGAACACTTTGTGTGCTACCAAACGTCACAACGTAACTGGGTGATTATAAAGGTGCTCTACAGGTGTCTCCGAAGGTACTTGTTGTGTTGGCGTATTTCGAGATTATGATTTGTCACTCCGATTGTCGGAGAGGTATCTCTGGGCCCTCTCGGTAATGCACATCACTTAAAGCCTTGCAAGCATTGCAACTAATGAGTTAGTTGTGGGATGATGTATTACGGAACGAGTAAAGAGACTTGCCGGTAACGAGATTGAACTAGGTATTGAGATAACGACGATCGAATCTCGGGCAAGTAACATACCGATGACAAAGGTAACAACGTATGTTGTTATGCGGTCTGACCGATAAAGATCTTCGTAGAATATGTGGGAGCCAATATGAGCATCCAGGTTCCGCTATTGGTTATTGATCGGAGACGTGTCTCGGTCATGTCTACATAGTTCTCGAACCCGTAGGGTCCGCACGCTTAACGTTTCGATGACAGTTATATTATGAGTTTATATGTTTTGATGTACCGAAGGTTGTTCGGAGTCCCGGATGTGATCACGGACATGACGAGGAGTCTCGAAATGGTCGAGACATGAAGATTGATATATTGGAAGCCTATATTTGGATATCGGAAGTGTTCCGGGTGAAATCGGGATTTTACCGGAGTACCGGGAGGTTACCGGAACCCCCGGGGGGCTTAATGGGCCATAGTGGGCCTTAGTGGAGAAGAGGAGAGGCGGCCAGGGCAGGGCCGCGCGCCCCTCCCCCTAGTCCGAATAGGACAAGGAGAGGGGGCGGCGCCCCCCTTTCCTTCCTCTCTCCCTCCTCTTTCCCCTCCACTCCTAATCCAACTAGGAAAAGGGAGGGAGTCCTACTCCCGGTGGGAGTAGGACTCCACCTAGCGCGCCCCTCCTGGCCGGTCGCACCCCCCTTGCTCCTTTATATACGGGGGCAGGGGGGCACCCTAGAGACACAACAATTGATCGTTTGATCTTTTAGCCGTGTGCGGTGCCCCCCTCCACCATAGTCCACCTCGATAATACTGTAGCGGTGCTTAGGCGAAGCCCTGCATCGGTAGAACATTATCATCGTCACCACGCCCTCGTGCTGACGAAACTCTCCCTCAACACTTGGCTGGATCGGAGTTCGAGGGACGTCATCGGGCTGAACGTGTGCTGAACTCGGAGGTACCATGCGTTCGGTACTTGATCGGTTGGATCGTGAAGACGTACGACTACATCAACCGCGTTGTGCTAACGCTTCCGCGTTCGGTCTACGAGGGTACGTGGACACACTCTCCCCTCTCGTTGCTATGCATCACCATGATCCTGTGTGTGCGTAGGATTTTTTTTGAAATTACTACGTTCCCCAACAATGGCATCAGAGACTGGTTTTATGCATTGATGTTATATGCACGAGTAGAACACAAGTGAGTTGTGGGCGATATAAGTCATACTGCTTACCAGCATGTCATACTTTGGTTCGGCGGTATTGTTGGATGAAGCGGCCCGGACCGACATTACGCGTACGCTTATGCGAGACTGGTTCTACCGATGTGCTTTGCACACAGGTGGCTGGCGGGTGTCAGTTTCTCCAACTTTAGCTGAACCGAGTGTGGCTACGCCCGGTCCTTGCGAAGGTTAAAACAGCACCAACTTGACAAACTATCGTTGTGGTTTTGATGCGTAGGTAAGAACGGTTCTTGCTAAGCCCGTAGCAGCCACGTAAAATTTGCAACAACAAAGTAGAGGACGTCTAACTTGTTTTTGCAGGGCATGTTGTGATGTGATATGGTCAAGGCATGATGCTATATTTTATTGTATGAGATGATCATGTTTTGTAACCGAGTTATCGGCAACTGGTAGGAGCCATATGGTTGTCGTTTTATTGTATGCAATGCAAACGCCCTGTAATGCTTTACTTTATCACTAAGCGGTAGCGATAGTCGTAGAAGCATAAGTTGGCGAGACGGCAACGATACTACGATGGAGATCAAGGTGTCGTGCCGGCGACGATGGTGATCATGACGGTGCTTCGAAGATGGAGATCACAAGCACAAGATGATGATGGCCATATCATATCACTTATATTGATTGCATGTGATGTTTATCTTTTATGCATCTTATCTTGCTTTGATTGACGGTAACATTATAAGATGATCTCTCACTAAATTATCAAGGTATAAGTGTTCTTCCTGAGTATGCACCATTGCGAAAGTTCTTCGTGCTAAGACACCACGTGATGATCGGGTGTGATAGGCTCTACGTTCAAATACAACGGGTGCAAAACAGTTGCACACGCGGAATACTCAGGTTAAGCTTGACGAGCCTAGCATATAACAGATATGGCCTCGGAACACGGAGACCGAAAGGTCGAGCGTGAATCATATAGTAGATATGATCAACATAGTGATGTTCACCATTGAAACTACTCCATCTCACGTGATGATCGGACATGGTTTAGTTGATTTGGATCACGTGATCACTTAGAGGATTAGAGGGATGTCTATCTAAGTGGGAGTTCTTAAGTAATATGATTAATTGAACTTTAATTTATCATGAACTTAGTCTTGGTAGTATTAGCATATCTATGTTGTAGATCAATAGCTCGCGTTGTTGCTTCCCTATGTTTTATATATGTTCCTAGAGAAAACTAAGTTGAAAGATGTTAGTAGCAATGATGCGGATTGGATCCGTGATCTGAGGTTTATCCTCATTGCTGCACAGAAGAATTATGTCCTTGATGCACCGCTAGGTGCAGACCTATTGCAGGAGCAGATGCAGACATTATGAAACGTTTGGCTAGCTCAATATGATGACTGCTTGATAGTTTAGTGCACCATGCTTAACGGCTTAGAATTGGGACTTTAAAGACGTTTTGAACGTCATGGACCACATGAGATGTTCCAGAAGTTGAAGTTAATATTTCAAGCAAATACCCGAGTTGAGAGATATGAAGTCTCCAACAAGTTCTATAGCTAAAAGATGGAGCAGAATAGCTCAAGCAGTGAGCATGTGCTCAGATTGTCTGGGTACTACAATCGCTTGAATCAAGTGGGAGTTAATCTTCCAGATAAAATAGTGATTGACAGAATTCTCTAGTCACCATCACCAAGTTAGTAGAACTTCGTGATGAACTATAATATGCAAGGGATGACGAAATTAATTCCCAAGCTCTTCATGATACTGAAATCGACGAAGGTAGAAATCAAGAAAAACATCAAGTGTTGATGGTTGACAAGACCACTAGTTTCAAGAAAAGGGGCAAAGGGAATAAGGGGAACTTCAAGAAGAACAGCAAGCAAGTTGCTGCTTAAGTGAAAAAGCCCAAGTCTGGACCTAAGCCTGAAACTGAGTGCTTCTACTGCAAAGGGACTGGTCACTGGAAGCGGAACTGCCCCAAGTATTTGGTGGATAAGAAGGATGGCAAAGTGAACAAAACTATATTTGATATACATGTTATTGATGTGTACTTTACAAGTGTTTATAGCAACCCCTCGGTATTTGATACTGGTTCAGTTGCTAAAGAGTAGTAACTTGAAACGGGAGTTGCAGAATGAACAGAGACTAGTTAAGGGTGAAGTGACGATGTGTATTGGAAGTGGTTCCAAGATTGATATGATCATCATCGCACACTCCCTATACTTTCGGGATTAGTGTTGAACCTAAAATAAATGTTATTTAGCGTTTGCGTTGAGCATGAATATGATTGGATCATGTTTATTGCAATACGGTTATTCATGTAAGCTAGAGAATAATTGTTGTTCTGTTTACATGAATAAAACCTTCTATGGTCATACACCCAATGAAAATGGTTCGTTGGATCTCGATCGTAGTAATACACATATTCATAATATTGAAGCCAAAAGATGCAAAGTTAATAATGATAGTGCAACTTATTTGTGGCACTGCCGTTTAGGTCATATTGGTGTAAAGCACATGAAGAAACTCCGTGCTGATGGACTTTTGGAATCACTTGATGCTTGCGAACCGTGCCTCATGGGCAAGATGACTAAAACGCCGTTCTCCGGAACTATGGAGAAAGCAACAGATTTGTTGGAAATCATACATACAGATGTATGTGGTCCAATGAATGTTGAGGCTCGTGGCGGATATCATTATTTTTTCTCACCTTCACAGATGATTTAAGCAGATATGGGTATATCTACTTAATGAAACATAAGTCTGAAACATTTGAAAAGTTCAAGGAATTTCAGAGTGAAGTTGAAAATCATCGTAACAAGAAAATAAAGTTTCTACGATCTGATCGTGGAAGAGAACATTTGAGTTACGAGTTTGGTCTTCAGTTAAAACAATGTGGAATAGTTTCACAAACTCATGCCACCTGGAACACCACAGCATAATGGTGTGTCAAAACGTCATAACCGTACTTTATTGGATATAGTGCAATCTATGATGTCTCTTACCGATTTACCACTATCGTTTTGGGGTTATGCATTAGAGACAGCCGCATTCACGTTAAATAGGGCACCATCAAAATCCGTTGAAACGACGCCTTATGAACTGTGGTTTGGCAAGAAACCAAAGTTGTCGTTTCTTAAAGTTTGGGGTTGTGATGCTTATGTGAAAAAGCTTCAACCTGATAAGCTCGAACCCAAATCGGAGAAATGTGTCTTCATAGGATACCCAAAGGAGACTGTTGGGTACACCTTCTATCACATATCCGAAGGCAAGACATTCGTTGCTAAGAATGGATCCTTTCTAGAGAAGGAGTTTCTCTCGAAAGAAATGAGTGGGAGGAAAGTAGAACTTGATGAGGTAATTGTGCCTGCTCCCTTATTGGAAAGTAGTTTATCACAGAAATCTGTTCATGTGACTCCTACACCAATTAGTGAGGAAGCTAATGATGATGATCATGTACTTCAGATCAAGTTACTACCAAACCTCGTAGGTAAACCAGAGTAAGATCCGCACCAGAGTGGTACGGTAATCCGGTTCTGGAGGTCATGTTACTTGACCATGACGAACCTACGAACTATGAGGAAGCGATGATGAGCCCGGATTACACGAAATGGCTTGAGGCCATGAAATCTAAGATGGGATCCATGTATGAGAACAAAGTGTGGACTTTGGTTGACTTGCCCGATGATCGGCAAGCCATAGAAAATAAATGGATCTTCAAGAGGAAGACGGACGCTGATAGTAGTGTTACTATCTACAAAGCTAGAATTGTCGCAAAAAGGTTTTCGACAAGTTCAAGGTGTTGACTACGATGAAAGTTTCTCACTCGCATCTATGCTTAAGTCGGTCTGAATTATGTTAGCAATTGCCGCATTTTATGAAATCTGGCAAATGGATAAACAAAACTTCATTCCTTAGTGGATTTATTAAAGAAGAGTTGTATATGATGCAGCCAGAAGGTTTTGTCAATCCTAAAGGTGCTAACAAAATATGCAAGCTCAAGCGATCCATTTATGGACTGGTGCAAGCATCCCGGAGTTGGAATATACGCTTTGATAAGTTGATCAAAGGATATAGTTTTATACAGACTTGCGGTGAAGCCTGTATTTACAAGAAAGTGAGTGGGAGCACTACAGCATTTCTGATAACTATGTGTGAATGACATATTGTTGATCAGAAATAATGTAGAATTATTCTGCAAAGCATAAAGGAGTGTTTGAAAGGAGTTTTTCAAAGAAAGACCTCGGTGAAGCTGCTTACATATTGAGCATCAAGATCTATAGATAGATCAAGACGCTTGATAAGTTTTTCAATGAGTACATACCTTGACAAGATTTTGAAGTAGTTCAAAATGGAACAGTCAAAGAGAGAGTTCTTACCTGTGTTACAAGGTGTGAAATTGAGTAAGACTCAAAGCCCGACCACGGCAGAAGATAGAAAGAGAATGAAAGTCATTCCCTATGCCTCAGCCATAGGTTCTATAAAATATGCCATGCTGTGTACCAGATCTATTGTATACCCTACACTGATTTTGGCAAGGGAGTACAATAGTGATCTAGGAGTAGATCACTGGACAGCGGTCAAAATTATCCTTAGTGGAATATGTTGGGAATCGTAGCATAATTTTAAAATTTTCCTACGCTCACCAAGATGCATCTATGGAGTATACTAGCAACGAGGGGAAAGGAGTGCATCTACATACCCTTGTAGATCGCGAGTGGAAGCGTTCCAATGAACGTGGATGACGGAGTCGTACTCGCCGTGATCCAAATCACCGATGACCGAGTGCCGAACGGACGGCACCTCCGCGTTCAACACACGTACGGTGCAGCGACGTCTCCTCCTTCTTGATCCAGCAAGGGGGAAGGAGAGGTTGATGGAGATCCAACAGCACGACGGCGTGGTGGTGGATGTAGCGGGTCTCCGGCAGGGCTTCGCCGAGCTTCTGCGAGAGAGAGAGAGAGGTGTTGCAGGGGAGGAGGGAGGCGCCCAAGGCTGTAGGTTGCTGCCCTCCCCCCCCCTTTATATAGGCCCCCTGGGGGGGGGGGGCGCCGGCCCTAGAGATGGGATCTCAAGGGGGGCGGCGGCCAAAGGGGGGGTGCCTTGCCCCCCAAGGCAAGTGGGAAGTCCCCCCACCCTAGGGTTCCCAACCCTAGGCGCATGGGGGGAGGCCCATGGGGGGGCGCCCAGCCCACTAGGGGCTGGTTCCCTTCCCACTTCAGCCCATGGGGCCCTCCGGGATAGGTGGCCCCACCCGGTGGACCCCCGGGACCCTTCCGGTGGTCCCGGTACAATACCGGTAACCCCCGAAACTTTCCCGGTGGCCGAAACTTGACTTCCTATATATAATTCTTCACCTCCGGACCATTCCGGAACCTCTCGTGACGTCCGGGATCTCATCCGGGACTCCGAACAACTTTCGGGTTTCCGCATACACATATCTCTACAACCCTAGCGTCACCGAACCTTAAGTGTGTAGACCCTACGGGTTCGGGAGACATGCAGACATGACCGAGACGCCTCTCCGGTCAATAACCAACAGCGGGATCTGGATATCCATGTTGGCTCCCACATGTTCCACGATGATCTCATCGGATGAACCACGGTGTCGAGGATTCAATCAATCCCGTATGCTATTCCCTTTGTCAATCGGTATGTTACTTGCCCGAGATTCGATCGTCGGTATCCCAATACCTTGTTCAATCTCGTTACCGGCAAGTCTCTTTACTCGTACCGCAATGCATGATCCCTTGACTAACGCCTTAGTCACATAGAGCTCATTATGATGATGCATTACCGAGTGGGCCCAGAGATACCTCTCCGTCACACGGAGTGACAAATCCCAGTCTCGATCCGTGCCAACCCAACAGACACTTTCCGAGATACCCGTAGTGCACCTTTATAGTCACCCAGTTACGTTGTGACGTTTGGCACACCCAAAGCACTCCTACGGTATCCGGGAGTTGCACGATCTCATGGTCTAAGGAAAAGATACTCGACATTGGAAAAGCTCTAGCAAACGAAACTACACGATCTTTTATGCTATGCTTAGGATTGGGTCTTGTCCATCACATCATTCTCCTAATGATGTGATCCCGTTATCAATGACATCCAATGTCCATAGTCAGGAAACCATGACTATCTGTTGATCAACGAGCTAGTCAACTAGAGGCTTACTAGGGACATGTTGTGGTCTATTTATTCACACATGTATTACGATTTCCGGACAATACAATTATAGCATGAATAATAGACAATTACCATGAACAAAGAAATATAATAATAACCATTTATTATTGCCTCTAGGGCATATTTCCAACAGTCTCCCACTTGCACTAGAGTCAATAATCTAGTTACATTGTGATGAATCGAACACCCATTGCGTCCTGGTGTTGATCATGTTTTGCTCTAGGGAGAGGTTTACTCAACGGATCTGCTACATTCAGGTCCGTATGTACTTTACAAATATCTATGTCTCCATTTTGAACACTTTCACGAATGGAGTTGAAGCGACGCGTGATATGCCTGGTCTTCCTGTGAAACCTGGGCTCCTTCGCAAGGGCAATGGCTCCAGTGTTGTCACAGAAGAGAGTCATCGGGCCCGACGCATTGGGAATCACCCCTAGGTCGGTAATGAACTCCTTCATCCAGACTGCTTCCTGTGCTGCCTCCGAGGCTCCCATGTACTCCGCTTCACATGTAGATCCCGCCACGACGCTTTGCTTGCAACTGCACCAGCTTACTGCTCCTCCATTCAAAATATACACGTATCCGGTTTGTGTCTTCGAGTCATCCAGATCTGTGTCGAAGCTAGCGTCGACGTAACCCTTTACGACGAGCTCTTCGTCACCTCCATAAACGAGAAACATATCCTTAGTCCTCTTCAGGTACTTCAGGATATTCTTGACCGCTGTCCAGTGTTCCATGCCGGGATTACTTTGGTACCTTCCTACCAAACTTACGGCAAGGTTTACATCAGGTCTGGTACACAGCATGGCATACATAATAGACCCTATGGCCAAGGCATAGGGGATGACACTCATCTTTTCTATATCTTCTGCCGTGGTCGGGCATTGAGCCGTGCTCAATTGCACACCTTGCAATACAGGCAAGAACCCCTTCTTGGACTGATCCATACTGAACTTCTTCAATATCTTATCAAGGTATGTACTCTGTGAAAGACCAATGAGGCGTCTTGATCTATCTCTATAGATCTTGATGCCTAATATATAAGCAGCTTCTCCAAGGTCCTTCATTGAAAAACACTTATTCAAATAGGCCTTTATACTTTCCAAGAATTCTATATCATTTCCCATCAATAGTATGTCATCCACATATAATATGAGAAATGCTACAGAGCTCCCACTCACTTTCTTGTAAACACAGGCTTCTCCATAAGTCTGTGTAAACCCAAACGCTTTGATCATCTCATCAAAGCGAATGTTCCAACTCCGAGATGCTTGCACCAGCCCATAGATTGAGCGCTGGAGCTTGCATACTTTGTTAGCATTCTTAGGATCGACAAAACCTTCCGGCTGCATCATATACAACTCTTCCTTAAGGAAGCCATTAAGGAATGCCGTTTTGACGTCCATCTGCCATATCTCATAATCATAGTATGCGGCAATTGCTAACATGATTCAGACGGACTTCAGCTTCGCTACGGGTGAGAAAGTCTCATCGTAGTCAACCCCTTGAACTTGTCGATAACCCTTAGCGACAAGTCGAGCTTTGTAGATGGTCACATACCATCCGCGTCTGTCTTCTTCTTAAAGATCCATTTGTTTTCTATGGCTCGCCGCTCATCGGGCAAGTCAGTCAAAGTCCATACTTTGTTTTCATACATGGATTCTATCTCGGATTTCATGGCTTCCAGCCATTTGTTGGAATCCGGGCCCGCCATCGCTTCTTCATAGTTCGAAGGTTCACCGTTGTCTAACAACATGATGTTCCAGGATAGGGTTGCCGTACCACTCTGGTGCGGAACGTGTCCTTGTGGACCTACGAAGTTCAGTAACTTGATCCGAAGCTTCATGATCATCATCATTAACTTCCTCCCCAGTCGGTGTAGGCACCACAGGAACATTTTCCCGCGCTGCGCTACTTTCCGGTTCGGAAGGGGTGACTATCACCTCATCAAGTTCCACTTTCCTCCCACTCAATTCTTTCGAGAGAAACTCCTTCTCCAGAAAGGACCCGTTCTTGGCAACGAAGACCTTGCCTTCGGATCTGAGGTAGAAGGTATACCCAATGGTTTCCTTAGGGTATCCTATGAAGACGCATTTTTCCGATTTGGGTTCGAGCTTTTCAGGTTGAAGTTTCTTGACATAAGCATCGCATCCCCAAACTTTTAGAAACGACAGCTTAGGTTTCTTCCCAAACCATAATTCATACGGTGTCGTCTCAAGGATTTCGACGGAGCCCTATTTAAAGTGAATGCGGCAGTCTCTAAAGCATAACCCCAAAATGAGAGCGGTAAATCAGTAAGAGACATCATAGATCGCACCATATCCAATAGAGTGCGATTACGACGTTCAGACACACCATTTCTCTGAGGTGTTCCAGGCGGCGTGAGTTGTGAAACTATTCCACATTTCCTTAAGTGTGTACCAAATTCGTGACTTAAATATTCTCCACCACGATCTGATCGTAAGAATTTTATTTTCCTGTCACGTTGATTCTCAACTTCACTCTGAAATTCCTTGAACTTTTCAAAGGTTTCAGACTTGTGTTTCATTAGGTAGACATACCCATATCTACTTAAATCATCAGTGAGAGTGAGAACATAACGACCGCGAGCCTCAACACTCATTGGACCACACACATCGGTATGTATGATTTCCAATAAGTTGGTTGCTCGCTCCATTGTTCCGGAGAACGGAGTCTTGGTCATCTTACCCATGAGACATGGTTCGCACGTGTCAAATGATTCATAATCAAGAGACTCCAAAAGTCCATCTGCATGGAGTTTCTTCATGCGCTTGACACCAATGTGACCAAGGCGGCAGTGCCACAAGTATGTGGGACTATCGTTATCAACTTTACATCTTTTGGTATTCACACTATGAACATGTGTAACATCACGTTCGAGATTCATCAAAAATAAACCATTGACCAGCGGGGCATGACCATAAAACATATCTCTCAAATAAATAGAACAACCATTATTCTCGGATTTAAATGAGTAGCCATCTCGAATTAAACGAGATCCAGATACAATGTTCATGCTCAAAGCTGGCACTAAATAACAATTATTGAGGTTTAAAACTAATCCCGTGGGTAGATGCAGAGGTAGCGTGCCGACGGCGATCACATCGACCTTGGAACCATTCCCGACGCGCATCGTCACCTCGTCCTTCGCCAGTCTCCGTTTATTCCGTAGTTCCTGTTTTGAGTTACAAATATGAGCAACCGCACCGGTATCAAATACCCAGGAGCTACTACAAGTACTGGTAAGGTACACATCAATTACATGTATATCACATATACCTTTGGTGTTGCCGGCCTTCTTCTTGTCCGCTAAGTATTTGGGGCAGTTCCGCTTCCAGTGACCACTTCCCTTGCAATAAAAGCACTCAGTTTCAGGCTTGGGTCCATTCTTTGACTTCTTCCCAGTAACTGGTTTACCGGGCGCGGCAACTCCCTTGCCGTCCTTCTTGAAGTTCTTTTTACCCTTGCCCTTCTTGAACTTAGTGGTTTTATTCACCATCAACACTTGATGTTCTTTTCTGATCTCTACCTCAGCTGATTTCAGCATTGAATATACCTCAGGAATGGTCTTTTCCATCCCCTGCATATTGTAGTTCATCACAAAGCTCTTGAAGCTTGGTGGAAGCGACTGAAGGATTCTGTCAATGACCGCGTCATCCGGGAGATTAACTCCCAGCTGAGACAAGCGGTTGTGCAACCCAGACATTCTGAGTATGTGCTCACTAACAGAACTATTCTCCTCCATTTTACAGCTGAAGAACTTGTCGGAGACTTCATATCTCTCGACCCGGGCATGAGCTTGGAAAACCATTTTCAGCTCCTCGAACATCTCATATGCTCCATGTTTCTCAAAACGCTTTTGGAGACCTGGTTCTAAGCTGTAAAGCATGCCGCACTGAACGAGGGAGTAATCATCAGCACGTTGCTGCCAAGCGTTCATAACGTCTTGGTTCTCTGGGATTGGTGCTTCACCTAGCGGTGCTTCTAAGACATAATCTTTCTTGGCTGCTATGAGGATGATCCTCAGGTTCCAGACCCAGTCCGTATAGTTGCTGCCATCATCTTTCAGCTTGGTTTTCTCTAGGAACGCGTTGAAGTTGAGGACAACGTGGGCCATTAGATCTGCAAGACATAGTGTAAAGATTTTAGACTAAGTTCATGATAATTAAGTTCATCTAATCAAATACTCAATGAACTCCCACTCAGACAGACATCCCTCTAGTCATCTAAGTGAAACATGATCCGAGTTAACTAGGCCGTGTCCGATCATCACGTGAGACGGACTAGTCAAGATCGGTGAACATCTCCATGTTGATCGTATCTTCTATACGACTCATGCTCGACCTTTCGGTCCTCCGTGTTCCGAGGCCATGTCTGTACATGCTAGGCTCGTCAAGTCAACCTAAGTGTATTGCGTGTGTTCCGAGGCCATGTCTGTACATGCTAGGCTCGTCAACACCCGTTGTATTCGAACGTTAGAATCTATCACACCCGATCATCACGTGGTGCTTCGAAACAACGAACCTTCGCAACGGTGCACAGTTAGGGTGAACACTTTCTTGAAATTATCATAAGGGATCATCTTACTTACTACCGTCGTTCTAAGCAAATAAGATGCAAAAACATGATAAACATCACATGCAATCAAATAGTGACATGATATGGCCAATATCATTATGCTCCTTTGATCTCCATCTTCGGGGCACCATGATCATCTTCGTCACCGGCATGACACCATGATCTCCATCATTGTGTCTACATGAAGTTGTCACGCCAATGGTTACTTCTACTTCTATGGCTAACGCGTTTAGCAACAAAGTAAAGTAATTTACATGGCGTTATTCAATGACACGCAGGTCATACAAAATAATAAAGACAACTCCTATGGCTCCTGCCGGTTGTCATTCTCATCGACATGCAAGTCGTGATTTCTATTACAAGAATATGATCAATCTCATACATCACATATATCATTCATCACATCTTCTGGCCATATCACATCACAAAGCACTTGCTGCAAAAACAAGTTAGACGTCCTCTAATAGTTGTTGCAAGTTTTTACGTGGCTTGTATAGGTTTCTAGCAAGAACGTTTCTTACCTACGTATGACCACAACGCGATTTGCCAATTTCTATTTACCCTTCATAAGGACCCTTTTCATCGAATCCGTTCCGACTAAAGTAGGAGAGACAGACACCCGCTAGCCACCTTATGCAACTAGTGCATGTCAGTCGGTGGAACCTGTCTCACGTAAGCGTACGTGTAAGGTCGGTCCGGGCCGCTTCATCCTACAATACCGCCGAAACAAGAAAAGACTAGTAGCGGCAAGAAGAATTGGCAAACTCAACGCCCACAACTGCTTTGTGTCCTATTCGTGCATAGTAACTACGCATAAACCTGGCTCATGATGCCACTGTTGGGAATCGTAGCATAATTTAATATTTTCCTACGCTCACCAAGATGCATCTATGGAGTATACTAGCAACGAGGGGAAAGGAGTGCATCTACATACCCTTGTAGATCGCGAGCGGAAGCGTTCCAATGAACGTGGATGACGGAGTCGTACTCGCCGTGATCCAAATCACCGATGACCGAGTGCCGAACGGACGGCACCTTCGCGTTCAACACACGTACGGTGCAGCGACGTCTCCTCCTTCTTGATCCAGCAAGGGGGAAGGAGAGGTTGATGGAGATCCAACAGCACGATGGCGTGGTGGTGGATGTAGCGGGTCTCCGGCAGGGCTTCGCCGAGCTTCTGCGAGAGAGAGAGAGAGAGGTGTTGCAGGGGAGGAGGGAGGCGCCCAAGGCTGTAGGTTGCTGCCCTCCCTCCCCCCTTTATATAGGCCCCCTGGGGGGGCGCCGGCCCTAGAGATGGGATCTCAAGGGGGGGGGGGGGGCGGCGGCCAAAGGGGGGAAGGGGGTGCCTTGCCCCCCAAGGCAAGTGGGAAGTCCCCCCACCCTAGGGTTCCCAACCCTAGGCGCATGGGGGGAGGCCCATGGGGGGGCGCCCAGCCCACTAGGGGCTGGTTCCCTTCCCACTTCAGCCCATGGGGCCCTCCGGGATAGGTGGCCCCACCCGGTGGACCCCCGGGACCCTTCCGGTGGTCCCGGTACAATACCGGTAACCCCCGAAACTTTCCCGGTGGCCGAAACTTGACTTCCTATATATAATTCTTCACCTCCGGACCATTCCGGAACCTCTCGTGACGTCCGAGATCTCATCCGGGACTCCGAACAACTTTCGGGTTTCCGCATACACATATCTCTACAACCCTAGCGTCACCGAACCTTAAGTGTGTAGACCCTACGGGTTCGGGAGACATGCAGACATGACCGAGACGCCTCTCCGGTCAATAACCAACAGCGGGATCTGGATATCAATGTTGGCTCCCACATGTTCCACGATGATCTCATCAGATGAACCACGGTGTCGAGGATTCAATCAATCTCGTATGCAATTCCCTTTGTCAATCGGTATGTTACTTGCCCGAGATTCGATCGTCGGTATCCCAATACCTTGTTCAATCTCGTTACCGGCAAGTCTCTTTACTCGTACCGCAATGCATGATCCCGTGACTAACGCCTTAGTCACATAGAGCTCATTATGATGATGCATTACCGAGTGGGCCCAGAGATACCTCTCCGTCACACGGAGTGACAAATGCCAGTCTCGATCCGTGCCAACCCAACAGACACTTTCGGAGATACCCGTAGTGCACCTTTATAGTCACCCAGTTACGTTGTGACGTTTGGCACACCCAAAGCACTCCTACGGTATCCGGGAGTTGCACGATCTCATGGTCTAAGGAAAAGATACTCGACATTGGAAAAGCTCTAGCAAACGAAACTACACGATCTTTTATGCTATGCTTAGGATTGGGTCTTGTCCATCACATCATTCTCCTAATGATGTGATCCCGTTATCAATGACATCCAATGTCCATAGTCAGGAAACCATGACTATCTGTTGATCAACGAGCTAGTCAACTAGAGGCTTACTAGGGACATGTTGTGGTCTATTTATTCACACATGTATTACGATTTCCGGACAATACAATTATAGTATGAATAATAGACAATTACCATGAACAAAGAAATATAATAATAACCATTTATTATTGCCTCTAGGGCATATTTCCAACAGAATAAGGATATGTTTCTCGATTATGGAGGTGACAAAAAGGTTCGTCGTAAAGGGTTACGTCGATGCAAGTTTTGACACTGATCCAGATGACTCTAAGTCTTCATCTGGATACATATTGAAAATGGGAGCAATTACCTAAAGTAGCTCCGTGCAGAGCATTGTAGACATAGAAATTTGCAAAATACATACAGATCTGAATATGGCAGACCCGTTGACTAAACTTCTC
This sequence comes from Aegilops tauschii subsp. strangulata, assembly GCF_002575655.3. NCBI lineage: Eukaryota > Viridiplantae > Streptophyta > Magnoliopsida > Poales > Poaceae > Aegilops > Aegilops tauschii. Next base: position 601,487,415 of record NC_053037.3, read on the forward strand.
TCACAAGCAAAACATGATCACACCTTAGTACTCTTTGGGTGTTAATCACATAGCAATGTGAACTAGATTATTGACTCTAGTAAACCCTTTGGGTGTTGGTAACATGACGATGTGAACTATGGGTGTTAATCACATGGTGATGTGAACTATTGATGTTAAATCACATGGCGATGTGATCTAGATTATTGACTCTAGTGCAAGTGGGAGACTGAAGGAAATATGCCCTAGAGGCAATAATAAAGTTATTATTTATTTCCTTATTTCATAATAAATGTTTATTATTCATGCTAGAATTGTATTAACCGGAAACATAATACTTGTGTGAACACATAGACAAACAGAGTGTCACTAGTATGCCTCTACTTGACTAGCTCGTTGATCAAAGATGGTTATGTTTCCTAGCCATAGACATGAGTGGTCATTTGATTAACGGGATCACATCATTAGGAGAATGATGTGATTGACTTGACCCATTCCGTTAGCTTAGCACTCGATCGTTTAGTATGTTGCTATTGCTTTCTTCATGACTTATACATGTTCCTATGACTATGAGATTATGCAACTCCCGTTTACCGGAGGAACACTTTGTGTGCTACCAAACGTCACAACATAACTGGGTGATTATAAAGGTGCTCTACAGGTGTCTCCGAAGGTACTTGTTGGGTTGGCGTATTTCGAGATTAGGATTTGTCACTCCGATTATCGGAGAGGTATCTCTGGGCCCTCTCGGTAATGCACATCACTTAAAGCCTTGCAAGCATTGCAACTAATGAGTTAGTTGTGGGATGATGTATTACGGAACGAGTAAAGAGACTTTCCGGTAACGAGATTGAACTAGGTATTGAGATACCGACGATCGAATCTCGGGCAAGTAACATACCGATGACAAAGGGAACAACGTATGTTGTTATGCGGTCTGACCGATAAAGATCTTCGTAGAATATGTGGGAGCCAATATGAGCATCCAGGTTCCGCTATTGGTTATTGACCGGAGACGTGTCTCGGTCATGTCTACATAGTTCTCGAACCCGTAGGGTCCGCACGCTTAACGTTTCGATGACAGTTATATTATGAGTTTATATGTTTTGATGTACCGAAGGTTGTTCGGAGTCCCGGATGTGATCACGGACATGAAGAGGAGTCTCGAAATGGTCGATACATGAAGATTGATATATTGGAAGCCTATATTTGGATATCGGAAGTGTTCCGGGTGAAATCGGGATTTTACCGGAGTACCGGGAGGTTACCGGAACCCCCCGGGGGCTTAATGGGCCATAGTGGGCCTTAGTGGAAAAGAGGAGAGGCGGCCAGGGCAGGGCCGCGCGCCCCTCCCCCCTAGTCCGAATAGGACAAGGAGAGGGGGGCGGCGCCCCCCCCCCTTCCTTCCTCTCTCCCTCCTCTTTCCCCTCCACTCCTAATCCAACTAGGAAAAGGGAGGGAGTCCTACTCCCGGTGGGAGTAGGACTCCACCTGGCGCGCCCCTCCTGGCCGGCCGCACCACCCCCCTTGCTCCTTTATATACGGGGGCAGGGGGCACCCTAGAGACACAACAATTGATCGTTTGATCTTTTAGCCGTGTGCGGTGCCCCCCCTCCACCATAGTCCACCTCGATAATACTGTAGCGGTGCTTAGGCGAAGCCCTGCGTCGGTAGAACATCATCATCGTCACCACGCCGTCGTGCTGATGAAACTCTCCCTCAACACTCGGCTGGATCGGAGTTCGAGGGACGTCATCGGGCTGAACGTGTGCTGAACTCGGAGGTGCCGTGCGTTCGGTACTTGATCGGTCGGATCGTGAAGACGTACGACTACATCAACCGCGTTGTGCTAACGCTTCCGCTTTCGGTCTACGAGGGTACGTGGACACACTCTCCCCTCTCGTTGCTATGATTATCATGATCCTGTGTGTGCGTAGGAATTTTTTTAAAATTACTACGTTCCCCAACACTCGGCCTTATGCCAGATGAGATCCAGCAGCTCATCCTCTATGAGAATGACTTCACCGCGGTGTTCCCTCAGAGCTCGACGACCTCGGGATCCCACAGCTCCTCGGCCACTCCAACAACACGTTCAAGGGAGGCATCCAAAACCGTCTCTTCAACTGCTCGGTGATCCGTGCGCTTGGCCTCAACGTCCTCACTGACCAAAATCCCTCTTGCACCAGCTATCTTGACAAACTCCTGATATTCCTGACTTACATAGACAATCTTGATGGCAAGCTACCACCGTTCTTCGCGAAATCTCACACATCTCAAGACATTGGACCTCAGCGGCAGCAAATTGTCTGCCCTAAACTTCTCGCACCACTGGATTGTACTAATCTATGACAACCTATTCTCCAAGGCATTTCGGTTGGAGCTCGGCCAATGCAAAACCTGATCCATGAGGCAGGGAAAAAAAGATGAGGAGCACAACGTCGGCCATCAGAATCTGGTGGAGGAAAGAGAAACCGAGAAGAAGAGGAAGATAAATATGACACATGGGCCCAAGTTGTCAGTGAGGGTAGCGTGTGATCCTCTCGAGGTCGTCCTTTCCTGCTGCACCGAACGAGCATTTAGCATAAATTGACTGGGATATTCCGACATTGGAGAATATAGAGTGAGAGCTTCAGGGATTTTGAAGTCAAGGTTCAATTTAGACTGAGAGTATGAATTTAAGGTTTGCTTGAGACTTCTGATAGTGGCTGATTTTTTTTCTATAGTGGCTGATGAGCGTCGGGCTTAGAGCATCTACAGCCGTACTCCTCAAATTGATCGGACGGACGCAGGCCCACGAACCGAATAGGAAAGAGAAGAAAAAAGTTGACCCAACCGGACCCCTCGAAGCCTCCTTAAATGTCCGGGCTGGCCGGCACTCCTCATATTGGCCTCATATATGGGATGAGTATGAGTTACGACCAGACGCGACCGGTCGGTCGTCATGCGCCCGCCTCATAGCATTTGGTCCAACATCGACCACCTGTTCTCTTTGTTTATTCTTACTCTTCTTTCTCTCACTTCATATTCACCACCCACATGCCTGTGATCGGATGCATAGAAAAAATAGAAACATGGCTATGAAAATAAAATTTTAAAAGATGATCGATCACTATCCACAGGCGCACCCGAACACCTCCGCAGAGGAAGGGCCAGATTGTACGTCATGGCATGCGAAGAAGAAACCGTGCCGGGCCGAAACCCGTGTAGGCCTAGAGCCCCAGAAGAATCCAAGCGGGACTTGGTCGTCTTCGTGGCGCCGCCATCCACCACCGCGGCGGAACGACAGAACCCGACACGCACGCGTGCATGCATGGCCACCTCTTCTCGGCCCAACGACACATGGCCACCTCTTCTCAGCCCAACGACACATGGCCACCTCTTTTGTCAGCCCAGTCTCATGGGCTCCGCCCATTCGCTCCCGTCCGCGCGTTCATTGACCACCGCGGAAGCCAGCAAGCGTGGCGCCCAAGCCGCTGTCATGCCGAGCGAATAAACGGAGGGCATCTATTCTCCCCCCACCGATACCCTCCCCTCCCCACCCCCGCGTCCTCGTGACGGCCCCCCTTTCCCCTCCCCACCCCACCCCGCCCCCCCACCGAACCAAATCAAACCATCCACACAGGGGAAAGGAACCCTACCTCGCCGGGTCCCCGACCGCCGACCGACATGGCCGCCGCCGTCGCCGGTTCCTCCGCCGCATCCCTCCCGGCCCCAATCCCCCTCAACGACAAGGTGGGTGCCCGCTCGCTTCCTCCCTAGCTAGGTCTCCCGGATCGAATCTGCTCCTCCGTCGGTGTGCGATCTGATCTGGTTTGGCTTGTTTGTTCGTGGCAGGCGGCGGCCGTGGGCGGCGGGGTCGGCGGCGACCGGGCTGCGGGGGGCTGCGGGGTGTGCGCGATCTGCCTCGACAGGATCCCGCTCCAGGAGACGGCGCTCGTCAAGGGCTGCGACCACGCCTACTGGTGAGCCCCTCCCTCTCCCTGATTTCTCCCTCCCCGCCCCTCATCTCACACTGGATATCCGATTCGTGTGGCAGATTGCCGTTCCCTGCGTTTGTCTCGTAGATGATTTGGACACTTTAGTTTTCTAATGGATAGAGATTTGTAATTTCGATCGAATATTCCCCATTAGATTCGTACTTAGCTGTATCAACCGATGCCATGCCCATGAATTACAAGCACGAATTTATGCACTCCAGTACACTTTTCCTCTTATCCGCTAAAATTTGGGGAGGGTGCTATTTTATTTTGCTGCTAAAAGCTGTATTTAGCATTGCCAACCCACCCACCCTATTAAAGGTCTTCCCATTATTTATGAGCTGAGCCTAATTTCTGGGCTTTGGGTGCTTGGCATGGATTCTAGCATGTTACCCATCTTGGTTTCCATGTGCAGCTCCTTATTTGTGTCCCGATAACCATGTTTCGTATTCCAGGGTTGTTGACTGTATTTATGGTTGTGATCAGCGATGAACTGGTTCTATTTTGTAGGCTTCTGGTAATTGGTAGTGGAGTATAATATGTTCCTCATACTTGGTTTGCATGTGCAGTTGGTTGTCTATTTCCTTCCAACCAACCACGTTCCATATTCAAGAGTTGTTTAGTTGTCAACATCCCTGATGGGGTCGAGGATTTATCTGATATTATATGCTAAAATGATTCTCTTGTGAGATATGTAGATTTCTATATGTATGCATCGACATTGACCTGAAGAACCATTTGTGTTATTGTTATTTGCTTAGCACTTTATGTGGGAATTTCAGTAGTTAGTACTCCCTCCGTCCGAAAATACTTGTCATCAAAATGGATAAAAAGAGATGTATTTAGAACTAAAATACATCTAGATACATCCTCTTTTATCCATTTTGATGACAAGTATTTTCGGACGGAGGGAGTAATTCACATCTTTTTGGGCAATAGACATTGACCGTGATACATATTTCACAACTTCCTTTTGCTCTTTTATGATAATTGTTTTGTTTGTAAATGACTATCACAACTTCCTTTTGCTCTTTTATGATCAAATTGTTTTTTTTGTGAACGACTGCTCACCTATTTTGTTTGAATCCATTATGTGCATGCAGCGTCACTTGCATTCTGAGGTGGGCATCCTACAAGCAGACACCAGTATGCCCTCAATGCAAGCACCCGTTTGAGTTCCTCAGTGTGCATCGCTCTCTTGATGGCTGGTAACCCCTTTGTTTCTTCAATATGTGGGGGCACATTAATTTCAGGTAGACTTTTTGGCTTGATGCTTGTTTCTTTTCTTCAGCCTTCATGACTACATGTTCGATGAGAGCGTTTGTCTTCTTCTGAGAGCCACTTGGTTTAAGCCTCTGGTCGTAGAGGCTCACGAGGAGGCTCAGGAGGAAGAAGACATTTACCGTAGTTACCAATATGATGATGGCGATGAGGATGACCTTTATGAGGAATACATAAGCAGGTCACCGAGCATTCGAATTGGTAACAGGAGGTGGGGTGACAATGGGTACGTCAGAGGGGGCAGGAGGGAGGCCAGGCCAGTAGTGATCCCTCCTGTTGTTGATGCTGTTCCATCCAGGACTCCCAAGAAGAAAGAGGGATCAGCGTCAGGTTCAGGGTCAGGTTCAGTGTCCAAGGATGTTGCAGGGCGGCGGGCAAGAAGGGCTCAGAAGCGAGAGGCTGCCGACAAGGCGGCTGCAGAGAAGCACCTCAAGCTCCTGCAGAGGCTGGGCCGCGGGAAAACTCCCGAAGCGCCACCTGAAGCACTGGAATCACTGGAGGTTGGTCCTCCTGTGATCGAGTGATCCATCAGCCTCTGTAGATAACGCTGCTGCGGGGAACGCTGCAGCCCCTGGGAGCCCCCTCCAATAATCCTCCCGGTGCGAAGAAGAGGAAACCGGGCCTTGTATCCTGGCAACTTTGTCGCGTTGTACAGTAATTTAGCTTCGAGTCACTCGTTAGGTCGGTCATCGGAGCTGCTACCCAGTCTGCTCCAGATGCAGCAATGTGGTCGGTCGGTCGGTTTATCCCACACTGATAGTTGTTTAATTCAAAAAGGTCATGTACTCGTGTCGTATTAGGGGCACAAAAATTGCTTGCTGTGCTAATTTTCCTGGCAATGTGGCAATTGTGGTAGGTTGTTACATCCATCTACCCAAGAAGAAAATGAAATGGGGGAACGGAGTCTTACTGTGAATATACTTTGCTTACTGACTTGCGATGTTGTTGTTAGTGCTCGGTCCCTGGTTTGCACAATTTTGAATGGTCCCTAATCGTCTCTGGATGGTTTTTGTTGCTGCACAAGTTTTTCTGACGTGCTACCTGAACCTGCCCAGTAAGCTGCACAAGTTTTTCTGAAGTGCTACCTGAACCTGCCCAGTCAGCTGCATCGCAACTGGGTTCACTCCGCCGACAGGCCTATGCGAAGTACCCAACCCTTTTTTCTAGAGAACTAAAGTGACCTTTATTAATAGTGACGTTCAACGGGAGTTTTATAGTGTCACCCAATGGCGGCCGACGGTTAAGAGAGAAAATCTGGCTAGGCCGTGTGTTTCATCTTCAATGTTCCTTCGTTCATGGAGAACCAGGCATTGATCTCTCTGACTATCGCCTGATTTTACTTCACTACCATCGCAATGGGCACTCGGCGAGCTGTCCGATCTATGTTGCTTAGCGTACTATTCCTCTTTGCAACAAGGTATTGTTTTACTCTTTTGCAAGTAGAGTATTGTTTTCATGTCAAAAAAAAACAAGAGTATTGTTTTAGAAAGTGACTACTGCAAAAGGAGCCTTGTTTCAGAAACAGAACGGTGACTACTGTAACAAGAGCTTTGTTTCATAAACACGTCGATGACTATTGCAACAAGAGCTTTGTTTCAGAATCATTGGCGGCATTGCAAAGCATCTCCGCATGTGATCACTCTTTGCAAAGAGAACTCTGTTTCAGAAACATCATTGACTATTGCAACAAAAGCTTTGTTTTAGAAACATTGATGACATTACAAAGCCTCTAAACACGCAGCGCAGGGCTGGGAGCGTATCGAGCAGGAGGGCTCCCTGACATGGACACCGCCGATGGAGAGGTCGTGCGCTGGCCGCGCGCCGCTGGAGCAACGACCGAGTCACGTGGATCTCTGGCACCGTCGTTGACGTCAGGAGGTGGAATTAGATGCAGGGCGGGAGAGATGTAAGCGGCGAGGCGGTCGGCTGCCCGGTGTGAGTGGCAGGCTTGCAATGCCTTGGCCGATCTGCATCAGAAGAGAAGAAATGTGAGAGAAAGAGAGATGAGAGTCGTGGGAAGAAGACGATGCAGCTGGGCGTTGTTTCATAAATCTAGGAAGGTGGAGACGTGTGTGGGCCCCACATGGACACGTGTTGCACAACGAAGGCGGTGGAAGCGAAGTTTCTTTTCAGCCGGTCGACAACGAGTGTTTCCCTAATTTGATCCAAACATCAGAAAGTTACCAAACAATAGTTGAGATCATAGCTGCAAGAAACTACAAAATAACTCTTATAACTAACAATTACAGTGAAATTTCTGAAAATCATCTTTTTCATCGTATGATTTGCTCTTCCTGGGCTCCTCGGCTGTAACTTTCCACGAGATAACCACCCACGCCCAAGCTGGAGGCCCTAGCATGCCGAAAAGCTAAAGGCCTAGCCAATGATTTGCTAATTCGTCGAGTGCTCCTGTCTGTTACTCCCTCCGTTCCTAAATATAAGTCTTTGTAGAGATTTCACTATGGACCATATACGGATGTATATAGATGCATTTTAGAGTTAGATTCACTCATTTTGCTCCGTATGTGGTCTATAGTGGAATCTCTTCAAAGACTTATATTTAGGAACGGAGGGAGTACAAAACAGAAGATAAAGTGATGAGAGGTTACGGTTCCACAGGTCAGTCGTCACGGATTTCATCGGTTCTGCTCACCTCCAGTTGTAGTAGATGTGGTCTCAGCAGATAACCCCGACTACACCATTCAACCCGTTTCCTTGATACCGCTCCATCAGCGCGGGATAGGTCTTGGCTTGCCGCGAGATATATTCCAGTCTCGCCTTTTGCGCTTCGTGCGTGCTCGCCTCAGTGGGCCGACCCATTAGAGTGTTTTGGGAAGGTTCTATACATCGATAAAGAGCGAATTTACAACCTTTGTAGAGATTATTTTCTTCTTCTCTTTGTCGTTTTTAGTCTTTGTTGGTTGCACTGCTTTTATTTTATTCTTTATGGTTCTTTTTTTTTCATTTTCAACTACTTTGTCGTCTACTTTCAAATACACATTAAACATTTTTCGTATACATGTCGAACATTTTCCAGAAACAAGTTGAACACTTTTCTGAATTACATGTTGAACATTTATGAAACACACATTGAAAATTTTCTGATATATGGCAAACATTTTTCATAAATGCCATGAACATTTTTCTAAAAAACATGCAAAACATTCATTATGTGTTAGAGCATTTTGTCTAAATGGCATTAACATCTTTGAATGGCAAGAATCATTTTTAGAAATTTTCCAATTTTTTATGTTGTACATATTTTTTTAAAAATCATAATCATATTTTCTAAACGCCTGAACATTTTTGTAAGTTTCATGAACATTTTTTAGAATAGTGCAAAACATTTTATTAAAATTATACAACTTTTATTCACACTATATAAACAGTTTAAATAAAGACAATGAACATAGTCTTGAAACGCATGAACATTTTTTAAAGTCATGTAGAATTATTTTGAACGTGATGCACATTTTTAAAAAATTGTACAAACAAATTCTTACACAAAACAAACATTTTTTAAATGCATGACAAAGTCATTTAATAATTTAAGTAAATATTTATTCTATATATGCATTTCAAAATATAAATATAAGTAAGAAAATCATAAAGAAAAACCTTAAATATGACAGGAGCCAGCAGAGCAATAGCTCGAGATGATCGAGGTAATTTTGCAGCAGAGTCTTGTGTGCGACCCCATGTTTTTACTATAGATTCAGCGGAAGTTATGGCTATCCAAAGTGGTTTGATCCTAGCAAAAACTTTGGGTGCACTAAACTCATCATCTAGTCTGACAGTATGGTGGCGTTGGAGGCCATCTCAAATGCTTATATGAGAACTAATGTTTCAATCATTGTGAGTATTCTCTCATGGCCATGGAATTTGCTAGCACTGGTTTTGTCCACTGCAACAAGGAAGCAAATATGGTAGCAGATTGCTTGGCAAAAACACTATTTCAGCATTAGTAAGTCTGCATCTTTGAAATCCAATGTCCCTGTCTTTATTCTTGATCACCATGTAAAAGACCTTGCTATTGTTTGATGAATAAAGTTGTTGGTCAAAAAGAAAAAAAGAAAAAAGAGAGAAAGCTTACACCTAACGTTGAAAAGAAAGGAAAAACGCTTGAAGAAACGAATGTGCAATTGATTTTCTTTTAGGGGAACGAACTTGCAATTGATGACGCACGTCTGGAGGATTTGGGCTGGGCCCTGTGCTAACAGTAACCTGGGCATCTCCGGGCCGGGCCGGGTCTCAGGCTGGGTTTTCAAAAGAACGACCTCAAAATACCAAGCCTGGGCCCGGCCCGGCCCGGCCTGCAGCCCGACAAAAAGGCTATTTTGTCTATCAAAAAGAATAAAATACCTAATTTCGCGACGCGGATTTTTGGGACATGCGGCCACGCGCAGCCCATATCCAGGACGTCCGCCTGTGCGTCGCGATGACTACTTTTAATAGGCCATCTAGGAATACTGGACAGCTTAATTAGCAGCTTCCCAAATACCTCACTTTATACGACCGTGGTGTGGGCCAGGACTGCATTGAATGTCGTATGAATACATGGGCCAGGCGACGCCCTACCGATCGAATAATTGCTTTGGGCGTTGGGTGGACATAATTGAGCTGTTGCCCAAGTTCAGTTCTCGCAGTGCGCATCTCGTCTTTCCGTCGACCATGGACGAACAAAGCAAGGTGTGGAGATGGGTTCTGCATAGACGGAGAGCGGCATCGGTTGCACAACACACCCACTGCATGCTTCTCTCGCGTTTAGCAAGTAGGAAAAATCTAGCACTGTCGTCGTCGTCTTCTAGCTGCGGCACGCCCGTAAGCATCTCTCCAAATTTCTTTGTTGTGAGAGACACACAGCTAGGAGGCCGTTGCGTTGATGGGTCATCAATGGATTGTTGGGTGCATTTACGTTTTGCAGGGGCGGCTGAGGGTATTCACTCCTCTGTTGTGTCTTTAAGTATGTGCATCGCATGTGGGGAGGACATACCTAGTGATACGGGATCTCAGGTGCTACAATGCTTGAATGAATCCTGGACCGCTAGATCATATTCAAAGGGACATGATGAATGCAAGGGTGATGAGCAGCTCCTTCACCGCAGAATATACCAGAAGCACCTTGGATTCTATACTTAATTAAGCCCAAGGGAATGGGAAGATGAGGATTTCTGGATTTCCTCAATTTTGCCCATTGTTTATTTAGCAAGAGCATGCGTGAAATGATGCATGTAACCTTGTTATCACAATAAAAAAAAGTACGGGACGCTTCTACTGGTAAAAACCATATACACATTCTAAAATTGTAGGTGTTAACTTAGAAAAAAAAGTTGTGCATTTTAATTAACCACAGCATTCACTCAATTAGATTCAGTTCCTCTTCAAGATAGCTGGAAATGCTTGCTTGTACATTCTCTACAAAAAACTTAGCTTCCGTGAAAGCAAATATAGCATGTACTAGGTCAGTTGTCCAACTGATTTCAGATTGTACAAGCTAGAACGGCACATGGAATATGTGAAGACCAACAGTGGAAAATGTTCGTTTATAATAGTACTCTGTGTGGATTATCATAATTGACATTATATGCAAATTTATGGACTAGACATACCAGACTACTATTAGTGTTTCACGGACAAAGTAACCAAAAAATTAATAAATTTATTTTGTTGAACTTTAAGCAGTATAAAAGCAAAATATGAAGATGGCATAATTTCGTATGGAGATTGCACCATAGCAAGACATGAGTGAAAACCAGATTTAAGTTCGTGTGTCTGGGCAATGAAACTAAACCTTTTTTTGTGCCCGTAAGTGAAACCGAGGCTCGTAAACTAGTAGTACTAGTAGGAAAAGGGCCTGATGCTTAATTAATAACATGAATCGGAGTGTTTTTGTATATACAGTGGAGAGGCTGCTCATCACGTGTGCCTTCATCCTGTCCCTTCCAACATAATCGAAAGGCCCATGATCCATCGGAGCATTGTATCACTTGAGTTGCGGTATCACCAGATATGTTGCCCGCATGTGGGCTCCCAGATCGCTGAATTATTGCCGTTGGGCTGCTGGGTGTGGGATTAATGCACGCGCTGCCTCGCAGGCCATGCACTGCATGTGTCAGGTGCAAATACACACGCTATACCGAATGCTATACGACGAGGCGAATTCCTTATACGGCCGGAGGGTATTAAAGCTGCACGCATCACGCGGCAGCATGCGGTGTGGATTTTGGACGCGCGTGGTGGCATGTCCACTCGCGATTTATCGCTAATTTCGTGGCTATATAATACTATATTATACATAATTTTTTAAAATATATATTAAAAGATAGGTTTTACTAGGCTTTTCTCGGTCTTTGGGCCGGGCTTGGGTGAGAAAAGTGAGGCCCGAGCCCGGCCTAGACGTTAGGGTTTCGGCCGGGCTGCCCATGCCCAGGTTTAGCTAACACCCTGCGGGCGACAAGTCTTTGTGTGCGAGACAGAGGTGCTCCAAGAAATCACTAATTAAGGCGCACTCTTCGTAAAGGTCACTCCCACCTTCTCGGGTTGCGACAAGTAGCGCACTGCATGATAGTTTTTCTTTTCATAGATTCTTTATTCAAAATGTTTTATCTATTAAACCGTGCGTCTAAATCTCGAACTGCTTTAATCATTGGTTTCCTCACGTCGAGATCTTCAAAGCTAGATCCATGTTGATAGGTTTTGACGAACGTTTTTTGGGTGTGTTTAGGGCATATCTAGATGTGCTCTAGTTGTTACACATCTAAGTGAGTGACTCAAGCATAAAGAGGAAAAGAAAAAAACAAAATATCCACACGAATCTTAACGTAAGATCAATGACATAGAACTTAGATGTGCAATATTTATGGCACATCTAGATGTGCTTTAGCAAAACCAATTTTTTTCACCAAAAAACAGAAGAAAAAAAACAAACCGGGAGCACTTTTTCCCTTCCCGAAAGAGGCAGGACTGTGCCTCTCGCGGAAGCAAATCCATGCCTCCACGAGAAGTAAACCCGTGCGTCCAAATGTCGAACCGCTTTAACCGTTGGTTTCCTCGCGTCGTGATCTTAAAACTAGATCCGTGTTGATAGGTTTTGACGAAAAAAATTCACCAAAAAATAGACGAAAAAATCGAACCGGGAGCAGTTTTTTTCCTTTCCAAAAGAGGCAGGACTGTGCCTCTCGCAGAAGCAAATCCGTGTCTCCATAAGAAGTAAAACCGTGCGTCTCGCAGAAGAAAAAAAAAGGGAAAACACATTTTCTCTCTCTATTTTTGAGAGGCACTACCGCGCCTCTCGGGAAGGAAAAAAAAGAAAACGCGTTATTTTTTTGGTATCCGAGAGGGGCTGTGCCTCTCACGGAAGCAAATCCGTGCCTCTCGCGGAAGGAAGAAAAAGGGTTTTTTCGTTTTCAAGGCAAAATTGGGTTTTTTTCGCGTAATTTTTTTAATTTTTTAATTCAAAAGCTAAGAAAGACTCGTGAAAAACTAATAAGCCAAAATAACATGGAAAAAAACTATCTAAAAGCCAAAACCACGTATGAAAAAATAAAAATAAAAAACAAAAATCAGTGGAGGCGCCCAGAGCGCGGCATATGGCGGCGGCGCTCTTAGCCGACTCCAGGTGACCCTTGCGAGGAATCCCAAAAAAAAAGGTGATCCTTGCGGGGGACCCGAAGGAGTACTCCGTCTTTAGTTGCTCCTGGCTCTCCTGCGGCAGCTCCTATTGGGTGCCTTCTGCACGAGTTAACTAACCTAACGCTAACGCGCGCCCCTTTGTCAGCCGGCCAAATAACGAGAGGAGCGTCGTTCGTTCGGTCGATGGAAAAAATCGATCTAGTTCGATCGCTCGGAGGTGGTCCACAATCGACTGCTGACGAAGGACCGCTGACCATTGACTTTTCACACAAAAGTTCACAAAGTAAAATAGGGATTCAAAAAATCATAAAAAAACCAAAAGGTTCACAAATCAAAGAAGTTCATTGATTTGAAAAAAGTTCATCTATTTCTAAAAAACAACATCAGTTTTTAATCAATTACAATTTGAATTTTTTCAAAAAAATTATCAATTTGAAAAAAGTTCAACGAATTTAAAAAAATTTAGTCAAATTTGCACAAAGTTAATCGACTTTGAAAAAAGTTGATCAAATTTGCAAAAAGTTCATCAAACTTGAGAAAACAGTCTATTCGAAAAAAAGTTCATTTGATTTGAAAAAAGTTCATCGATTTGGGAAAAAAGTTCACAAATTTGAATAAAAGTTCATGGATTTTGGTGAAAAGGTTCACGATTTTGAAGCAAACGTTTATGAATCGATGCATTTAATGAAAAAAAGGCCAGAAAAAATAAAAATAAAAATCAAATATAATCGGTTGGGAAAATCCCATGAACTGAGCAAGGAAATAAAAGAGAAAAAGCAACAGTTTCACAACGGATTGGATACCTGAATGGTTAGTGTGCTTGCATTCGAACATGGAGGTCTGTAGGTTCGAAGCCGGACAACTCCACCTTTTTTTTTAGTTATTTACAGAATTAAAATCATATCTGGAGCGGTGCAGTTAAGAGCATCTTCAGTGCCAGTTAACAAAATGCACGTTAACGGGCGCCTTCAGCGCCGATTAGAAAATGCGCTTTCCTGCCGCGGTGACTATTTATCGCATTAGGGTGTGACCTAACAAGAAACGAGCCGATATTCCATAGGTTTTCTATATACTTTTGGATTTGTTTTTTCACAAGTTTTTGTAAATTTCTTTTCTCAGTTTTCACAGATTTGTTTTATCTTTAGATTTATCTTTGGTTTTCTTTATTCTCCATATTCTTTTTTCTATTTTGTTTCTTTTTTGTTTTATCTTCTCAGTTTTTTCAAACTCTTTTCATTTTATTGCATTTTGTTTCTTTGTTTTTTTGTTCATTTTCTTTCTATTTTTGGTTTATTTGTTCTATTGGTTATTATTCTACTTTTTTGTATATGTCAACAACATTTGTCTAATACACGTCTAAATTTTTTCCAATTCAAATTATACATTTTCGTAATACAAAGTCAACATTGTTTTCTATACACAATTTTAACATATTACAAATAGAAGATTGACATTTTTTGAGTACATGGTCAACATTTTTTCGATTTCTTTTTAAAATTTCTTAAATTCTTGATTAACAGTTTTCAAATAAAAATAGTAATATATTTTGAATACGTGGTCAACATTTTTTCATACACATTTACTTTTTCGAAATGATTGATTAATACTTTCCAAACAATTGTTCAACGTTTTTTTAATTCTTTATTAATATTTTATATACATGATCATATTTTTCATCATGTTTTAATACATGGTCAACATTTTTTCCATACACATTTGACATTTTTCAAATGCTTGATTAGCATTTTTCAAATACTTCTTCAACCTTTTTGTATACACATTTAACATTTTTCAATGCTTGCATAACATTTTTTCTATACACATTCAACATTTTCAATGCTTGATTAACATTTATATATACATTGATAAAAAAATTCCATCATTTCTCTAATACATGGTCAGCATTTTTTCTGCACTCATTTAACATTTCCAAACGCTTGACTAACATTTTTTAAATATTTGTTCAATATTTTTTTCAAAATGCTTGATTAACATTTTTTATATACATGATGAAAACAATTCATCATTTTGAAATACATGTTCAATATTTTTTCTATAGACATTTTGTATTTTTTCCAAATGCTTGATTAAGATTTTTCAAACACTTGTTCAATATTTTTTCAGATGCTTGTTTAATATTTTCTCTATAGACATTTAACATTTTTCAAATGCTTGTTCAACATTTCTCGGATCTTTTTATGTAGATTGATTTTGTAATATATTTATTTTGAGAGAAAGCAAAAAAATGAAAAAAATCAGAAAAACTAGACATATCAGCACGCCTGGGCCGGCCCAACTCGTGCGAACCTTTACCCAGACTTCCACTTGTCTCACGTGCTGGGAGACATATAGGGCGCGTTTGGTTTCAATTCTCAGCCGGGCCTGGCTGAGAGGATGAAAACGAGCCAGGCTGAGCAGGACCTGGTTTCGAGAAAACAAGGCAAAAAACGATGTTGTCTAGTTGTGTGGTTGCCTGCATACAATGTCTTGTCACCGTAAAGCAATTTTTCACCCGGTGTTTGGTTGCCTGGCTCGCATGGTGATTAGGAGTCAACGACTATACTTAAATCAGAGCACCTCGGCGAGCATGGCGGCCTCCTCGGTGGGGGACACGGCTGCCTCCCCGCACGCGCTGGAGTACCTCCAACCTAGCAGTTAAGGGGGGCGACGACGAAGTGCATGGAGCTGGACCACCCGATTTGGCGCCGCATGGTGTCCGGCTAGGAGCACATCGCCGCGAGCCTTGCCGTCCACTGTTGAGGCAGGGGTGCGTGCCTTGCTGCGGGGCCACCTCGCCCACGCCCACGCCCGCCTCACCGCCTCGCCCCGCCGCCTTGGCGCGCTAGGAGTCACCCTGAGCTGCCTCGCCTCGCCGGCCGTGCGCTGCATTGGGTGCGCGCGGGCACGAGAACCTGGTGCCGCTTCGGGCCTTTTACGAGGGACGCCGGGGGGAGAAGCCGCGGCAGCGGCTGTCAAAAGCGGATCACCACTAACGTGGCCACGGTGGCGCAAGATCGCGCTGGGCGCGGCACGCGCGCTGGCGTACCTGTACGAGGGGCGGCCAAATACGCGGTGGTGGGAAGGCTGCTGGTGCCGTCGGCGGCGAAGGCAGACGGGGGCGACGACCTGTCGTTGCTGGTGAAGGCGGCTATGCTCGAGGAGACGGCTGTGGAGGTGTTCGAACCGGAGATGGCGAAGGGTGTGTGGAACTCGGCGGAGGAGGGCCCCGTGCAGGCGCTGAAGCTGGCGATGGGCTGCCGCGCGCCGGTGGCTGCGGTGAGGCCGAGCTTGGCGGAGGGGGCGCGGCAGCTCGAGGAGATCCGGCCCAAGGTTAGTCGGCCGAGGAGCAGCACCAAGGTGATGTAGCGCGGCGGCGACGGGTGCTTCAGCCAGCTCGCACGCAATGAGCGTTGCGGCTGCAACAGCGAGGCGGGCCCAGCGGTCGGATCTGGCGTGCGCAGGCGAGTTCGACGGCCGGCGAGGTGGAGGAGGAGTGGTTCATGGGCTGGAAGGTGAGGTAGATTGGGCTGTGTGGCCATTAGAGGAAGGAGGAAGAGGACGAGGGGCAGACGTGATTAAGTGTAATCACGTTCCCAGCGAGCCACCAACCTGTGCTACAAAGCATCGCTCAAACCTGCCTCGCTGGAAACTGCCGATTTGGACGTCTCCATGAAGCCGGGCCTAGAGGTGCTTTAAGAATTGTGCCGTGCAGGTCCAACAGTATACACAGTTAACCAAACAGCCCATGACCGAAAGATGCTGTAACCATAAGGCCTGCTTGGGCTAAATGCGGGCAACCAAACGTGCCATAAACACCCCGCTCCGGCCTGATATTAAGCCACAAATGTTTGCTAGAACACAATTGGGCTTGACTTTGCCGTCGCCTATTTTTCTGAGTGGCAGGTCGGGAGCCCCTGATATTAAATATTTTTGTTATTTATTTCTTGTTTTTCATCAGTTTTCTTTGGTTCTCATTGTTCTCTTTAATTTTTCTTCAATGTTTTTTCCTTTTTAATACGTGTTTAGTTTTTCAACACACGTTGTAATTGTTTTCCAATATATTTTAAATATTTTTTGTACACATTAATACTTTTCAATTACATGATTTAATTTTTTAATTACATGTTTTCAAAAAAATCGAATATGTGTTAAAAGCTTTTCAATTACATCTTGAAATATTTTTAAAACTATGCGAATATTTTCTATATCTGTATAAACATTTTAAAATATATATGTACATATTTTTGGAACACATGATTTTTGGGATATGTGACGTAGATATTTTAATGGGATGAAACTTTTTTAAATTAAATAGTTTTTATTTACATTGCATATTGTATAAAATGTAATTTATATTTCTTTGAAATATTTGATTTTTTTATCACAAAACTTTTCTGAATGCTATCATTTTCTTGAAACTACACTACAATTATTTTACACTGTGTTAACATTTTGAAAGATATTTTCCAATTATTATCTAAGTTTATGTTGTTTTGTATATATACATTTAGAAAATTTCAAATAATGGAACAATAGAAAGAAAAGATGAACGGATGAAAAAGATAATAAGAAAAATGAATTTTAACTCGCAGGAAGGCACTTGGACCGGCCCAGTAATAGCAGCGAGAGGGCAATGCTCGTGGCGAGAGCTACTTCAGGGTCGCTTTAAGCGACATATAGCCGGGTCGGCCCCTAATCGGCCACTCCAACTGATTCTCAAAATAACAAAAGAAAGTTGTTGGAAAGGTCAGGCACATTAAACTTGTGGGCGACATAACCACGCAACACGGTTTATTTTTCGTGGAAGGAAAACTTACGGTGTGTATCCTTAGGACGAAAAGAATTTTTTTTTAGTTTCTTGTCGATGTTAATTGTTTCTCATTCAGTGTTGGCTGCTCCATCGTTCTATTTTATTTTTCTTAATATGAATCATTGGGGCATGTACATTGATTGATACGATAATCTTAATAGAAACTTGCCACGTAATTTTGGGATATCAATAAAAGCATGATGTACAATGGATAATCTCTTAGTTTTATCTCCAGTAACGATATATGCCTAAATATGGGTTGACAAATATTACTGCTAAGTGATCATCTCTTAGTTAAGAAAAGACAAGTACTTTTTGTTTCTCTTTCCTCCACCTAAACAATTAGGGCCCTCATAATTAGTGAACTTTCGCTGGGGATGACTATTGCGAATGATTTTGATGGCAAGTTATGTTGATCGAGAATGACATACTCTCTCCGTTCCTAAATATTTTAACAAGTGACTACATACGAAGCAAAATGAGTGAATCTACACTTTAAAATATGTGTATATACATCCGTATGTGGTAGTTTATTTGAAATCTCTAAAAAGACAAATATTTAGGAACGGAGGGAGTATTAGTTAGCGAGAATGGCAACTCAACTTCGTTTTTATTTTTTGCAAGAAAATTGCCGTGCTTGCAAACTAAAATTACCGTCCAGACGACAATTTAAATTGTCATACAAACATTCACAATCGCCATCTCTCTCAACGAACGTCAGCTGAATAACATCATCCAACATTTATCTTACGTGACACTTATAAGATAACAACAATTGTACATTCCATAACTGCAATGATATCAAGCGTTTCGTCTAACAGAATTGGTGTGCACACCGCATCAGTGAGATGCAGAGACGCATAGATATGCGGAATACAGAGGCGTACTAAGTGATTAGACAGTCTGTGGTGAGCCTGGAGGCGCAGGCGCCAACAGGCAACACAGGAAGGTTCTCGGCTGCAATCATGGAAATTTGCCACGCATTGCACCAGCCACCCCACAGGACGAGGTTCCATTCCATCTTCCAAACCGGACACCGGCACCAGTGCTGTCTCCTGAAAAGAATAAACTAATGCAAAACCAAACCACACCCCACCCATCCTCGGACGGCATGGCGCTGCATCCTGCATGGTGGCTGGGTCGCCGGCGGCGTCACGAAACGGACGTTCTCGAGGACCCGGGACCAGCCCGTCGGGCCACGGGCTCACGCTGGGATCACGGGACCCTCGAGCGGAGAAGATCGAACGTGGGCAGCAAAAGGACGACGAGACCCCACCCGTGTCCGTCTGGCGCCACGAGCAAGCAATCACGCAACCTTGTCTTGCAAAAGCTCGCACCTACCGCCCTAGGGTTTCCACAGCTCGTACTGACCTATGCTCCTAGCTAGTTGATGGCGTTCGCGGATAGGGTCCGGCCACCCCTTATTTTTCGTCCAAGGAAACAATAAACTTCAACTCTCATATTTTTTTCATACTACACACCATGCAACGTAAAATAAGCTACGTACTACATACTACTGGCAGTGTCGGACGGACCGGGCTACTGGTTGTTGGCCACGGCTCGCATCTTCAGTTCCTCATTGAACTTCATGTCCACGAAGACTTCCTCCAGCTCTGTATCTGCCTCGTGGAGATAGCGGCAGTTTGCCTTGACCTCGAGATCCGACTAAATGGACTCGAGGATACTCCACCGCTTCCTCTGCTTGGGCTACCTCGAACTCGGCCAGCGTGTCGTTCATGGTGAATCCGGCCGTAGGAAGTACCGGATCCGCCTCGCCGCCCACCTCCTCCTCATCCCGCGTCCTTCATCTCCACGTCTGGCGACGCCTGCTCCGCCCCGTACTGCTCCGAAGAGTCCGAAGGCAAGCCGATGGCGAAGCGAGTGACGCCCCGTGTGTCGATCTCCGCTAGGATCTTCACCCAGCGCTGCGCAGTGAGACTCTTGTACGCGTCGATCCCCTGGCGGACCATGGCTGCCCGTGGAGGCATGCTCGGAGCGAATTGGAGTGGACGACGAACTTGGAGCTTGGGAGTAGCGGCGCGGGCGGAGGGGGGTAGAAGGTGGAAATGAAAGTGGCTAGGGTTGAACTCGCTGTCCGACTTAAATAGCCGGATTTGGCCCCTCGGGCGGCATGCCGGAGCAACGACATGAGTGTGTCCTCACCGGACCGACGGGTTTTGACGTGTGTCTTGCCCGCCAGTCAGATGTGACGGACGCGTCCGGACCTCCTCATATCCGCCTCAGATATGGACTCGATATAAAGGGTGTCGATCAACCCTGACGTATAGGGCTGGTCTCAGGAATCTAACTGGGTCATGATTTTGTGACTGGTCACTGACATGACCGTCACGTATAGTGTCACATCCGTCTGGAAGCACCCGTGGAAGATCGAGAGGCATAGAATTGTATTATCAGGAAACCACAATTGCAACACACACAGTTGTGACACGTAGGCATAGAATAAGAAGATATAATGATTAGGCATTTAATTTTCTGTGAAATGGTTTCTGGTGGCAGGACAATAATAACAATGCCATTGGCGAATATCTATCACAGGATGACATCCTTAGCAATAATAATACATTACACAAAAAGATTTTGCAAGACTTTGGTCCTATTAACTCAAGAAGCACATTCCAACTGCAATCATTTCCTAGAGATATTAAATAATATACCAAGTCTACCATTTGGCTAGGGCTGAAATATCGACCGATGAAGAGAAGTAGGAAAGAGAAATATGAAGATTGTTAAGTCATTATATGGTTTTGCTGGGATGTTGTGAATCACGGATGGATGTGTTCGCAAAAAATAATACATTTGCACATGGAATACCAACTTAATTTTTATGATGTTTCCTCGAGACATGTGTTTCTCTCTTTATCTTTTTCTATGGTTTAGATGAAATTTTAGTGTCATAGCGATGACAAAATAAATTCAATTAATTTTTGACACAAGGGAAAATACTTATGGTAAACATAATATCAAATATAACTATTAGACGCGAAAGAATAATACAAAATATTTACCGAAAAAGAAACGACCATTTCATGTCAATATGTGATGAATCATTTCATTTTTCTCAAAACTACACTTAGATGCAAAATAAAGCTCTAACATTTTCGAATTATAGAATATTTTAGAAAATTTCCACAACATTTGTAGATTTGATAGGTTTATAATGGAAAGCAAAAGTTGTAGCCGCGCAAATGCGCGGGCAACACCGCTAGTTTCCATAAAAGTACCTCCCGCGGAGGAATCCAAAATATTTCTAGAAACAAAATTCAACCCCGCATAATTTTTTTGTATAATCATCCATAGATTTAAACCATAAGTAGGACAATTTCTTAGCATCAATTTCATTCTTTCCCAAGATTGTGCAACATGTTCATGCTCAAGTTGCTTGAAATTCATGATTTGATTTCTAAGGGAAATAATTTTCGCGAGCGGAAAATACTTAGTAATAAAAGCATCTTTGCACTTATCCCAAGAATCGATACCATTACTAGGCAAAGAAGAAAACCAAAATTTTGCACGATCCCTCAAAGAGAAAGGAAATAATTTCAACTTCACAATATCATTGTCCACATCTTTTTTCTTTTGCATATAACACAAATCTATGGAAGTGTTTAGATGGGACACGATATCCTCATTAGGACTACCGGAAAATTGCTCTTTCATGACAAGATTCAATGAAGCGGCATTAATATCATAAGACTCCGCACTAGTAGCGGGAGGAGCAATCGAAGTACTAATAAAAATCATTATTATTAGTATTGGAAAAATCACACAATTTGGTATTTTCTTGAGACATCGTGACTACGCAAGCAAGATCACACGCAAACAAAAGATCCAACGAGAAAAAGGGCAAACGAAAAGAGGGTAAATAAAAAGGCAGATATTTTTATGCTTTTCGCAAAAAATGTTTTAGAAGTGGGGGAGATGAAAACGAGAGGCAAATGGAAAATAATGTAAATTGCAAAGAGATGAGATTTATGATTGGGTACCTGATAGATGTTGATGATGTCTCTCCGACAATGGCGCCAGAAATTCTTCCTGATTGCTTGTATCTGCGTTGGTATTTCCCTGAAGAGGAGAGGATGATGCAGCACAGCAACGCTAAGTATTTCCCTCAGTTATGAAACCAAGGTTATCAATCCAGTAAGGAAACCAAGCAACACTATGTAAACAGTACCTGCACACAAATAGCAAATGCTTCCAACCCAACGCGTAAGAGGGGTTGTCAATCCCTCCTCGGTATTGAGATAGATTAAATTGTATGAGATTGGATAAATAGATCTAGCAAAAACACAAAATAAAATAAAGAAAGAAAAAAATGCAGCAAGGTATTTTTGTTTTTTTGGAATAATAGGTCTGAAAATAATATGATAGGAAATAGACCTGGGGGCCGTGGATTTTTCACTAGTGGCTTCTTTCGAGAAAATAACATACGATGGGTAAACAAATTAGTGTTGGGCAATTCATAGAATAACAAATAATTATGACAATATCCAAGGCAATGATCATGTATATAGGGATCACGTCCAAGATTAGTAGACCGAAACGATTCTGCATCTGCTACTATTACTCCACACATCGACCGCTATCCAGCATGCATCTAGTGTATTAAGTTCACGGAGAAACAGAGTAATGCAATAAGAACAATGACATGATGGAGGCAAGATCTATTCATGTAGGAATATACCCCATCTTTTGATCCTTATAGGCAACGATACATGCGTGTCACTTCTCCTTCTGTCACTGAGATTGAGCACCGCAAGATCGAACCCATCACAAAGCACCTCTTCCCATTGCAAGAAAAATCAATCCAGTTGGCCAAACCAAACCAAAGTTTCAGAGAAGAAATACGATGCTATCATAATCATGCATATAAGAGATCAAAGAAGACTTAATATTCATAGATAGAACTGATCATAAACTCGCAATTCATCGGATCCCACCAAACACACCACAAAAAGTCATTACATGAAATAGATCTCTAAGAGCATCGAGGAGAACATTGTATTGAGAATCAAAAAGAGAGAAGAAGCCATCTAGCTACTGCCTACGGACCTCTAGGTCTGTGGTAAACTACTGACACATCATCGGAGGAGCACCAATGAGGATGATGAACCCCTTCGTGATCGTGTTCCCCTCCGGCAAGGTGCCAGAATAGGGCTCTAGATTGGATCTCGTGGTTCTGGAACTTGCGGCGGCTGGAATTGTGTTTCGTCGACTCCCCTAGGGTTTCTGGAATATTTGGGTATTTATAGAGCTGAGAGGCGGTGGAAAGGACCTCTGTGGGCCCCACTACCCATCAGGGCGCGCCAGGGGCCTCTGGCGCCCAGGTGGGTAGTGGGCCCCACGGGCCTTCCCTCTTGCACTTCCTTGGCTCTCAAGTTGTCTTCTGGGCAGAAAAAAATCTCCAAAAAGTTTCGCTGCATTTGGACTTCATTTGATATGGATATTCCATGAAGTAAAAAACAAGCAAAAAAAACAGCAACTCGCACTGGCACTATGCCAATAGGTTAGTCCCAGAAAAATGATATAAAGTTGGTATAAAATGAATATAAACATCCAAAAATGATAATATAGCAGCACAGAACAATAAAAAATTATAGATACGTCGGAGACATATCAGAGAACAGCTCATGTAAATTATTAATATGTATGACCTCTTTGACAGAGAGTGTATTATCATAATAGCAGGAATGTAACGTGGGAAATCTTTCTTGTAGAGGAGTGCGTTCATTACCAATTTGCCAATGATCAGACCAGAAAAGGGCAGTGTCACCCTATTCACTTTGACCATTGTAAGAGACCTAAATTTGTCCATGAGCTTGCTTACATCTCTCCACCAAAAAGAGCCACACAAAGTGGTATCATGGGGCACCGTACCAAAATAATAGGAATCCCAGATCAATTGCACCCATGGTACATCAGATTTATTATAAAACTTGTTGAGATGTTTCATGAGGAGAGCCTCATTCTGCAATCCAAGGTTGAGGATACCCAGACCACCTTTAAACTTGGGCCTACACACCAGAGGCCAAGCAGCCAAGGAATGACCTCTCTCCTCCCCAAATTTTCTCTAGAGATACTGCCTTTGAATATTTCCAACTGCCTGAGAATGTCGGGAGGGATGGACAAGCTGCAAAGGATGTAAATAGGTAGGGAGGATATGACTGAATTGACTAACTAAAGCCTACTTCCTTGTGGTAAAAACCAATAGCTAGTTGTGAGTCTCCTTTCCATACAGTCCACCAGAGGCATAAAATCAATTATTTTAGGTCTGGTGGTTCCCATAGGTAAACCCAAATAAGTGAAAGGCATTTTCCAAGCTGACAGCCAAACTGAGCTGCAAGAGAAGAAGCTTCCAGATCATTTACATTGATTGGGAACATTGAGGACTTATGATAGTTAATCTGCATGCCAATTGCTTTGGAGAAAGAACCCATAACTATTTTAAGAGCAGCCAACTATGATCTATGAGCATGTAGAAACAATAAAGTGTCATCTGCATATTGAATCACAGGATAATCAGGATCATGGATAGGTAAAGGCAGACTGTTTTCTCCCAGATGAAGCAACTTATTAATCGTTGTTTTCAAAAGAGCAGGAGCCAAGACAAAGAGTAAGGGGACAGAGGGTCCCCCTGTTTCACACCACACTTACATTTGAAGTGTTTTCCAGGCACATCATTCAAAAGAACTGAAGATGTTCCAGAAGACATTCATGCCTTATTATTAAATACGCAATGTTTTATAGTGTTTTTGGTTTTAGTAAAAAAATAAATATTTTCACTTACAAAAAAAATACATATGCAAGTTTCAACAAACAAGGGACCATGAGGACCCAATAAGAGCACCAGGGGAGGCTCAGTGGTTGGAACCATCTGTCCAGGCGCCAAAAGCACCTGAGACACCTAGGCCCACCAGGCTCTCCTAGCTCCACCTTCTATGCACCTAGCTTATAAACTATCCCACAAATCTTTGTCATATTTTTTCACCTCTGTCACTTCGTAATCCAAAGTGATCTCATCTACAACCTGGTTCTGGTATGTTGCTAGAGGGTGAATTCATCAACTTCTTAATCTACATTAATTCCTCGTCTCTCCAAGATGAGCTTTGAGTAGTTCACCCTAAGTACTATGGGCTCATTGTAGTAGCCAAGATGTAATCTCTCCTCGAATTCTCAGTAAAGTGAGCAAGAGAGTTTCCTATCATGATTGTATTCCCTCTCATGTATTCTTAGCGATGATGCTTGCATAGACTGTTTGATGCCATAGTAAAAAATATTAAAAGAGGTTGGAGTATGACACGTCTCCGACGTATCTATAATTTATGAAGTATTCATGCCATGTTTATAACAATTTTATATAGTTTTGGTATGATTTGATTAGAACTAACCCGGACTGACGCCCTTTTTAGTAGAGCTACTCTGGTGTCATTTTTTGTGCAGAAATAAAAGTTCTCGGAATGGGCTGAAAATTTACAGAGAATATTTTTGGAAAATATAAAAAGTACTGGACTGAAAAGATACCAGAGAGGAGTCCCGGGGTAACCACAAGGGTGGGGGGCGCCCCCACCCCCCTAGGGCTCGCCCCCCTACCTTGTCATCACCTCGTGGACCCCCTTGACTTGTCCCCGACGCCAACACCTCCTATAAATCCCAAAAACCTCAGATATAAACCTAGATTGGGAGTTCCGCTGCCGCAGGGCTCTGTAGCCTCGAAAAATCAATCTAGGCCATCACTGGAGGTCATGGAGGACGATCCCGAAGGGGGCCATCATAACCATGGAGGCCAAGAACTAGAGGGAGGACCTCTCCCCATCTAGGGGGGAGGCCATGGAGGAGGAAGCACAAGCGGGAGACTCTATCCCCTCCTCTCTAGGTGGCGCCGGAGTGCCGCCGGGGGAACCATCGCCACGGTGATCGTCTTCATCAACATCACCATCCCCATCTCTTTTACGCGGTCCACTCTCCCGCACCGCTGTAATCCCCTGTTGGAAATATGCCCTAGAGGCAATAATAAAATGGTTATTATTGTATTTCCTTGTTCATGATAATTGTCTGTTGTTCATGCTATAATTGTATTAACTGGAAACCGTAATACATGTGTGAATACATAGACCACAACATGTCCCTAGTGAGCCTCTAGTTGACTAGCTCGTTGATCAACAGATAGTCATGGTTTCCTGACTATGGACATTGGATGTCATTGATAACGAGATCACATCATTAGGAGAATGATGTGATGGACAAGACCCAATCCTAAGCATAGCACAAGATCGTGTAGTTCGTTTGCTAGAGCTTTTCCAAATGTCAAGTATCATTTCCTTAGACCATGAGATTGTGCAACTCCCGGATACCATAGGAGTGCTTTGGGTGTGCCAAACGTCACAACGTAACTGGGTGGCTATAAAGGTGCACTACGGGTATCTCCGAAAGTGTCTGTTGGGTTGGCATGAATCGAGACTGGGATTTGTCACTCCGTATGACGGAGAGGTATCTCTGGGCCCACTCGGTTATGCATCATCATAATGAGCTCAATGTGACCAAGTGTTTGGTCACGGGATCATGCATTACGGTACGAGTAAAGTGACTTGCCGGTAACGAGATTGAATAAGGTATTGGGATACCTACGATCGAATCTCGGGCAAGTAACGTACCGACTGACAAAGGGAATTGTATACGGGATTGATTGAATCCTCGACATCGTGGAACATGTGGGAGCCAACATGGGTATCCAGATCCCGCTGTTGGTTATTGACCGGAGAGTCGTCTCGGTCATGTCTGCATGTCTCCTGAACTCGTAGGGTCTACACACTTAAGGTTCGGTGACGCTAGAGTTGTAGAGATATTAGTATGCGGTTAACCGAAAGTTGTTCGGAGTCCCGGATGAGATCCCGGACGTCACGAGGAGTTCCGGAATGGTCCGGAGGTAAAGATTTATATATGGGAAGTCCTATTTTGGCCACCGGAAAATGTTCGGGATTTTTCGGTATTGTACCGGGAAGGTTCTAGAAGGTTCCGAAGTGGGGCCCACCTGCATGGGGGGACCCACATGAACGTGGGTAGTGGGGGCAAGGCCCCACACCCCTGGTCAAGGCGCACCAAGATCCCACCTTAGAAGGAATAAGATCATATCCCGAAGGGATAAGATCAAGATCCCTAAAAAAGGGGGATAACAATCGGTGGGGAAGGGAAATGATGGGATTTCTTTCGCCCACCTTTGCCAACGCCCCAATGGACTTGGAGGGAAAGAAACCAGCCCCCTCCACCCCTATATATAGTGGGGAGGCGCATGGGAGCAGCACCCCAAGCCCCGGCGCCTCCCTCTCTCCCGTGACACCTCTTCCTCCCCGCTTGCGCTTGGCGAAGCCCTGCCAGGAACCCGCTACTTCCACCACCACGTCGTCGTGCTGCTGGACCTCCATCAACTTCTCCTCCCCCCTTGCTGGATCAAGAAGGAGGAGATGTCCCCGCTCCGTACGTGTGTTGAACGCGGAGGTGCCGTCCGTTCGGCGCTAGGATCATCGGTGATTTGGATCACGACGAGTACGACTCCATCAACCTCGTTCTCTTGAACGCTTCCGCTTAGCGATCTTCAAGGGTACGAAGATGCACTCCCTCTCTCTAGTTGCTAGCATCTCCTAGATTGATCTTGGTGACACGTAGGAAAATTTTGAATTATTGCTACGTTCCCCAACAGTGGCATCATGAGGCAGGTTTATGCGTAGATTCTATGCACGAGTAGAACACAAAGTAGTTGTGGGCGACGATTTGTTCAATTTGCTTACCGTTACTAGTCTTATCTTGATTCAGCGGCATTGTGGGATGAAGCGGCCCGGACCGACCTTACACGTACTCTTACGTGAGACAGGTTCCACCGACTGACATGCACTTGATGCATAAGGTGGCTAGCGGGTGTCTGTCTCTCCCACTTTAGTCGGATCGGATTCGATGAAAAGGGTCCTTATGAAGGGTAAATAGCAATTGGCATATCACCGTTGTGGCTTTTGCGTAGGTAAGAAACGTTCTTGCTAGAAACCCATAGCAGCCACGTAAAACATGCAACAACAATTAGAGGACGTCTAACTTGTTTTTGCAGGGTATGCTATGTGATGTGATATGGCCAAAAGGATGTGATGAATGATATATGTGATGTATGAGATTGATCATGTTCTTGTAATAGGAATCACGACTTGCATGTCGATGAGTATGACAACCGGCAGGAGCCATAGGAGTTGTCTCAATTTATTGTGTGACCTACGTGTCAATGAAAACGCCATGTAATTACTTTAGTTCATTGCTAACCGTTAGCCATAGTAGTAGAAGTAATAGTTGGCGAGACAACTTCATGAAGACACAATGATGGAGATCATGATGATGGAGATCATGGTGTCATGCCGATGACGAAGGTGATCATGCCGTGCCTCGAAGATGGAGATCAAAAGGCGCAAGATGATATTGGCCATATCATGTCACTTTATGATTTGCATGTGATGTCTGTCATGTTTACATCTTATTTGCTTAGAACGACGGTAGCATAAATAAGATGATCCCTCACTAAAATTTCAAGAAATGTGTTCCCCCTAACTGTGCACCGTTGCGAAGGTTCGTTGTTTCGAAGCACCACGTGATGATCGGGTGTGATAGATTCTAACGTTCGCATACAACGGGTGTTGACGAGCCTAGCATGTACAGACATGGCCTCGGAACACATGCGAAACACTTAGGTTGACTTGACGAGCCTAGCATGTACAGACATGGCCTCGGTACACAAGAGACCGAAAGGTCGAACATGAGTCGTATAGTAGATACGATCAACATGGAGATGTTCCCCGATGATGACTAGTCCGTCTCACGTGATGATCGGACACGGCCTAGTTGACTCGGATCATGTATCACTTAGATGACTAGAGGGATGTCTATCTAAGTGGGAGTTCATTAAATGATCAGATGAACTTAATTATCATGAACATAGTCAAAAGGTCTTTGCAAATTATGTCGTAGCTTACGCTTTGGTTCTACTGTTTAAGATATGTTCCTAGAGAAAATTTAGTTGAAAGTTGATAGTAGAAATTATGCGGACTGGGTCCGTAAACTGAGGATTATCCTCATTGCTGCGCAAAAGGCTTATGTCCTTAATGCACCGCTCGGTGTGCTGAACCTCGAGCGTCATTTGTGGATGTTGCGAACATCTGACATACACGTTTTGATGACTACGTGATAGTTCAGTGCGTAAGGTTGAACGGTTTAGAATTGAGGCACCGAAGACATTTTGAAACGTCGCGGAACATATGAGATGTTCCAAGAGCTGAAATTGGGATTTTAGGCTCGTGCCCACGTCAAGAGGTATGAGACCTCTGACAACTTTCTTAAACCTGCAAACTAAGGGAGAAAAGCTCAACCGTTGAGCATGTGCTCAGATTGTCTAAGTACTAAAATCGCTTGAATCGAGTGGGAGTTAATCTTCCAGATGAGATAGTGATGGTTCTCCATAGTCACTGCCACCAAGCTATTAGAGCTTCGTGATGAACTATAACATATCAGGGATAGACATGATGATCCTTGAGCAACTCGCGATGTTTGACACCGCGAAAGTAGAAATCAATTAGGAGCATCAATTGTTGATGGTTAGTAAAACCACTAGTTTCAAGAAGGGCACGAGCAACAAGGGATACTTCATGAAACGGCAAATCAGTTGCAGCTCTAGTGAAGAAAGCCAAGGTTGAACCCAAACCCGAGACTAAGTGCTTCTGTAATGAGGGGAACGGTCACCGAAGCAGAACTACCCTAGATACTTGGTAGATGAGAAGGCAGGCAAGGTCGACAGAAGTATATTGGATATACATTATATTAATGTGTACTTTACTAGTACTCCTAGTAGCACCAGGGTATTAGATACCGGTTCGGTTGCGAAGTGTTGCTAACTCGAAATAAAAGGCTACGGAATAAACGGAGACTAGCTAAAGGTGAGATGACGATATGTGTTGGAAGTGTTTCCAAGGTTGATGTGATCAAGCATCGCATGCTCCCTCTACCATCGAGATTGGTGTTAAACCTAAATAATTGTTATTTGGTGTTTGCGTTGAGCATAGACATGATTGGATTATGTTTATCGCAATACGGTTATTCATTTAAGGAGAATAATGGTTACTCTGTCTATTTGAATAATACCTTCAATGGTCTTGCACCTAAAATGAATGGTTTATTGAATCTCGATCGTAGTGATACACATGTTCATGCCAAAAGATATAAGATAATAATGATAGTACCACAAACTTGTGGCACTGCCACTTGAGTCATATTGGTATAAAACGCATGAAGAAGCTCCATGTTGACGGATCTTTGGACTCACTCGTTTTTGAAAAGATCGAGACATGCGAACCATGTCTATTAGTATATATGCATGAAGAAAGTCCATACAGATGGATCGTTTGGACTCACTTGATTTTGAATCACTTGAGACATGCAAATCATACCACATGGGCAAGATGACTGAAAGGCCTCATTTTCAGTAAGATGGAACAAGAAAGCAACTTGTTGGAAGTAATACATTTTGATGTGTGCAGTCCAATGAGTGCTGAGGCATGTAGTGGATATCATTCTGTTCTTGCTTCACAGATGATTTGAGTAGATGCTGAGTATATTTACTTGATGAAACACAAGTCTGAATTATTGAAAGGTTCAAGTAATTTCAGAGTGAAGTTGTAGATCGTCGTGACAAGAGGATAAAATGTCTGTGATATGATCATAGAGATGAATATCTGAGTTGCGAGTTTGGCACACAATTAAGAAATTGTGGAAATTGTTTCACAACTAATACCGCCTGGAACACCATAGTGTGATGGTGTGTCCGAACATCATAACTGCACCCTATTGGATATGGTGCATACCATGATGTCTCTTATCGAATTACACTATCGTTCATGGGTTAGCCATTAGAGACAACCGCATTCACTTTAAATAGGGCACCACGCAATTCCGTTGAGAAGACACCGTATGAACTATGGTTTAGAGAAACCTAAGCTGTCGTTTCTTAAAAGTTTGGGGCTGTGACACTTATGTGGAAAATTTTCAGGCTAATAAGCTCGAACCCAAAGCGGATAAATGCATCTTCTTAGAATACCCAAAACAGTTGGGTATACCTCCTATTTCAGATCTGGAAGCAAAAGTGATTGTTTCTAGAAACGGGTCCTTTCTCGAGGAAAAGTTTCTCTCGAAAGAATTGAGTGGGAGGATGGTGGAGACTTGATGAGGTCATTGAACCGTCACTTCAACTAATGTGTAGCAAGGCACAGGAAGTTGTTCCTGTGGCACCTACACCAATTGAAGTGGAAGGTTATGATAGTGATCATGAAACTTCAGATCAAGTCACTACCAAACCTCATAGGATGACAAGGATGCGTACTACTTCAGAGTGGTACGTAATCCTGTCTTGGAAGTCATGTTGTTGGACAACGATGAACCTATGAGCTGTGGAGAAGCGATGGCGGGCCCGGATTCCAACGAATGGCTCGAGGCCATAAAATCCGAGAGAGGATCCATGTATAAAAACAAAGTGTAGACTTTGGAAGAACTACTTGATGGTCGTAAGGCTGTTGGGTGCAGATGGATTTTAAAAGGAAGACAGACAATGATGGTAAGTGTCACCATTAGGAAAGCTCGACTTGTCGTTAAGATGTTTTCCGGCAAGTTCAAGGAGTTGACTGCGATGAGACTTTCTCACTCGTAGCGATGCTAAGAGTCTGTTGGAATTATATTTAGCAGTTACTACATTATTTATGAAATCTTGCAGATAGGATGTCAAAACATTGTTTCCTCGACGATTTTCTTGAGGAAAGGTTGTATGTGATACAACCAGAAGGTTTTGTCAATCCTGAAAGATGCTAACAAGTATGCAAAGCTCCAGCAATCCTTCTAAGGATTGGAGTAAGCATCTCGGAGTTGGAATGTACGCTTTGATGAGATGATCAAAGATTTTGGGTTTTTACGAAGTTTATGAGAAACTTGTATTTCCAAAGAAGTGAGTGGGAGCACTATAGAATTTCTGATGAGTATATGTTGTTGACATATTGTTGATCGGAAATGATGTAGAATTTCTGGAAAGCATCCAGGGTTATTTGAAAATTGTTTTTCAATGGAAAACCTGGATTAAGCTACTTGAACATTGAGCATCAAGATCTATAAGGATAGATCAAAACGCTTAATAGTACTTTCAAATGAATGCATACCGTGACAAGATTTTGAAGGAGTTCAAAATAGATCAGCAAAGAAGGAGTTCTTGGCTGTGTTACAAGGTGTGAGTATTGAGTGAGACTCAAGACCTGACCACGGCAGAAGAGAGAGCAAGGACGAAGGTCGTCCCCTATGCTTTAGACATAGGCTCTACAGTACGCTATGCTATGTACCGCACATGGAGTGTGCCTTGCCATGAATTAGTCAAGGGGTACAAGAGTGATCCAGGAATGGATCACATGACAGCGGTCGAACTTATCCTTAGTGTCTAGTGGACTAAGGAATTTTCTCGATTATGGAGGTGGTAAAAGAGCTCGTCGTAAAGGGTTACGTTGATGCAAACTTTGACACTAATCCGGATGACTCTGAGTAGTAAACCGGATTTGTATAGTAGAGCAGTTATTTGGAATAGCTCCAAGTAGCGCGTGCTAGCTACATCTACAAGATGACATAGAGATTTGTAAAGCACACACGGATCTGAATGTTGCAGACCCGTTGACTAAAACCTCTCTCGTAAGCATAACATGATCAAACCCTAGAACTCATTGAGTGTTAATCACATGGTGATGTGGACTAGATTATTGACTCTAGTAAACTCTTGGGTATTAGTCACATGGCGATGTGAACTTTGAGTGTTAATCACATGGTGATGTGAACTAGATTATTGACTCTAGTGCAAGTGGGAGACTGTTGGAAATATGCCCTAGAGGCAATAATAAAATGGTTATTATTGTATTTCCTTGTTCATGATAATTGTCTCTTGTTCATGCTATAATTGTATTAACTGGAAACCGTAATACATGTGTGAATACATAGACCACAACATGTCCCTAGTGAGCCTCTAGTTGACTAGCTCGTTGATCAACAGATAGTCATGGTTTCCTGACTATGGACATTGGATGTCATTGATAACGGGATCACATCATTAGGAGAATGATGTGATGGACAAGACCCAATCCTAAGCATAGCACAAGATCGTGTAGTTCGTTTGCTAGAGCTTTTCCAAATGTCAAGTATCATTTCCTTAGACCATGAGATTGTGCAACTCCCGGATACCATAGGAGTGCTTTGGGTGTGCCAAACGTCACAACGTAACTGGGTGGCTATAAAGGTGCACTACGGGTATCTCCGAAAGTGTCTGTTGGTTTGGCACGAATCGAGACTGGGATTTGTCACTCCGTATGACGGAGAGGTATCTCTGGGCCCACTCGGTAATGCATCATCATAATGAGCTCAATGTGACCAAGTGTTTGGTCACGGGATCATGCATTACGGTACAAGTAAAGTGACTTGCCGGTAACGAGATTGAACAAGGTATTGGGATACCAACGATCGAATCTCGGGCAAGTAACGTACCGATTGACAAAGGGAATTGTATACGGGATTAATTGAATCCTCGACATTGTGGTTCATCCGATGAGATCATCGTGGAACATGTGGGAGCCAACATGGGTATCCAGATCCCGTTGTTGGTTATTGACCGGAGAGTCGTCTCGGTCATGTCTGCATGTCTCCCGAACCCGTAGGGTCTACACACTTAAGGTTCGGTGATGCTAGAGTTGTAGAGATATTAGTATGCGGTTAACCGAAAGTTGTTCGGAGTCCCGGATGAGATCCCGGACGTCATGAGGAGTTCCGGAATGGTCCGGAGGTAAAGATTCATATATGGGAAGTCCTATTTTGGCCACCGGAAAATGTTCGGGATTTTTCGGTATTGTACCGGGAAGGTTCTAGAAGGTTCCGAAGTGGGGCCCACCTGCATGGGGGGACCCACATGAACGTGGGTAGTGGGGGCAAGGCCCCACACCCCTGGTCAAGGCGCACCAGGATCCCACCTTAGAAGGAATAAGATCATATCCCGAAGGGATAAGATCAAGATCCCTAAAAAAGGGGGATAACAATCGGTGGGGAAGGGAAATGATGGGATTTCTTTCCCCCACCTTTGCCAACTCCCCAATGGACTTGGAGGGAAAGAAACCAGCCCCCTCCACCCCTATATATAGTGGGGAGGCGCATGGGACCAGCACCCCAAGCCCTGGCGCCTCCCTCTCTCCCGTGACACCTCTTCCTCCTCGCTTGCGCTTGGCGAAGCCCTGCCGGGATCCCGCTACTTCCACCACCACGCCGTCGTGCTGCTGGATCTCCATCAACTTCTCCTCCCCCCTTGCTGGATCAAGAAGGAGGAGACGTCCCCGCTCCGTACGTGTGTTAAACGCGGAGGTGCCGTCCGTTCGGCGCTAGGATCATCGGTGATTTGGATCACGACGAGTACGACTCCATCAACCTCGTTCTCTTGAACGCTTCCGCTTAGCGATCTTCAAGGGTATGAAGATGCACTCCCTCTCTCTCGTTGCTAGCATCTCCTAGATTGATCTTGGTGACACGTAGGAAAATTTTGAATTATTGCTACGTTCCCCAACATCCCCTACTTGAACATGGTGCTTTATGCCACATATTATGATCCAATGATGTGTTGCCATTCTATGATATTTTGAGTAGATTTCTTTTGTCTTTTGGGTTGATTGATGATCTAGATTGGTTTGAGTTGTATGTTTTATTTTGGTGTTGTCCTATGATGCCTTCCGTGTCGTGCACAATTGAAGGATTCCCGCTGTAGGGAGTTGTAATACGTTCATGATTCGCTTATAGTGGGTTGCTAGAGTGACAGAAGCTTAAACCCGAGTAAGGGGGTTGTTGCGTATGGGATAAAGGGGACTTGATGCTTTAATGCTATGGTTGGGTTTTACCTCAATGATATTTAGCAGTTGCGGATGCTTGCTAGAGATCTAATCATAAGTGCATATGATCCAAGAAGAGAAAGTATGTTAGCTTATGCCTCTCCCTCATATAAAATTGCAATGACGACTACCGATCTTCTTAACAATTGCCTAGGACAATTCCGCACACCGATCCATCATTATTCCACACTCGATATTTATAATATATAATAATATATTCTAACTTTATGTTAACACCACTTACTCTATATTTTAGTTCTCCGATATCATGCAAAGCTATCCTCTTCATACCCACAACGTAGTTTTATTTCTCGTTTCTAGATGGAAGCAAACGTTCGGTGTACGTGGAGTCATATTAGTGGCAGATAGGACTTGAGAGAATATTGATCTTACCTTTAGCTCCTTGTGGGTTCGACACTCCATACTTATCACTTCCACCTTTGGAAATTGCTACGATGATTCCTTGCACTTGGGGATTATCAGAGTAGATGCTACATTTCCAGTGAAATGTAGCACACATGATTCCATAGGAAAAAGTCCTATAGGATTAAATCGTATGAATTAAACAACCAAGGTAGGGGACATTCCTAAGGAGACTAGCGGAGAAATGGCTAGCGACAAGTTTGGTTGGTGGCTCACCATTTCCAATCAACGCCCGCACTTTTTTCCAAGTAGTGGTGGTGTTGGCACATTCGGTACGTCACCTTTATAAGGTTAGTGTAGGTGTTGCTTTTTGAAAAATGCCACCAATTTGTGGGCCTAGCTATAATGACCAGATGGAAGATAGTGGTGGCGTTAGAGTTCTATGTACGCCATAGGTAAACATTCTAGTGCTGGCATGCCTTGTATTGGAACGTCATCACTAAGTTTTGCCTATATATAGGAGTTTTGGCGGCCTTTCGTTTCTCAAACAAATTCACTTTCATTCTCCACAAAATCTTCTCCCTAACTAGCTAGCTCCTCTTTTTTTGTTCCCTCTTAGCAAGCTAGCTACGTGCACTGGGTGGTAATGGACCCACTGACGTCGGCGGAGCATGTTGAAGCAGGTTGGGACTCCGTCGCCTTGGCCGAGCTCCCCTCGGGCCCTATTGGCTATGCCATGAGCTCTCCAAGGCCAATGCAGTCGGCCCTGTCTGGAGAAACATCCTGCTGCAGCAACATGACATAATTTTTTATTGTTCGATCCGGCAGCTACACCACTGATACGTCTCCAACGTATCTATAATTTTTTATTGTTCCATGCTATTATAGTATCAATCTTTGATGTTTTATATGCAATTTTATAACATTTTTTGGGACTAACCTATTAACCTAGTGCCCAGTGTTAGTTAATTTTTTTTGCTTGTTTTTGGGTTTTCAGAAAATCAATATCAAACGAGTCCAAACGAAAAAAAACTTTGGTTTAATTTTTTTGGACCAGAAAGGACCCACGAAGGTTCAGGAGAAGACCCGAGGAGTCACGAGGGAGGGACAAGCTCAGGGGGCGCGCCCCAGGGGGGTTGTGCCCCCAGGCTTGTGGGCCCCTCGTGGCACCTTTTGACCGAATTCCACCTCTATAAATTCCCAAATATTCCTAATACACCAGAGAGCCACCCGAAACACTTTTTCCGCTGCCGCAAGTTTCTGTTCTTCTGCGATCCCATCTGGAGGCCTTCTCCGGTACTCTACAGGAGGGGGAATCGATCATGGAGGGCTTCTACATCATCATTGCTTCCCTTCCGATGATGCGTGAGTATTTCACCACAAACCTACATGTCCATAGCTAGTATCTAGATGGATTCTTCTCTGCCTTTGATCTTCAATACAATGTTCTCCTCGATGTTCTTGAGGTTCTATCCGATGTAATCTTTTTTTGCGGTGTGTATGTGATACGTCTCTGTCGTATCTACTTTTCCAAACACTTTTGCCCTTGTTTTGGTCTCTAACTTGCATGATTTCAATGGAACTAACCCGGACTGACGCTGTTTTCAGCAGAATTGCCATGGTGTTATTTTTGTGCAGAAACAAAAGTTCTCGGAATGACCTGAAAATGAACGGAGATTATTTTTGGAAAATATAAAAAATACTAGCGAAAGAATCAAGGCCAGGGGCCCACACCCTGTCCACGAGGGTGGGGGGCGCACCTGCCCCCCTGGGCGCGCCCCGCTGCCTTGTGGGCCCCTTGGTGCTCCACCGACCTCAACTCCAACTCCATATATTCATGTTCGGGGAGAAAAAATCAGAGAGAAAGATTCATCGCGTTTTATGATACGGAGCCGCCGCCAAGCCCTAAACTCTCTTGGGAGGGCTGATCTGGAGTCCGTTCGGGGCTCCGGAGAGGGGAATCCATCGCCATCGTCATCATCAACCATCCTCCATCACCAATTTCATGATGCTCACCGCCGTGCGTGAGTAAGTCCATCATAGGCTTGCTGGACGGTGATGGGTTGGATGAGATTTATCATGTAATCGATTTAGTTTTGTTAGGGTTTGATCCCTAGTATCCACTATGTTCTGAGATTGATGTTGCTATGACTTTGCTATGCTTAATGCTTGTCACTAGGGCCCGAGTGCCATGAACTCAGATCTGAACCCTTTATGTTTTCATCAATATATTTGTGTTCTTGATCCGATATTGCAAGTTATAGTCACCTACTATGTGTTATGATCCGGCAACCCCGAAGTGACAATAATCGGGACCACTCCCAGTGATGACTGTAGTTTGAGGAGTCCATGTATTCACTATGTGTTAATGCTTTGGTCCGGTACACTATTAAAAGGAGGCCTTAATATCCCTCAGTTTCCGCTAGGACCCCGCTGCCACGGGAGGGTAGGACAAAAGATGTCATGCAAGTTCTTTTCCATAAGCACGTATGACTATATTTGGAATACATGCCTACATTACATTGATGAATTGGAGCTAGTTCTGTGTCACCCTATGTTATAACTGTTCCATGAATGATCGCATCTGGCATAATTATCCATCACCGATCCAATGCCTACGAGCTTTTCACATATTGCTCTTTGCTTAGTTACTTTACCATTGCTACTGTTACAATCACTACAATACTACACTGTTACCTCTGCCACTGTTACCGTTACTTCCATACTACTTTGCTACTAAATACTTTGCTGCAGATATTAAGTTATCCAGGTGTGGTTGAATTGACAACTCAACTGCTAATACTTGAGAATATTCTTTGGCTCCCCTTGTGTCGAATCAATAAATTTGTGTTGAATTCTCTACCCTCAAAATCTATTGCGATCCCCTAACTTGTGGGTTATCAATACTATTTTCTAGCGCCATTGCCGGGGAGCATAGCTCTATTCTTTGAGTGACTTGGGATTTATATCTTCTGGTCACTATGAGGAACTTGAAAGACGAGAAAACTAAAATTTATCCCTCAACTACGAGGGGAGGTAAGGAACTGCCATCTAGCTCTGCACTTGATTCACCTTCTGTTTTGAGTAAGCTTGCGACACCTAAACCTGCTTCTGCTATTAATTCTGATATGTTGCATGTTATTGATGATGCCACTTTTGCTATGCATGATACTTATGATGAAACTACTGCTTGATACTACTGTGCCACTAGGTGAATTTCTGGATGAACAACTTGCTAGGGCTAGAGAGAATGAAATTATTGAAACTGATAATATTGATGAAAGTGATGATGAAGATTCTCCCCCTAGATATGAATTGCCTGTTGTGCCTGAGGGTTATGTTATGGATGAAGAAATTGCTAGAGATTTTCTTGCTTGCAATGATAGAAGTGATCTTAAGAAACTATTAGCTAAGTTGAAAGAAAAATCTCTGAATGCTAGAATGAAATATGATCCTGCTTATGCTACTTCACCTATCTTTGTTACTGATAAGGATTATGATTTCTCTATTGATACTGAGAAAATTACCTTGGTTGAATTTGATCCTTTCTATGGCTATGAATCTGAAACTGTTGTGGCACATCTTACTAAATTGAATGGTATAGCCACCCTATTCACTAATGATGAGAAAACTCGCTACTATTATATCCTTAAATTATTTCCGTTCTCAAAGGGTGATGCTAAGACATGGTTTAACTCTCTTGATCCTGGTTGTGTGCGTAGTCCCCAGGATATGCTTTATTACTTCTCTGCTAAATATTTCCCTGCTCATAAGAAACAAGCTGCTTTAAGGGATATATATAATTTTGTGCAAATTGAAGAAGAGAGTCTCCCACAAGCTTGGGGGAGACTTCTCCAATTACTTAATGCTTTGCCTGATCATCCTCTCAAGAAAAATGAAATACTAGATATCTTTTATAATGGACTAACCGATGCTTCCAGAGACCACCTGGATAGTTGTGCTGGTTGTGTTTTCAGGGAAAGAACTGTTTATCAAGCTGAAACTCTATTGAATAATATGTTGACAAATGAAAATAATTGGACACTTCCTGAACCAACTCCTAAGCCAACTCCGAAGAAACGGGGTGTTCTATTTCTCGGTCCTGAAGATATGCAAGAGGCAAAGAAATCTATGAAAGAAAAAGGTATAAAAGCGGAAGACATTAAGAATCTACCTCCTGTTGAAGAAATACATGGTCTTAATTTACCGCCTGTGGAAGAAACACATGGTCTTGATAACCCGACACAGGTAGTAAAGGTAAACTCTCTCTATAGATATGATAAAGCTGAAATCCCGCCTGCCAAGTTTGCTAGCCAATGTTTAGATGAGTTTGATGATTTTATGGTTAAGCAAGAAAACTTCAATGCTTATTTTGGTAAAGAATTAAAACACAATGCTTATATGATTGAACACTTGAGTGATTATATGTCTAGAGTTAAAGGTGAACTTAAACTCATTAGTAAACATGCTTCTATGGTTACCACTCAAGTAGAACAAGTACTTAAAGCTAAGAATGATTTGCTCAATGAATTAAATAATAAGAATAATGACTTTGCTGTTAGAGTTGCAACTAGAGGAGGTAAAATAACTCAGGAACCTTTGTATCCTGAGGGCCACCCTAAGAGAATTGAGCAGGATTCTCAAAGAAATAATGTTGATACACCTAGTCCTTCTAAGAGGAAGAAAAAGAAAAATGATAGGACTTTGCATGCTTCTAGTGAACCTCTTGTTGACACACCTGAGAATCCAAATGATATTTCTATTTCTGATGCTGAAACACAATCTGGTAATGAACATGAACCTAGTGATAATGTTAATGATGATGTTCATGTTGATGCTCAACCTAGCAATAATAATGATGTAGAAATTGAACCTGCTGTTGATCTTGATAACCGACAATCAAAGAATCAACATTATGATAAGAGAGACTTTGTTGCTAGGAAGCACGGTAAAGAAAGAGAGCCATGGGTTCAGAAACCCATGCCTTTTCCTCCTAAACCATCCAAGAAAAAGGATGATGAGGATTTTGAGCGCTTTGCTGAAATGATTAGACCTATCTTTTTGCGTATGCGATTAACTGATATGCTCAAAATGAATCCTTATGCTAAGTATATGAAAGATATTGTTACAAATAAAAGAAAGATACCGGAAGATGAAATTTCCACCATGCTTGCTAATTATACTTTTAAAGGTGGAATATCTAAGAAACTAGGAGATCCAGGAGTACCAACTATACCATGCTCCATTAAAAGAAACTATGTTAGAACTGCTTTATGTGATCTTGGAGCCGGTGTTAGTGTTATGCCTCTCTCTTTATATCATAGACTTGATTTGAATAAGTTGACACCTACTAAAATATCTTCGCAAATGGCTGATAAATCAACTGCTATACCTGTCGGTATTTGTGAGGATGTGCCTGTTGTTGTTGCAAACGTTACTATCTTAACAAACTTTTTTATTCTTGATATTCCCGAGGACGATAGTATGTCTATTATTCTTGGAAG
Source organism: Aegilops tauschii subsp. strangulata (assembly GCF_002575655.3). NCBI lineage: Eukaryota > Viridiplantae > Streptophyta > Magnoliopsida > Poales > Poaceae > Aegilops > Aegilops tauschii. Next base: position 601,527,943 of record NC_053037.3, read on the forward strand.
ACCCTTTTTGAATAATGCAGGGGCTGTTATTGATTGCAACAAAGGCAATGTCACTTTTCATGTTAATGGCAATGAGCATACGATACACTTTTCGAGGAAACAGCCTCAAGTTCATAGTATAAACTCTATTGGAAAAATTCCATCGATTATTTTTGGAGGTTTTGAATTTCCTCTCCCTACTGTCAAAAAGAGATATGATATTCTTATTATTGGGGATGTGCATATCCCCGTTGAGGTAACTTAGTGCTATTAGAAAATTCTCCGGTCTCATGCAATTCGGAATGAGTTTGTTAACAAGACCTGACCAACCTTGTTAGTGGATTCCTTTTGATGAGCATGAGATGGATGAAGTTAGAAGGCACAACTCTCTGAACCCTCCTTTTACTTTCTGTTATTTAGTTGAAATAAAGTAAAATTAGCATTTTCTGTCTGTTTTGTGAATTAAATCCATGCAATAAAAAATACCCCGAAAATAAAAGTTCTCCAAATGCCCCGAAATTGAAATATGATTTTTTTTGGAATATTTAAGAATATCTGGCACTGAGAACACATTAGGGGGAGCTGGCACCTGGCCACGAGGGTCCAGGGCACGCCCCCCTGCCTCGCGGGCCCATGGTGGCTCCCCTCCACTTATTCCAGCACCCACACACTTCTCTTCCTCCAAAAAAATCACCAACCAGCTCAAGCACGAGTTATAGCTCATCTTGCTGCCATTTTCAATCTCCTTGCTCAAAGCTCCACTCATAAAACTGCTTTGGGGGATTGTTCCTTGGTATGTGACTCCTCCAATGGTCCAATTAGTTTTTGTTCTAGTGCTTTATTTATTGCAAATTTTTGCTGCTTAGGTGACCCTGTTCTTGAGCTTGCATGTCAAATTTATTTGGTCCCAAGTAGTTCTAATGCATGATATAGTCTCTAGGCACTTGTGGGAGTAGTTGCTATCAATTTTGTTGAGTTTGGTTCACTTTTATTTGAAGTTACTAAAAATTTCAGAAATTTTCAGAAAACGATGAAGAGATATTTGAGGGGTTCTTCGAGCCGAAGCTCGAAGGATAAGCAAAGTGAAGAAGAAGAGAGGCCCAAGTATAATCTCCCTCGCACCGCGGAAGTTCGGCCGTGTGAATGGCCTTGTGACGATTTCTTGAGAGCAGCCGGGATTTATGATGATTTTTATGAGTTGGCTGATAATGCAGGCCTCACCGACTTCCTCCGCGACCAACGCGAATAGTACCTCTTACTCACTAATATCTTTGTGCAAAATTTTCATTTCCATGCTAGGAGGTCACCACCTTCGGTGGATTTCTATTTATATGATGAGTATAAGGAGATGACCCTTCGTGAATTTTGTGAGGTTTGCAAGTTGCCCTTTTCGGGCAGTGTAGAGGAACCACGTCGTGACGATGTGGAGGGGTTTATTGATACAATTGCTGTAGGAGAAACGAGGAAGGTTTCCGATGCAAGAATTACTAGCATACATTTTCCTGTTCTACGTTACTTTGCAATATTTGCTAGTAGATGCTTAATTGGTCGCGGAAACTGTGGAAACTTGAGTGCCCCTGATATTGTTATTTTGTGCCATGCCCTGTTTCGTGATGACACATTTAGTATGGGCGCTATTGTTGCAAAGCGGTTAAATCTTAACCGTACTAAGGGCCCCATCTTGGAAGGTATCTTCGCCTCGCGCCTTGCTGCACATTTTAACATACCTATTAGACATTATGAGAAAGAAGAAAAGTTGTTGCCTCCTATTTTTCTAGACTACAAGAGTATGGTTGCACATGATTTCATTGTTAAGAACAAGAAAAAGGAGCTTAACTATAGACTATTATTTGATAAAAATCACCCTGATACTATTACTCTGCCTGCTCCTTCCTTGTTTGACTTATCTGCAGGAAAGTACCTTGTCCCGCTGAAGGCCATCCACGCCTACCGAAACCCCTCACCAGCTACAGCGCCAGATCCGGAACCACCATTTGTTCCTTCACGACAGTCTGTTTACCAGTGGGATCCGGAGGTGATTGCCAACTAGTGGCAACCCGAGGCTTCTTCTCAGTACGACCCCAGTTATAACTTTGGATATCCGCCAGGCCAGTCGTGGCCATAGACCAACTTAGGCCAAAAGCCTAAGCTTGGGGGAGTACGTATTTCCCACCGACATTACATTTATGCTCACACACTCATGCTAGTTGTCGGTGCTCATACTCTTTCATTGTAACATCCATGCTAGTTTATTTTCCTTTTTATGATTTCTTCTTGTGTGTTTGAAAAACCTTAAGAAAAACAAAAAAAATTAGTTGTAGCTTTTAGCTAGTTTACTTTTCATGCTGTAGTAGTAATAAGTAAAAAGAAAACCCAAAAAAGATTTCCTGTTCTTCTTTTGCTTGTTGGGAGCTTTCCCGTGTAAATAGTTTTATTACTTTTCTTTTCTTTGGGGTCGATAGGAGAAGACCATCATGAATTTGTTGAAGTGGCTCTTATATTCGTTATTGTTGATTTAACCAAAAGCCCATATTGCCTTGTCTTCTCCTATTTATTGAATGCTTGCAGATTCCAGCTTAGTCCAATGCACGTGCACTATTATTATTATTCACATCGTTCGGTCGTGCAAGTGAAAGGCAATTATGACGATATATGATGGACTGACTGAGATGAGAGAAGCTGGTTTTTTTGTAAATATGATTAGTTCATCGTTCCTGATTCAGCCTATTATGAATAAACATGTTTGCAATGACAATTACAGATTATAGTTGCTTATGCCATGCTTAATTAGCTAGGAGTTTATAATGGTTTACCTTGCGTGCCAACATGCTATTAAAATGGTTGTGATGTGGTATGATAGGGTGGTATCCTCCTTTGAATGATTCAAGTGGCTTGACTTGGCACATGTTCACGCATGTAGTCGAAACAAATCAACATAGCCTTCACGATATTTATGTTCATGGTGGATTATATCCTACTCATGCTTGTACTCAATGTTCATTAATTTTAATGCATGTTCATGACTGTTGTCGCTCTCTAGTTGGTCGCTTCCCAGTCTTTTGCCATCCTTCACTTGTACTAAGCGGGAATACTGCTTGTGCATCCAATCCCTTAAACCCCAAAGTTATTCCATATGAGTCCACCATACCTTCCTATATGAGGTATCTACCTGCCGTTCCAAGTAAATTTGTATGTGCCAAACTCTAAACCTTCAAATGAAATTATGTTTTGTATGCTCGAATAGCTCATGTATCAACTAGGGCTGTCTGTATCTTCCATGTTAGGCGGGTTATTCTCAAGAGGAGTGGACTCCGCTCCTCACTCACGAGAAAATGGCTGGTCACCGGGATGCCCAGTCCCATGCTTTAAGCAAACCAAATCGAAATAATTGCAAACAAAACTCCCCCAGGGCTGTTGTTAGTTGGAGGCACTCATCGTTTCGAGCAACCCATGGATTGATGCTTATTGGTGGTGGGGGAGTATAAACTTTACCATTCTGCTTGGGAACCGCCTATAATGTGTGTAGCATGGAAGATATCGCCATCTCTCGGTTTTATGTTGACAATGAAAGTATACCACTCAAAATATTATTTATCTCTATTTCAAAATCGAGCTCTTGCACCTCTACAAATCCCTGCTTCCCTCTGTGAAGGGCCTATTTATTTACTTTTATGTTGAGTCATCACCCTCTTATTAAAAAGCACCAGCTGGAGAGCACCGCTGTCATTTGCATCCATTACTGTTAATTTATATTGGGTATGACTATGATTGGATCTCTTTTACCATGAATTACAATGTTTAGTCAGTCCTTGATCTTTAAAGGTGCTCTGCATTTATGTTTTACGGTCTCAGAAAGGGCTAGCGAGATACCATCTGTCGATGTACAAAAGTAGGGGCTCTCCTTTTGACCCCTTTACTTGTGCACGGGCAGTAAGAGCCACGCGCCGCTGCCAATACCTAGCAGGGCAGAGGAGGGAAGCCGGAGAGAAACCGAAGCCCAAGACAAACAAGACAACGCCAAGACCAAGAACACCAAAGAGCAAGAGGGCGAGGCAGACTCCCCCGGCAAGGCCCTTGCCGGGGCGGCCTCCGCGGCCCCGGCAAGAGCCTTGCCGGGGCAACTTGCCCGATGCCAGCAGAGCAGGCCACCCTTGAGGCCACGGGTTCCAAACGCTGCCAACGACTACGTTGGAACCAAGGCTCGGGAGGCACCTCTGTAGTGGCATGCAGATCTTTGTCAAGATCATAAACATGTGAGATCAGATGAGGACTAGAAGACGGCGCCCCTCAGCAGGATCCTAGCCGAGGAGATCCACAAGACCCCCCGGCAAGCGCCTTGCCGGGGACGACTGCAACGCCACGACAAGACCCTTGCCGGGGGCATCAGCGGGGCCACTGCCAGGCCCGCACCAGCCAAGACTCCACCGCCGTCCCCAAGCAGCTGCTAGCTCAACCAGCTGGGCAGGCACCTGCATGGCGACAGGCGGCCTCTACACCAACTCAGCAAGCACCTGCGTGGTGGCATGCAGATCTTCGTGAAGGCCCTGCCACCGCGCCACCTCAGCTGCCTGCCTGCCTACATGGCGCCACATGCATCGCTGGCCTGGGCGCGTGTCGAAGCAAGGCGAGGCGGCGACGGACGGGACGGGCCTCGTTCTCGTCCCTGATAAAGCTAAGGGACACCTAAGCGATGCATTAAATGCATCTTGTCCTGTAATACGGGTGATAAGCTCGCAACACTGTACACCTTTCCACCTCCTGTGTGCCACTGTGGCAGCCCCTTTCGACTATAAAAGAAGGCGCATGGCATACTAGAGCGGGATTCGGCTCTGTTGGGCAAGTTGCACCCCGTAGCTAGCTCAAGAACACTCAAATACATCCACCAAAGCAGGACTAGGGTATTATGCATCCTCGCAGCCTGAACCTGGGTAAACGATCCGTGTGCTTTCTGTTAGACCTGCTCTTCTCACAACCCCGCGCCCGCCGACCGTAGTAGGGATTCCAGTGATCCCATAGGTGTCGTTTCCACCGGCATCTTTGGCGCGCCAGGTAGGGGGCGCAATCGTGAGAATCTGATCTAGCAGTTAGCCTAGCGGTTCTTCATCGCCATGGCTCCCAAGAAGAAGACGATCACTGTGATCGGCTCGTCGGGAGCCAAACGGCCCGTGCCAGTGCGGACGAGCAGCGGGCCGGTCGCGGACAGAACCCGAGCCGTGGCCCACGAGCACCAGCATCGCTCCGGCAGTCAGAGCCTGGCGAGTTGCGGCGTTCGTGCGCGAGACGACGGGCCGCGCATCGCCAAATCCAAAGACGGGGCTGGGCCCCCCGCAGGTGGCGCAGGGCCCTCCAAGAGTGTCGCTGTGCCACCCATGGGCGGCGCAGCAACCTCCAAGACGCCTACGCCGGCGCCCACAACGCGCTCTTCCCAGGGTGCGCGCGACGAGCAGCGCCACCACGCTGGAGACCCCGGATGCCGCCGTGGGAAGAGTCCTGTGCATCATCTGCGGGATGAAGGAGTCCAGCATGCCCGCCGAAGTGTTGGCAAAAATGGCACGCAGCCGCTGGGTCGTGATAGAGCTCCTTCTAACGTGGTTAGAAGTCGAAGCGCGCCATGGTCCACGCAGCTGTCGCCACCACCCACGCCAGCAGAAGCTTGGCGCGCGCGCAGCTGCTCCTCGACTTCCCTCCTGCTGCGGAGAAGCTCGACGAGTGGAGAGCCACCATCCGGAGCCTCGTCGCCGTCGCCAATAATGATGATCCGCGACCGGCGCTCCGTCGAACCACCGCATGCCAGCGGTGGAGGGGCCGGGGGTGCTGCGGCCACGGTGCACTCTCCTCCTCCATCCAGCCACCGCGGGTGTCGCTCCGTCGCGATGACGCTTGTGATAACATTTCCATAGCGTCGTCCGACCCACGGACCCAACGCGACCAGCGCCAAGTTCTTCGGGAACGAGCCCACGAAGATGCTCGAACCACCATCGAGCGCTGGCGCGATACACGCCACCAGTCGGATAAGCGGGCGGGACCCGCTATGGTCCACCCAGCACCGGGGGGCTCCGGCGGCCTACCTTACGAGGTGGGTTGCCCAGCCTTTACCCCTGAGCTGCGGCAGTTCCACTGGCCGTCCCACCGCATGTTCAAGCCGGACGTCGGCGAGAAGTATAACGGCAAGACCCATCCGTCAGAGTTCCTCAGCATCTACACCATCGCGATGCAAGCTGCCGGAGCTCGCGATGACAAGGTGCTTGCCAATTACTTCCCGTTGGCACTGAAGCCCAACGTCATGTCTTGGTTGATGCACTTGCCGGCGGATTCCATTTCTTCTTGGTCGGATCTGTGCCATGAGTTTGTTGGTGCCTTCACCGGGGGCCACCAAGCTCATGGCCAGGCCAGTGATTTGCATATCATCCCCCAGAAGGAAGGGGAAACCCTACGCAAGTACATCCAGAGGTTCAGGCAGGTGCAGTACAACATCCCCGATGTTCATCCCACCGCTGTGATTAGCGCGTTCCATCAGAACGTGCGCAACCGCAAGATGCGCGAAGAGCTGGCGATGAACAATGTTAAGGATGTGGCCAAACTTTATGTTCTGGCCGATAGGTGCGCCCGGGCTGAAGAGGGAAGGAAGTACCCCGGCGAGGACGCCGGCGCGGAAACCGACTCTACCGATGAAGACACCGCTGCCCCGACGAAGAAGGGCTGGCGTCGCAACAGGAAACGCAAGGGCAAGACCTTGCTTGCCGTCGAGGGATCCGACAGCACCGGCGCCGCCAAGAAGGCCAAGGTAGACGACCCCGGCAAGGAAATTGCCGGGTGCGCTGCTTGCCGGGCCTTGGCGGCTGCCGACAAGCCCGGGGGCTCCGACAAGCAGTATTGCAAGATCCATCGCACCAAGGGCCACGACCTCAGGAACTGCCGACAAGTCGAGCTGCTTGCTGAGAAGCAAAAGGCCGAGCATGAGAGGCGGGACAAGGAGAAGGGTCAGGATGGTGCCGAAGGATCCGACAAGAAGTGTGGCGGCCAAGGAGGCCGCCGCGGCAAGGACAGCCAACAAGAGAGGCCCGCTCGGGGCCGCGACAAGAAGCAAGAAGACGACAATCATGACAAGGACGACGAGTCCGGCGAGCAAGAGTTTCAAAAGGCTATAGAGGCCATGTGTGTCGATGGTGGCGCCTCGCTGCATCCTTCTCACCGCCAGCTCAAACAGTGGGCGCGTGAGATCACAGCGGCGGAGCCCTCGTTCGACGCTCAGAAGCCGCTGAAGTGGTCCAGCACGCCCCTCATCTTTGACGCTGAGGACCACCCTGACCGCACAATTGTGGTAGGGTGTTTGCCGTTGTTGGTCTCACCAACGATACGCAACCTCAAGGTGAACAAGATGCTGGTTGACGGCGGGGCCGGTCTGAACTTGATCTCACCCATTGTGATCAAAAGGCTGCAGATTCCTGATGGAGACCTCGAGGAAACGGGCACGTTTCAAGGGGTCAACCCGGGAAGGAGCTAGCCGAAGGGGAAGGTCACATTGCCTGTGACGTTTGGAGGCGAGTTGAACTACAGGACGGAGAGGATTGTCTTCGATGTAGCCGAGATCCCCTTGCCCTACAACGGGATCCTCGGCCGCCCGTCACTAGCCAAGTTCATGGCAGCGTCGCACTATGCCTACAACACGCTGAAGATGCCTGGGCCGATGAACATCATCACCGTCCCCTCCGACAAGAAGGATGCGCTGATCTGCGCCGACCTACTCTACCGGGAAGCAGTTGCAGCAGCTGCCGCCAAGGCACTTGCTCCTGCCGCTGAAGCCCCGGGAGGGAAGAAGAAGACCGGCAAGACCTCTCGCACCCACTCCGGCAAGCGCACCTCTTCGGAGTGTTGTGCTACCGTCGAGGACGTGCCAGAGAGCTCCATCGACAAGAGCAAGAAATCCAGAGCTGCGCCACCAGAGACCAAGAAGGTGTCCATCAGGGAGGATGGCACGGGAGGGGCTTTCACCATAAGCTCCACCCTCGACAGCAAATAGGAAAGTGCGCTCATCACTTTCCTGCGGGCAAGCATCTGACATCCCCGGCGTTCCCAGGGAAGTGATTGAGCACCATCTTGCTATCTGTCCCCATGCGTGACCCGTCAAGCAGAAGGTCAAGAAGCAAGCTTTGGAACGGCAGGAATTCATCACAGAGGAGATCAGGAAGTTGGAAGCAGCAGGCTTGGTGAGGGGAGTGCTCCATCCGACGTGGTTGGCCAATCCGGTGGTGGTGCGCAAGGCAAAGGGGAAGTGGAGGCTGTGTATTGACTACATAGATATCAATAAGGCTTGTCCTAAGGACCCCTTCCCGTTGCCGCGCATCGACCAGATTGTTGACTCCACAGCCGGGTGTGATCTGTTATCATTTCTCGACGCCTACTCAGGCTACCACTAGATCTTCATGACAAGAGAAGACAACATTCATCACCCCATGTGGTACGTATTGCTTTTTATGGATGCCTTTCGGGTTGAAGAGTGCTGGTTCAACATTTGCAAGGGCAGTCCAAATTGGTTTTGAACCCCAGCTACATAGAAATATGGAAGCCTATATGGATGACATAGTGGTCAAAACCAAGGACAGGGCAACTCTTGTACAAGACTTAGAAGAGACGTTTGCCAACCTGCACAAGATCAACCTCAAGCTGAACCCTGAGAAGTGTGTCTTCGGCGTTCCGTCCAGCAAACTTCTGGGGTTCTTTGTGTCGCCGCATGGGATCGAGGCAGACCCAAACAAGATCAAGGCTATCGAGCAGATTGAAGCGCCTAAGTGGATCAAGGATGTGCGTCGGCTCACTGGCTGCATTGCCGCCATGAGCCGATCCATCTCCAAGTCAGCCGAGCGCGCCCTTCCCTTTTTCAATATCTTGAAGAAGGCGGGCCCAATGGAGTGGACCCCAGAGGCCGAGGCGGCGTTGCAAGACCTGAAGAGATGCCTTTCCTCTACACCGATACTAGTTGCGCCTGGACCACAAGAGCCGTTGCTGCTGTATCTGGCGGCGACGAATCAAGTGGTCAGTGCCACGCTAGTGGCGCAAAGGGAGGTTGACGAAGAGGCAGTGGCGACGGCAAGACCGACAGACGGCAAGTCAGAGACTCCCCCGGCAGGGCCTGGTGCCGGCAAGGCAAGGCTCCCGACAGAGTCTGACGCCATCAGGACAGAGCCCGCGCAGTCAAGTGGAGTGGTGCAGAAGAAGAAGATGATGCAACACCTAGTTTACTTTGTCAGCTCCCTCTTGCAGGGGGCTAGGTCAAGATATTCCGGTGTGCAGAAATTGCTCTTCGGCCTCCTTATGGCCTCGAGGAAGCTGCGTCATTACTTCCAAGCCCACGAGATCACTGTCGTCACCCGCCTCCCGTTGCAACGGATACTGCACAACCCAGACGCAACCGGAAGGATTGTGGAGTGGGCTTGGAGTTATCAAGCTTTGGATTGAAGTTTGAAAGTACTTCAACAATCCAGAGTAGAGTCCTGGCGGAGTTAATTGCAGAATGGACCTCAACGCATGATGAAGAGATCCAGGAGACCACTCTCCCCAGCAAGGAAACAGCTCGCGACTGGATTATGTACTTTGACGAAGCTTTCTCGCTGCAAGGCGCCGGTGCTGGTGTGCTGCTCGTCGCACCCACCGGAGAGCACCTCAAGTATGTAATCTAGATGCACTTTCCTAGGGAGATGTCCACCAACAACACTGCTGAGTACGAGGGGTTGCTTGCCGGTCTCAGGATCGCGGCAGACCTCGGAGTTAAAAAGCTCATCGTCAGGGGTGATTCGCAGCTTGTCGTCAGACAAGTCAACAAAGTTTACCAGAGCCCGTTGATGGAGGCCCACGTAGACGAGGTGAGGAAGCTGGAGGAGCGCTTTGACGGTATACAAGCGGAGCACGTTCCCCGGGCGGAGAACGACATCACCGATTACCTGTCAAAGCGCGCTGCATTCAAGCTACCTATGGAACCAGGTAACTTTTTGCTTCGGTTAACTCAACCATCCGTCGAACCATCAACGGAGCAGAACAAGCGGAGGAAATCAGACCCCGACAAGTACTTTCCCGCTGAGCCCCCAGGGGCCGCCGGCAAGGGTGTTGCCGTGGACTCTGAGCCTGCCGAGGAGCGACCGACTCGGGCAGGCCGTCAAGCCCTGGTTGTAGAGACAACCGCTCCCATGGCAGAAGAAATGCCTTTGGTCCTTGCCGTCGAGCCCCAGGCTCCGGCATAGGCACAGCATACCGTCCGATTCCTCCAAACAGGGGAGCTTCCTGAGGAGCAGGAAGAAGCGGAGAAGGTAGTCAGTCGGTCTGCTATGTATCAGTTCGTCGATGACGTCCTGTACAGGAGGAGACCGGACAGTGTGAAATTGAAGTGCATTCCCCGGGAGGAAGGACTGGAGTTGTTGGCGGAGATACACGGAGGCATATGTGGCTCCCACATAGGGTCGAGGGCCCTTGCTGGCAAGGCGTTCCGGCATGATTTCTTCTGGCCCACTACCCTCCAGGATGCAACGACACTAGTAACCAAGTGTGAAGCGTGACAATTATCAACCATCAAACTTCTCATAGTATTCAACACACTCATAAGAATTTTTACTATTCTTGAATACCTAGCATATTAGGATTATTGAAGCAAATTACCATGCTATTTAAGACTCTCAAAATAATCTAAGTGAAGCATGAGAGATCAATAGTTTCTATAAAACAAATCCACCACCGTGCTCTAAAAGATATAAGTGAAGTACTAGAGCAAAAACTATATAACTCAAAAGATATAAGTGAAGCACATAGAGTATTCTAATAATTTATGAATCATGTGTGTCTCTCTCAAAAGGTGTGTACATCAAGGATGATTGTGGTAAACTAAAAAGCAAAGACTTAAATCATACAAGACACTCCAAGAAAAACACATATCATGTGGTGAATAAAAATATAGCTCCAAGTAAAGTTACCGATGGAAGTAGACGAAAGAGGGGATGCCTTCCGGGGCATCCCCAAGCTTTGGATTTTTGGTGTCCTTAGATTATCTTGGGGGTGCCATGGGCATCCCCAAGCTTAGGCTCTTGCAACTCCTTGTTCCATAATCCATCAAATCTTTCACCCAAAACATGAAAACTTCACAACACAAAACTCAGCAGAAAATCTCGTGAGCTCCGTTAGCGAAAGAAAACAAAAGACCACTTCAAGGTACTGTAATGAACTCATTCTTTATTTATATTGGTGTTAAAACTACTGTATTCCAACTTCTCTATGGTTTATAAACTCTTTACTAGCCATAGATTCATCAAAATAAGCAAACAACACACGAAAAACAGAATCTGTCAAAAACAGAACAGTCTGTAGTAATCTGTAACTAACGCAAACTTCTGGAACTCCAAAAATCAGCCAAAATAGCAAGACCTAGCCAATTTTTTTATTGATCATCAGAAATTGGAATAAATATTTTATCACGTTCTGGTGATTTTTAACAATTGTTTTCGTGAACAGAAAGTTTCTGGAAATTTCTGCAAGATCAAATAACTATCATCCAAGAAGATCCTATAGGTTTAACTTGGCACAAACACTAATTAAAACATAAAAACACATCTAACCAGAGGCTAGATCAAATATTTATTCCTAAACAGAAGCAAAAAGCAAAAAACTAAAAATAAAGTTGGGTTGCCTCCCAACAAGCGCTATCGTTTAACGCCCCTAGCTAGGCATAAAAGCAAGGATAGATCTAGGTATTGCCATCTTTGGTGGGCAATCCATAAGTGGCTCTCATGATAGATTCATATGGTAATTTTATTTTCTTCCTAGGGAAGTGTTCCATGCCTTTCTTTAATAGAAATTGGAATCTAATATTCCTTTCCTTCATATCAATAATTGCACCAATCGTTCTAAGGAAAGGTCTACCAAGAATAATAGGACATGAAGGATTGCAATCTATATCAAGAACAATAAAATCTACGGGCACATAGTTCCTATTTGCAACAATAAGAACATCATTAATTATTCCCATAGGTTTCTTAATAGTGGAATCCGCAAGGTGCAAGTTTAAAGAGCAATCATCAAAATCACGGAAACCTAGCAAATCGCACAAAGTTTTTGGAATCGTGGAAACACTAGCACCCAAATCACATAAAGCATAGCATTCATGATCTTTAATCTTAATTTTAATAGTAGGTTCCCACTCATCATAAAGTTTTCTAGGGATAGAAACTTCCAACTCAGGCTTTTCTTCATAAGATTGCATCAAAGCATCAACGATATGTTTGGTAAAAGCTTTATTTTGACTATAAGCATGAGGAGAATTTAGCACGGATTGCAACAAGGAAATACAATCTAACAAAGAGAAATTATCATAATTAAATTCCTTGAAATCCAAAGTAGTGGGTTCATTAACATCTAATGTTTTGTTCTCTTCAATCCCGCTTTTATCAATTTTAGCATCAAGATCTAAAAACTCCGAATTTTTGGAACGCCTTCTAGGTAAAGGTGGATCATATTCAGTCCCATCATTACCAAGATTCATATTGCAAAACAAGGATTTAATAGGGGACACATCAATAACTTTTAGATCTTCATCTTTATTTTCATAAAAATCTGGTTTAGCGGCCATCTTATTAACTAAGGTAGCCTGCTTATCCGATATTTCAGCTATCAACTTTTCAAGACGAGCAATTTGGGATCTCAAACCATCAAATTCTTTAGACATATCATCGAGCTCTTTATTCATATAACTCATAAAGCCTTTTTGTTCTTTAAGCTCGTTTCTGAAGAAATTATTATGCTCAAATTCCAAAACCATAAAACTCCTGACGTTGTTTTTGATCTCTTGAAACCTTTTAAGGTGAAGATCACCAAATCTAGGTAGAGCCATCATGACAAGCAAGCAATCCAACACACGAGCAAACAAGAGACGGAAAAAAGGGCAAACGGAAAAGAGAGGGCGAATAAAACGGCAAGGGTGAAGTGGGGGAGAGGAAAACGAGAGGCAAATGGAAAATAATGTAATGCGGGAGAAAAGGGTTTGTGATGGGTACTTGGTATGTTGACTTTTGCGTAGACCTCCCCGGCACCGGCGCCAGAAATCCTTCTTGCTACCTCTTGAGCACTGCGTTGGTTTTCCCTTGAAGAGGAAAGGGTGATGCAGCAAAGAAGCGTAAATATTTCCCTCAGTTTTTGAGAACCAAGGTATCAATCCAGTAGGAGGCTACGCGCGAGTCCCTCGCACCTACACAAAACAAATAAATCCTCGCAACCAACACGGTAAGGGGTTGTCAATCCCTACACGGTCACTTACGAGAGTGAGATCTGATAGATATGATAGGATAATATTTTTGGTATTTTTATGATAAAGAAGCAAAGTAAAATAAAAGCAAAGTAAAAGCAACGGAAATAACTAAGTGTTGGAAGATTAATATGATGAATATAGACCCGGGGGCCATAGGTTTCACTAGTGGCTTCTCTCAAGAGCATAAGTATTTTACGGTGGGTGAACAAATTACTGTTGAGCAATTGACAGAATTGAGCATAGTTATGAGAATATCTAGGTATGATCATGTATATAGGCATCACGTCCGAGACAAGTAGACCGACTCCTGCCTGCATCTACTACTATTACTCCTCACATCGACCGCTATCCAGCATGCATCTAGAGTATTAAGTTCATAAGAACAGAGTGACGCTTTAAGCAAGATGACATGATGTAGAGGGATAAATTCATGCAATATGATAAAAACCCCATCTTGTTATCCTCGATGGCAACAATACAATACGTGCCTTGCTGCCCCTACTGTCACTGGGAAAGGACACCGCAAGATTTAACCCAAAGCTAAGCACTTCTCCCATTGCAAGAAAGATCAATCTAGTAGGCCAAACCAAACTGATAATTCGAAGAGACTTGCAAAGATAACCAATCATACGTAAAAGAATTCAGAAGATTCAAATATTGTTCATAGATAAACTTGATCATAAACCCACAATTCATCGGTCTCAACAAACACACTGTAAAAGAAGATTACATCGAATAGATCTCCACGAGAGAGGGGGAGAACATTGTATTGAGATCCAAAAAGAGAGAAGAAGCCATCTAGCTAATAACTATGGACCCGAAGGTCTGAGGTAAACTACTCACACTTCATCGGAGAGGCTATGGTATTGATGTAGAAGCCCTCCGTGATTGATGCCCCCTCCGGCGGAGCTCCGGAACAGGCCCCAAGATGGGATCTCGTGGGTACAGAAGGTTGCGGCGGTGGAATTAGGTTTTTGGCTCCGTATCTGATCGTTTGGGGGTACGTAGGTATATATAGGAGGAACAAGTACGTCGGTGGAGCAACAGGGGGCCCACGAGCGTGGAGGGCGCGCCCCCTACCTCGTGGCTTCCCTGTTGGTTGCTTGACGTAGGGTCCAAGTCTCCTGGATCATGTTCGTTCCGAAAATCACGTTCCCGAAGGTTTCATTCCGTTTGGACTCCGTTTGATATTCTTTCTCTGCGAAAATCTGAAATAGGCAAAAAACAGCAATTCTGGGTTGGGCCTCCGGTTAATAGGTTAGTCCCAAAAACAATATAAAAATGGATAATAAAGCCCAATAATGTCCAAAACAGAAGATAATATAGCATGGAGCAATCAAAAATTATAGATAGGTTGGAGACTTATCAAGCATCCCCAAGCTTAATTCCTGCTCGTCCTCGAGTAGGTAAATGATAAAAACGGAATTTTTTATGTGGAGTGCTACTTGGCATAATTTCAATGTAATTCTTCTTAATTGTGGTATGAATATTCAGATCCGAAAGATTCAAGACAAAAGTTCATATTGACATAAAAATAATAATACTTCAAGCATACTAACTAAGCAATTATGTCTTCTCAAAATAACATGGCCAAAGAAAGTTATCCCTACAAAATCATATAGTCTGGCTATGCTCTAACTTCACCACACAAAATATTTAAATCATGCACAACCCCGATGACAAGCCAAGCAATTGTTTCATACTTTTGACGTTCTCAAACTTTTTCAATCTTCACGCAATACATGAGTGTGAGCCATGGACATAGCACTATATGTGGAATAGAATGGTGGTTGTGGAGAAGACAAAAAGGAGAAGATAGTCTCACATCAACTAGGCGTATCAACGGGCTATGGAGATGCCCATCAATAGATATCAATGTGAGTGAGTAGGGATTTCCATGCAATGGATACACTAGAGCTATAAGCATATGAAAGCTCAACAAAAGAAACTAAGTGGGTGTGCATCCAACTCGCTTGCTCACGAAGACCTAGGGCATTTTGAGGAAGCCCATCATTGGAATATACAAGCCAAGTTCTATAATGAAAAATTCCCACTAGTATATGAAAGTGATATCATAGGAGACTCTCTATCATGAAGATCATGGTGCTACTTTGAAGCACAAGTGTGGTAAAAGGATACTAACATTGTCCCTTCTCTCTTTTTCTCTCATCATTTTTTTATTTGGGCCTTTTCTTCTTTTTTTATGGCCTTTTTTTTTGTCCGGAGTCTCATCCCGACTTGTGGGGGAATCATAGTATCCATCATCCTTTCCTCACATGGGACAATGCTCTAAAAATGATGATCATCACACTTTTATTTTCTTACAACTCAACAATTACAACTCGATACTTAGAACAAAATATGACTCTATATGAATGCCTCCGGCGGTGTACCGGGATATGCAATGAATCAAGAGTGACATGTATGAAAAAATTATGAACGGTGGCTTTGCCACAAATACAATGTCAACTACATGATCATGCAAAGCAATATGACAATGATGGAGCGTGTCATAGTAAACGGAACGGTGGTATGTTGCATGGCAATATATCTCGGAATGGCTATGGAAATGCCATGGTAGGTAGGTATGGTGGCTGTTTTGAGGAAGGTATATGGTGGGTGTATGATACCTGCGAAAAGTGCGCGGTATTAGAGAGGCTAGCAATGGTGGAAGGAGGAAAAGTGTGTATAATCCATGGACTCAACATTAGTCATAAAGAACTCATATACTTATTGCGAAAATCTACAAGTTATCAAAGCAAAGTATTACGCGCATGCTCCTAGGGGGATAGATTGGTAGGAAAAGACCATCGCTCGTCCCCGACCGCCACTCATAAGGAAGACAATCAATAAATAAATCATGCTCCGACTTCATCACATAACGGTTCACCATACGTGCATGCTACGGGAATCACAAACTTTAACATAAGTATTTCTCAAATTCACAACTACTCAACTAGCATAACTCTAATATCACTGTCTTCATATCTCAAAACAATTATCAAGCATCAAACTTCTCATAGTATTCAACACACTCATAAGAATTTTTACTATTCTTGAATACCTAGCATATTAGGATTATTAAAGCAAATTACCATGCTATTTAAGACTCTCAAAATAATCTAAGTGAAGCATGAGAGATCAATAGTTTCTATAAAACAAATCCACCACCGTGCTCTAGAAGATATAAGTGAAGTACTAGAGCAAAAACTATATAACTCAAAAGATATAAGTGAAGCACATAGAGTATTCTAATAATTTCCAAATCATGTGTGTCTCTCTCAAAAGGTGTGTACAGCAAGGATGATTGTGGTAAACTAAAAAGCAAAGACTTAAATCATACAAGACGCTCCAAGCAAAACACATATCATGTGGTAAATAAAAATATAGCTCCAAGTAAAGTTACCGATGGAAGTAGACGAAAGAGGGGATGCCTTCCGGGGCATCCCCAAGCTTTGGATTTTTGGTGACCTTAGATTATCTTGGGGGTTCCATGGGCATCTCCAAGCTTAGTCTCTTGCAACTCCTTGTTCCATAATCCATCAAATCTTTCACCCAAAACTTGAAAACTTCACAACACAAAACTCAGCAGAAAATCTCGTGAGCTCCGTTAGCGAAAGAAAACAAAAGACCACTTCAAGGTACTGTAATGAACTCATTATTTATTTATATTGGTGTTAAAACTACTGTATTCCAACTTCTCTATGGTTTATAAACTCTTTACTAGCCATAGATTCATCAAAATAAGCAAACAACACACGAAAAACAGAATCTGTCAAAAACAGAACAGTCTGTAGTAATCTGTAACTAACGCAAACTTCTGGAACTCCAAAAATCAGCCAAAATAGCAAGACCTAGCCAATTTTTTTATTGATCATCAGAAATTGGAATAAATATTTTATCACGTTCTGGTGATTTTTAACAATTGTTTTCGTGAACAGAAAGTTTCTGGAAATTTCTGCAAGATCAAATAACTATCATCCAAGAAGATCCTATAGGTTTAACTTGGCACAAACACTAATTAAAACATAAAAACACATCTAACCAGAGGCTAGATCAAATATTTATTCCTAAACATAAGCAAAAAGCAAAAAACTAAAAATAAAGTTGGGTTGCCTCCCAACAAGCGCTATCGTTTAACGCCCCTAGCTAGGCATAAAAGCAAGGATAGATCTAGGTATTGCCATCTTTGGTGGGCAATCCATAAGTGGCTCTCATGATAGATTCATATGGTAATTTTATTTTCTTCCTAGGGAAGTGTTCCATGCCTTTATTTAATAGAAATTGGAATCTAATATTCCCTTCCTTCATATCAATAATTGCACCAATCGTTCTAAGGAAAGGTCTACCAAGAATAATAGGACATGACGGATTGCAATCTATATCAAGAACAATAAAATCTACAGGCACATAGTTCCTATTTGCAACAATAAGAACATCATTAATTATTACCATAGGTTTCTTAATAGTGGAATCCGCAAGGTGCAAGTTTAAAGAGCAATCATCAAAATCACGGAAACCTAGCAAATCGCACAAAGTTTTTGGAATCGTGGAAACACTAGCACCCAAATCACATAAAGCATAGCATTCATGATCTTTAATCTTAATTTTAATAGTAGGTTCCCACTCATCATAAAGTTTTCTAGGGATAGAAACTTCCAACTCAGGCTTTTCTTCATAAGATTGCATCAAAGCATCAACGATATGTTTGGTAAAAGCTTTATTTTGACTATAAGCATGAGGAGAATTTAGCACGGATTGCAACAAGGAAATACAATCTATCAAAGAGCAATTATCATAATTAAATTCCTTGAAATCCAAAGTAGTGGGTTCATTAACATCTAATGTTTTGTTCTCTTCAATCCCGCTTTTATCAATTTTAGCATCAAGATCTAAAAACTCCGAATTTTTGGAACGCCTTCTAGGTAAAGGTGGATCATATTCAGTCCCATCATTACCAAGATTCATATTGCAAAACAAGGATTTAATAGGGGACACATCAATAACTTTTAGATCTTCATCTTTATTTTCATAAAAATCTGGTTTAGCGGCCATCTTATTAACTAAGGTAGCCTGCTTATCCGATATTTCAGCTATCAACTTTTCAAGACGAGCAATTTGGGATCTCAAACCATCAAATTCTTTAGACATATCATCGAGCTCTTTATTCATATAACTCATAAAGCCTTTTTGTTCTTTAAGCTCGTTTCTGAAGAAATTATTATGCTCAAATTCCAAAACCATAAAACTCCTGACGTTGTTTTTGATCTCTTGAAACCTTTTAAGGTGAAGATCACCAAATCCAGGTAGAGCCATCGTGACAAGCAAGCAATCCAACACACGAGCAAACAAGAGACGGAAAAAAGGGCAAACGGAAAAGAGAGGGCGAATAAAACGGCAAGGGTGAAGTGGGGGAGAGGAAAACGAGAGGCAAATGGAAAATAATGTAATGCGGGAGAAAAGGGTTTGTGATGGGTACTTGGTATGTTGACTTTTGCGTAGACCTCCCCGGCACCGGCGCCAGAAATCCTTCTTGCTACCTCTTGAGCACTGCGTTGGTTTTCCCTTGAAGAGGAAAGGGTGATGCAGCAAAGAAGCGTAAATATTTCCCTCAGTTTTTGAGAACCAAGGTATCAATCCAGTAGGAGGCTACGCGCGAGTCCCTCGCACCTACACAAAACAAATAAATCCTCGCAACCAACACGGTAAGGGGTTGTCAATCCCTACACGGTCACTTACGAGAGTGAGATCTGATAGATATGATAGGATAATATTTTTGGTATTTTTATGATAAAGAAGCAAAGTAAAATAAAAGCAAAGTAAAAGCAACGGAAATAACTAAGTGTTGGAAGATTAATATGATGAATATAGACCCGGGGGCCATAGGTTTCACTAGTGGCTTCTCTCAAGAGCATAAGTATTTTACGGTGGGTGAACAAATTACTGTTGAGCAATTGACAGAATTGAGCATAGTTATGAGAATATCTAGGTATGATCATGTATATAGGCATCACGTCCGAGACAAGTAGACCGACTCCTGCCTGCATCTACTACTATTACTCCACACATCGACTGCTATCCAGCATGCATCTAGAGTATTAAGTTCATAAGAACAGAGTGACGCTTTAAGCAAGATGACATGATGTAGAGGGATAAATTCATGCAATATGATAAAAACCCCATCTTGTTATCCTCGATGGCAACAATACAATACGTGCCTTGCTGCCCCTACTGTCACTGGGAAAGGACACCGCAAGATTTAACCCAAAGCTAAGCACTTCTCCCATTGCAAGAAAGATCAATCTAGTAGGCCAAACCAAACTGATAATTCGAAGAGACTTGCAAAGATAACCAATCATACGTAAAAGAATTCAGAAGATTCAAATATTGTTCATAGATAAACTTGATCATAAACCCACAATTCATCGGTCTCAACAAACACACTGTAAAAGAAGATTACATCGAATAGATCTCCACGAGAGAGGGGGAGAACATTGTATTGAGATCCAAAAAGAGAGAAGAAGCCATCTAGCTAATAACTATGGACCCGAAGGTCTGAGGTAAACTACTCACACTTCATCGGAGAGGCTATGGTGTTGATGTAGAAGCCCTCCGTGATCGATGCCCCCTCCGGCGGAGCTCCGGAACAGGCCCCAAGATGGGATCTCGTGGGTACAGAAGGTTGCGGCGGTGGAATTAGGTTTTTGGCTCCGTATCTAATCGTTTGGGGGTACGTAGGTATATATAGGAGGAACAAGTACGTCGGTGGAGCAACAGGGGGCCCACGAGCATGGAGGGCGCGCCCCCTACCTCGTGGCTTCCCTGTTGGTTGCTTGACGTAGGGTCCAAGTCTCCTGTATCATGTTCGTTCCGAAAATCACATTCCCGAAGGTTTCATTCCGTTTGGACTCCGTTTGATATTCTTTCTCTGCGAAAATCTGAAATAGGCAAAAAACAGCAATTCTGGGCTGGGCCTCCGGTTAATAGGTTAGTCCCAAAAATAATATAAAATTGGATAATAAAGCCCAATAATGTCCAAAACAGAAGATAATATAGCATGGAGCAATCAAAAATTATAGATACGTTGGAGACGTATCATCGGGGGCTTTGAGTACTTGTACGTTGCAATCGACAAGTTCACAAAGTGGCCGGAGGTGGAAGCAGTGAGGAAGGTGACAACACAGTCAGCAGTCAAGTTCTTCAAGGGACTAGTCTGCCGTTTTGGTGTGCCAAACAGAGTCATCACCGATAACGGCACGCAGTTCACAAGCCACGCCTTCAAGCAATACATCCAAGACCTCGGCAGCAAGGTCTGTTTCGCCTCCGTGCCACACCCACGGAGCAACGGCCAGGCAGAGAGGGCAAATGCTGAAGTATTGCGAGGCCTGAGGACAAAGACTTTTGATAGGCTGCACAAGAGCGGAAGGCGCTGGATTGATGAGTTGCCGGCGGTTCTTTGGTCGATCAGGATGACGCCAAATCGAGCCACCGGCCAGACACCCTTTGCCCTGGTCTATGGGGCAGAAGCAGTTCTCCCCACGGAACTCATATACGGGTCACCTCGAGTGCTCGCTTACGACGAGCTTGAGCAAGAGCAATTGCGGCAAGATGATGCAACGCTCCTTGAGGAAGATCGTCTTCGGGCGGCTGTGAGAGCAACACGCTACCAGCAAGCCTTGCGCCGCTACCATTGCCGCAAGGTTCATGCCCTAAGCTTTGACGAAGGCGACCTTGTTCTTCGGCGCGTTCAGTCGGCCAAGAATTCCAACAAGTTGACGCCAAAGTGGGAAGGCCCTTACCGGGTAATACGAGTCACGAGGCCCGGCGCAGACCGCCTGGAGACCGAAGATGCTGTCCCGGTGAGCAACTCCTGGAACATCGAGCATCTTCGCAAATTTTACCCATAAGGCGCGGCTTGCCGGGCCTCCTGGCAAGCCACCTTTTGTACAAGCTTTGCCGACAAGGCATGTAACCCTCTGTACAAAGCCAGGCGCAGATCCTGAGCATAAATAAATGAAGCACTGGCGCCCTAAGTTATAGCATGCATGCTAGGTTGAGTCTCTCCCTCGGTTAGGATTGATAGTGCTTAGCGGCGACTAACCCCTATCCTAGAGGTCGAGTGTGCGTCTTTCTGTCCTGTTTGGTTCGCAGGGCCCGTGGACACCTCTGCTGAGCCGCTTGGGAGAAAGAGAACGGACCGGCGCTCCGGCCCCGGCAAGCCAAGACTGCCGGGGGCTGAAGACACAAGGATCCAACCATGGCAAGCCAAGGTTGCCGGGGGTTGCGGATTCAGATAAGTCTTTCATCCCCTTTTATGCGTTTCCATATGGAACTGGGACAAATGAGACCTCGTTTCGCTCCAAAACCACCGTGCTCCCCCTTCTTCTTGTACCCAAGCCACTGGGACAGAACCGGGTCGCAGACGCGATGGCCAGGAAATACACAAGGGGCCTAACTCTACTTCACCCTGCCTCTGCCAAGAGCGCGAGAATGGTCGGCCGAAGTGGGGGGACGACAAGGCCTATTGCTGGGCGACAATGTTTATCTTAGAAATAACAAGGACTCGTTCCTTGGCATGGGCCTCGCTCACGCACAAAGAACCCGGCAAGCACCCTTTTTCATTAAAAACGTCCCATACAGGTACAGTTCGTACAGAATAAAAAACATGAGCAAGGGGATTACAAGCTTTAAATCTAACAAGTGCCCGCAGGCTGACAAACTAAAAAGAGATGAGATGCCCATAATCCCTTTCTTGTCCCTCTCCTCAGAAGGTGGAACAAGACAGCAGGAGGGCAAAAAGAGCGCCTAGGCAAGGTACGAGGAGCAGAAGGCACCAAGAGAATGTCTTGGTGTCGGGAAAGGAGCTGGAAGACGAGGCAGCGGGCCGGCAATACGCGACGAAGGCGTCGGTGCCCGCGTACTCCGATTTGACGGCCGCCACCCGCCTTCTTCGCCTTCTCCGGACCTCCTACGCTAGCCGCCCAAGGAGACGACGGGGAGCGCCCCGATGGAGAGCTTGACGAGGAAGGCCCTCGGCAGGGCGCGAGGCCGAGGGAGGGGCGACGCGGTCAGTCGAAGTCAGAGTCGGCATCCTGCGGCTCGACTCCCTCGTCATCGCTGTCGCTGTCCTCCTCGTCACTCCCACTCGAGGAGGAATCTTCATCGTCGGAGGAGCTCTCCATGCAGCACTTCCGGCGAGTTCCAAGATCTCCGAAGACCTTGACGGAGAGCAGGCCATCCTCCATTAACTTGAAGTAGAGGACGAGCCCCACTGTCAGGCTGTGGGTGCAGGCGAACGTCTTCCATCCACGACGGAGGTACATGACCTGAGGGGCGGGGAAGTCGACATCGACCCGCGTGCCGCCATTCCCGCAGCCCCTCATGTGCAACCTGAGGGTCTGGGGAGGGTCACGCTCCATCTCCCGAGCAAACGGGGTAGGAAGACGAAGACGACGACGCGGTGGCCGGCGCAGCCTGATGAAGAACTCACAGGGCTGGTCCCTGACATGGCCCTCCATCGGGAGGGGCGCCGCTGGCGGAGGCAGGACCGGTGTGCCACCGCGTCCACCTCTTCCCCGAGCGCCACGACGACCTCGGCCTCGCCCCCTTCCGCTTCCCCTCACGGCCGGCTCCGCCGCCGCGAGATCTTGGGAAGGAGGGACGCGCTGTCGATCAGCAACCCTCGCGCCCACCGTCGAAGGGCCAGCACTTCCTCTCGCCATGGCAGATGGAAGAAAGGAGCGGAGGTAGAAGGAAATGGATGATGGGAGAATGTGGGATGCCGTCCCCCTCCCCTTCTTATAAAGGGGCGGAGCCGGGGCTCGGCCGCCCCATTCGACCAATCTAGTCACCAAGGGCACAGGGAATCAGGACCGACCCGCTGTCCCAATCAGCGACGGCCCGGTTTCCCACCTCCACCGCCTGCCACCTGCATGAAGGACACGTGCCGAGCAAGCAGAGCCGAGGGGATGGGTGAGGCGACCGTTCCCCGCCCCGTGATTGTGGGGCGTGGGAGCCTTGAAGACCGCGACCCGAGTCCACTCAGTAAATGATCCGCGCCTCCACGCTTCCCTCTTTTTATGGGGAAGGCGCGAGCCGCCTCTTTACTGCGATGTGACGCATGCGTGCGGGGACCGCCCCACGCATGACCCCCACGTCATGCACGACCCTCCACATCGCGCGTTCAACGCGGGTCGTGGGGAAGTGCAGCGGACGAAACAGTTACTGCGGTAAAATTCGCCCCACCTGCACGCGCACCGTTCTGGGCCTGGCCCAACAACGCAGCACGCTTATGTGTGGCCCAGGCCCGGGGGCTCCTGTCGGTGTACAAAAGTAGGGGCTCTCCTTTTAACCCCTTTACTTGTGCACGGGCAGTCAGAGCCACGCGCCGCGGCCACACCTAGTAGGGCAGAGGAGGGAAGCCGGAGAGAAACCGAAGCCCAAGACAAACAAGACAACGCCAAGACTAAGAACACCAAAGAGCAAGAGGGGGAGGTGGACTCCCCCGGCAAGGCCCTTGCCGGGGCAACTTGCCCGATGCCAGCAGAGCAGGCCACCCTTGAGCCCACGGGTTCCAAACGCCGCCAACGACTACGTTGGAACCAAGGCTCGGGAGGCACCTCTGTAGTGGCATGCAGATCTTTGTCAAGATCATAAACATGTGAGATCAGATGAGGACCAGAAGACGGCGCCCCTCGGCAGGATCCTAGCCGAGGAGATCCACAAGACCCCCGGCAAGCGCCTTGCCGGGGACGACTGCAATGCCACGGCAAGACCCTTGCCGGGGGCATCAGCGGGGCCACTGTCAGGCCCGCACCAGCCAAGACTCCACCACCATCCCCAAGCAGCTGCTAGCTCAACCAGCTGGGCAGGCACCTGCGTGGCGACGGGCGGCCTCTACACCAACTCAGCAAGCACCTGCGTGGTGGCATGCAGATGTTCGTGAAGGCCCAGCCACCGCGCCACCTCAGCTGCCTGCCTGCCTACGTGGCGCCACATGCATCGCTAGCTTGGGCGCGTGTCGAAGCAAGGCGAGGCGGCGACGGACGGGACGAGCCTCGTTCCCGTCCCCGATAAAGCTAAGGGACACCTAAGCGATGCATTAAATGCATCTTGTCCTGTAATACGGGCGATAAGCTCGCAGCACTGTAGACCTTTCCACCTCCTGTGTGCCACTGTGGCAGCCCCTTTCGACTATAAAAGGAGGCCCATGGCATAATGGAGAGGGATTCGGCTCTTTTGGGCAAGTTGCAGCCCGTAGCTAGCTCAAGAACACTCAAATGCATCCACCAAAGCAGGACTAGGGTATTACGCATCCTCGCGGCTCGAACCTGGGTAAACGATCCTTGTGCTTTCTGTTAGACCTGCTCTTCTCACAACCCCGCGCCCGCCGACCGTAGTAGGGATTCCAATGATTCCACGAACCTCGCGCCCGCAGAAACAAAAGTTCTCAGAATGACCTGAAAATCAACGGAGATTATTTTTGGAAAATATAAAAAATACTGGCGAAAGAATCAAGGCCAGGGGGCCCACACCCTGTCCACGAGGGTGGGGGCTGTGCCTGTCCCCCTGGGCACGCCCCCTGCCTCGTGGGCCCCCTGGTGCTCCACCGACCTCAACTCCAACTCCATATATTCGTGTTTGGGGAGAAAAAAATCAGAGAGAAAGATTCATCGCATTTTACGATACGGAGCCGCTGCCAAGCCCTAAACTCTCTCGAGAGGGCTGATCTGGAGTCCGTTCGGGGCTCCGGAGAGGGGAATCTGTCACCATCATCATCATCAACCATCCTCCATCACCAATTTCATGATGCTCACCGCCGTGCATGAGTAATTCCATCGTAGGCTTGCTGGACGGTGATGGGTTGGATGAGATTTATCATGTAATCGAGTTAGTTTTGTTAGGGTTTGATCCCTAGTATCCACTATGTTCTGAGATTGATGTTGCTATGACTTTGCTATGCTTAATGCTTGTCAATAGGGCCCGAGTGCCATGAACTCAGATCTGAACCCTTTATGTTTTCATCAATATATTTGTGTTCTTGATCCGATATTGCAAGTTATAGTCACCTACTATGTGTTATGATCCGACAACCCCGAAGTGACAATAATCGGGACCACTCCCGGTGATGACTGTAGTTTGAGGAGTCCATGTATTCACTATGTGTTAATGCTTTGGTTCGGTACTCTATTAAAAGGAGGCCTTAATATCCCTTAGTTTTCGCTAGGACCCCTCTGCCACGGGAGGGTAGGACAAAAGATGTCATGCAAGTTCTTTTCCATAAGCACGTATGACTATATTCGGAATACATGCCTACATTACAATGATGAATTGGAACTAGTTCTGTGTCACCCTATGTTATAACTGTTACATGAATGATCGCATCCGGCATAATTATCCATCACCGATCCAATGCCTACGAGCTTTTCACATATTGCTCTTTGCTTAGTTACTTTACCGTTTCTACTATTACAATCACTACAATACTGCTACTGTTACCTTTTCCACTGTTACCGTTACTTCCATACTACTTTGCTACTAAATACTTTGCTGCGGATATTAAGTTATCCAGGTGTGGTTGAATTGAAAACTCAACTGCTAATACTTGAGAATATTCTTTGGCTCCCCTTGTGTCGAATCAATAAATTTGGGTTGAATACTCTACCCTCGAAAACTGTTGCGATCCCCTATTCTTGTGGGTTATCAGTATGTTGGGATCCGATGAATTGTGGGTTTATGATCAGATTATTCATGAATATTACTTGAGTCTCTTTTGAATTATTTTATGCATGATTGTTATATTTTTGTATTTCTCTTTGATCTATCGGTTTGGTTTGGCCAACTAGATTGATTTATCTTTCAATGGGAGAGGTGCTTCATGATCGGTTCAATCTTGCGGTGCTCCATCCAAGTGACAGAAAGGGAAAGGACACGTATTTGTATTGTTGTCATTAAGGATAAAAAGATGGGGTTATTCATATTGCTTGGTTGTCATGGAATTGTCACGGCAGATGTCCTAGTGCAAGGACTTAGTTGTGGAGCCATGGCGACGAGGTTAGCTTAAAGGGGTTAAAACAGGACAAAGGACATGGGGAGTTTATACTGGTTCGGCCCCTTGCGGTGAAGGTAAAGGCCTAATCCAGTTGGAGGTGGTACTGCTAGGGTTATGATTACCAGGGAGCGAATACGCTTTGCCTGGCTCTCGATCTGTTGTTTCTTGTCCTAAGCCGCTGCCGGTTCGTCCCCTTATATACATGGGTTGACGCCCTTGGGCCTACAGAGTCCCGGCCGGCTCATACTAACATGTCCGGCTCGGTGACTTATCTTACATGCCTTACAATACAAGTTTACATATACATGGCGGTTTACACTTACGGGCCTTAAGCCGCCTTCGGTTTTGGGCCCTTTAACAAGCCTGTCTTATGAACCGCCATCTTCAATATGCTCTTGGGCTTCATTTAGATGAACCGCCATAGGGATGACCCGGCCCCTCCTGTGAGGGTCATATCTGATAGTCATATCCCCAACATTAGGCCCCAGGTTGATTTGAACTTGTTCATGTCAATCTTCAGCACTTAAGAAAATTCCTTCTTCGTCTTCCTGCGTTTATTTGTAACCCGCCATGACGTCATCTCCTGATATTGCGGTGACCCGCAGTGATGTCACCTGTCATTAATGTTATATATGGCCCAAATCTTAATAAATCTTTTTCATTTACCGAACCTCCGAAAATCGAGGCGTCCGCGCCGTCACATATCCATTTTCTTGTCTCCTCGATTCTCGCGCATGCCACTTATCCTTCCAGCCTTATAAATAGGGCCACGAGGCCTATTTTCACTCTCCCCCTTTTCCTTCTCGCCTTCTTCCTCCTCCTCGCAACGCCCCAGCACGCCTGAGCTCCGTCACCGTCGACCTTCGTCCCCTGCTTCGACTCCGGTCGCTGCATCACCCTTAACGAACCAGAACATCGCGTCGTTCCTCTGCTGTCAACCATCGTCGGTAAGTCTCCCCCTCTCATCTTCATAGATCTGTGTTAGGGTTTCTCTGTTCATCGGTGTTCATCACCGTTCTTCCCCTTCTTTCTTAGATTGCATAGTACTGATCCAAAAACGATAGCAATCCTATGTGGTAGCAGTCTTAGCACTTGATTTTTAATATCAGAGTATATCCTCATAGCAACAGATCTCATCTAGACATTTCCACTCTTCTGCCGCCGCCACCTTAGGTTTATATTTTATTTCTTCTTTCTGAAAAGCTGCAGATCCAATCTCATAACTTTAATCTGTGAAATCTGTTTGTCCCAACACTTAGTGAAATTTGCTCTTGTCAGATCTTGAGTACCAGCACTTGTCATGGCGGCTTACATCACCGGCTAATAATTACTCATATATCATTAGTCCTCATATAAGCCGCCATTCTGAATATATACTGTAGCTCTTAACTTGTAGTTTCACAAATTGATTTGAACCGGCAGAATTTTCCTTTCCTTTAGGTTTTCCCTCTTCACAATGCCGCCAAAGACAGTCTATACATGCAATTGGGTTCCTTCCGTCGTCACTGAAAGCTCACTCAAAGACTTTGTCAAAATTGGGTACTTGCCCGCAAAGAGTGTTATGCATTATCGTGCCCCTGAACCAGGCTTAGAAAGACCTCATCCAAAGGATGGCGAAGTCATTTTATTCACTGATCACATGAACTGGGGCTTCTCACCACCCGGCTCTAAGTTTTTCCGAGATGTTCTACACTTCTTCCAACTCCATCCTCAAGACATCGGACCCAATTCCATGTCAAATATCTGCAACTTTCAAGTCTTCTGTGAAGTATACCTTCAAGAGGAGCCCTCCGTCGAACTCTTTAGGGAATATTTTTACTTAAACCGCCAGAATGAGGTTACGAACGGACCCAGCTTGGAACTTGGCGGAATCTCAATTCAGCGAAGAAGAGACGCCATCTTCCCCTATGCTCGCTTGCCGAGTCACCCCAAGGATTGGAACCAGACGTGGTTTTATTGCAAAGACACCTCTCCGGCTGATGAGAATCCTTTGCCGGGTTATTGTGCTGACCGTCTTGACCCAAAGCATCCTCTTCCTGAAAAACTTACCGCTGCTGAACGTAAGAAGCTTACCCCTACTATTGCGAAGGTCAAGGCCCTGCTGGGGAACGGGTTAACCGGCATTGATTTAGTCCGGTGTTGGGTCTCTTGGCAGATCATACCCTTGAGCCGCCGGCCCGGCTTAATGTGTACTTATACAGGCGGTACCAGGGATCCATTACGCCATAGCCCCTTGCGTTTGACTGATGGAGCAATTACCGATATGGTAAAAACTCTTTTGAATGAAGATTCCGAAGACTGCAGCAAAGCGGGTCTGAACCCTTTCTGCAAACTTAACCCGCCGCCAGATGTGAGTCTTTAACTTACCTTACTTTTAACTCATCATTCGAATATTTGTATTAACTCAACCCTGCTGACTTCCACAGGCTAAATCTGATTTTTGGAAGGCCAAATATGACCATGAAGCCGCCAAAAGGGCCAGGGCTGCCAAGAAAGCCGCCAAGAAAACCACCAGGAAGCACAAGAAGAAACCAAGCGCCTCTTAACTGCTTGATCTAGACGACACCTCTGAGTTGGAGGTAGCCTTGACTCCCTTGGATCCTTTTTCAATTATCTTATTGACATTGATTACTCTCAAGATGACACGGGGGCCAGCCAAGCAATTGAGGAAGAGGTAACTATTATTCCCTCTGGCTCAACACCTTTGCCAAGACAAAAAAATCGACGAGTAACCCGGAAAGTAAGCTTTTCACACCCCTTAGCTCATTTGGATCCTCACTTTCTTTTGAAGCAACAGCAGCACGAGAGCTCACGCCAAACTCGGAACAGCAGAGGTGAAGAATTGTCCTCCGGCTTACCGAACACTCGAGTTCCACGGAAACGCCAAAACGAGGTCCTTCTAAACTTAACTTCTTTTTATCCGCTAGCGGGTCTCTTTCACCAGCCACTCAATTCCTCTGATTCAAACTACCAGGAGGTTTCTCGCTCTTCTTCTGGCGACTCATCACAGACCCAACTGCCGGCTTTCAAGACTGCCCCTGGGTAATGACAATTACTTTATACTCTGTACCTCTTTATATTCTTATAATTATACCGACTTACCATAACCCGTGAAGTGGACAAGCAAAGCCTAATAAGAAGGCAAAGGTGACCAAGCTAACTGAGGCACCTAAAGTTGCTAAGCCGGAGCAGCAAGTATCTGCACCTGAAGTTTCTGAAAAACAGCCAGAAGAACCTGCCTCTGATGCTCCACCTGAAATTCCTGACCTCTCCATTGATCAGACCAATATTGACTCTTTGAACACTAAACCATCAAGCTTGCTTAAGCCGCCTGAGACTCATGCTGATGACGTTCTGATTACTGGCACCGGTTTTACAAAGCCGGGTAATCCAATTGTTTTGGCCAAGCACTCCGCCAAGCAAGAGGTTATTGAGAGACAGAAAGTGAGGTTTGACGTCTCCCACTATGCACAATTAAGCAGCAGTGAAATTCTGTCTGGCTACCTCAACCAAGTACACTCCAGCCGTGATCTTGAAATTGATATGGTGAAGCAGATACATCAAAAGTATGAGGTACTTATCTGTGTAGCCCCCATGAGCCGGCTGTGATTGTTTATAGCACAACCGGGTCATTAGAAAATCGCAAAGAGATACGAGCAATATGCATTAGCCCCCAAGTGCCAAGTAGTCTTGCTTGCAAAGTGCTTGGGACTTACTCATATGAGCCGTTTATTTGAAGAAATTCTTTGACATGCATTAGCCCCCAAGTGCCAAGTGTTGTTGCTTGCAAAAGACTTGGGACTTATATCCCTGTAATCCTGATATGAACGTGTTGATAACTCTGTGCTTCATACAGGCTGCCACTGCTGAACTTGAGTCACAGTTAAATGATGCAAAGACCCGGCTGGCGAATCAGGAGTATGAGACCCAAAAAGCTGAGTCAAAATTCCAGTTTAGCATAGCTGAATCAGAAAAGCTGAAGACCAGTTTTGAGGCGGAGAAAAGCACTTGGGCTGAAGAAAAGATTGCACTGACACAACGAGCTGAAAAAGCTGAGGCGGCTCTTCAGGAGGTGACCACTGAGCTCACGGGCTTAAAACACTGTGTATCTCAGATGGTTTCTACTATCTTTGGTGAGTCGCCTTCCTAGTCATCAAAAGTCAATCCTTGTTGTGATAATATAAACCGCATCTGTGATTTATTCACGTCCCAGGAGCAGCAACCTTGACCAAGACATGCTTGTGAAGCTCAAGGCTGTCTACACACTTGTCGAACAGCTGTATCGGAGCTCAACGTGCACTGGCCGCAATTTCTCCAACGAGTCAAGCGCCTACTCTTTTGATAGATGTCTTGAAAAAACTTTCTATGCTACCTGCCAGGTTTGATGAAATGAAGCGGTCGTCTGCAAGAGCCGGTGCCGTGACGGCTTTGAGCCAGGCCAAGGCATGGGCACTAGAGCTTGACATGTCTGAGATAGCCATTGGATACCCAAGCTTGAAAGAAGATGGTACTCTGTTTGATCAGAACGACTTCTCGGCTTGCGTGAAAGAAATACGTCCAATGGCGACCCTGATTTCCAATGACTCAGATCTTACAAAGTACCATCCGTCTTATAACAAGGAGAATCAGAAGATGCCGACCCCGGCTTATAGAGTGATGGACTTAACCCCCCAATCCGTAAGCACACTTTTGCCCCTGAAGTTGAGCCGTCTGATCTTATAGATGACGAGGCTGAATTTCAAGCTTTATTTGGCATCGATTGGTCATCACCAAATTTTCAGACGGCGGAAGAGGACGAAGAATCGGAAAGGGATGAACCAGAGGCCTCCAATCAGCAAGGCCAAGAATGAACCGCCAGGCGGTTTATATAGTGGTCCCTCTAAAAACACTTGATCTTATTTGGCTCATGAAGTCATGTAATAGGGTAGTGAAACTTTAAACTGCCGTGCCATCGTGCACGCTTCTGTTGTGTGCAATACTGCTGATCGCCAGTGAAAGTGCGTTAAGTCGACTAGAGGGGGGTGAATAGGCCATTTTTATGAATTCTTCACTGAGGAATTTCAGGGTGAGGAAATTCCTAAGCGAAGAACTACTTGCAGCGGAATAAGTACTCAGATGTAAACAAACAGAACATAAGCATGGTCATCATGATGAAATGAAGACAAGCACAGAGTACAGAAAGCGTAAACACAGGATAACACAGGAAGAAGACAAACAGACTGAAGAAATTGAACTGAGGAAATTGAGAAAGTCTTCAGTCAAAGTCTTCAAACAGATATGAACAGGCACACAACACAGTAATGAGGAAATGAAAGATCTGAGGAAATAGAACCAGTAAGCTTGGTGAAGACAATGATTTGGTAGACCAGTTCCAACTGCTGTGTCAGTTGTACGCCTGGTTGGAGCGGCTAGGTATTTAAACCTGAGGACACACAGTTCCGGACACACAGTCCTCACCGTATTCTCCTTGAGGTAAGGTCACACAGACCTCGCCCAATCACTCGTGGTAAGTCTTCAGGTGACTTCCAAACCTTCACAAACTCGGTCACTCGGCGATCCACAATTTCCTCTTGGATGCTCTAGACCATGACGCCTAACCGTCTAGAAGAAGCACAGTCTTCAAAGGTAACAAGCGTCGGATCAACGCAAGATCAATCTCTTCAGTGATGCTCAATCACTTTGGGTTTGTAGGTGTTTGGGTTTCGGTTTCCTCACTTGATGATTTTCACTCAAAGTCCTCGAAGGATGGGATGCTCTCAAATGACAAGTGTCAGTTTCTCTCGGAGCAGCCAACCAGCTAGTGGTTGTAGGAGGCGGCTATTTATAGCCTAGGGAGCAGCCCGACATGATAAGACATAAATGACCTTCAATAATATGACCGTTAGGTGGGTACATATTTTGGGATAGCTGGCGCATAGCACAGCAACGGTCGGAATTTTGAGTATCAAATTCCTCAGGGCTATCATGTTCCTCACTGCGTAGGCAATCCGCACTGGCGAATTCCTAACTCCTCAGCCAGAACAAATTCCTCAGAGACCAGAAGAACTTCATCTCTGTCACTGAAGAAATTGACTGAACTGTATGAGATTTCCAATGGCCTCACTCGAAGGGATTGGTAGGTGTAGGATTTGAGTTGAGCATCACTTAGAAATTTGTCCTTAGTATTTCCTCGACCCCCTTTAACAGTATGGTGTTTCCTATGACTCAAGAAAGAGAAAATGAAACTACAAAAACAAAAGTCTTCACGCTTCATGTTCCTCGAATGAATACCAAGTCTTCAGGGTCACACCAATTTCTTCACTTTCAAAGTCTTCAGAAAGTCTTCAGAAATCCAAAGTCTTCAGTCGAAGACATTCATTTTTAGGGGCCGACTTTCTCTGTAAATATCAAACTCCTCATAGACTTATAGACCTGTGTACACTCAAAAACACATTAGTCCCTTAACCTATAAGTCTTCAATACACCAAAATCACTAAGGGGCACTAGATGCACTTACAATCTCCCCCTTTCTGGTGATTGATGATAATATAGGTTAAGTTTTCAACGGGGATAAACATATGAAGTGTAAATACTGATATTGAAGAATTTGATTGCAAGATATAGAAGAACTCCCCCTGAAGATGTGCATAGTGAGGAATTTGCTTTTGAAGCAATGCACACTTGAAGAGTAGAATCATGGAGATCTCCCCCTATATCTTGTAATTCATACACGCATTTGACATATCATATGAAGAATTTGAAATGCATGACGAAATATGGTGACTGATGTAATTCAGCATGTGTGCATTAACATTAATGAGGAATAAGCATGCAGAAAACACATCAAAAGTATCAGGCCACCATAGAGTTTAAGTCTTCAAAAGAACGAGAGTTGTAACTTCGGAAAAAAACGCCCATATAACCCGCTTGAAGACTAACTCAAATTTCTCCCCCTTTGTCATCGAATGACCAAAAGGATTGAAAAATGAGGACTAACGCCCCTGAAGAATATCAAGTTGATGGAGGAGCGCCAGTGTTGTTGGGGTCGTTTGTTGTTGTAGGTCCTGCCGCAGTGTCGTCCAAGTCTTCATACTCATCCGTGTCGCGTGATGAAGAATATGAGCTGGCCACCAAGGAAGGAACCTTGACCTTCTTGAATTTCTTCCGTGGAGGTGCAGACCAGTCAAAGTCCTCCTTGAGACCCATTTGCTTCAGATCTTCTTCACCATACAGATGTGATAAGACAGCCCAGGTGCGACCGAAGACCTCATGGAGGTAGTAATTGGTTTTCTTCACTACATTGTGTGTAGCAGTCATGTTGTGAAGAATAGAACCAAATTGACGCTTAACCCATTTGTGGTTTCGATCCACCTTCTGGTGAAGACTAAGAAGAAGCTCACGGTCAGTCATCACCCTTGGAGCTGTGGCTTGAGGATTTGGCTTGGATGCATTGGCAACAGAGTCATGAGTGGCAGAGTCATCATTGGTGGAATAAGATGCAGCTTTGGAAACTGACCATCCAATGGACGAATGCCTTCGTCAATAATAGCAGGTGCCTTGCCCTTTTCATCATCTGAGGAATTAGTCCGCTTGAGGACTTCAGTGGGGAGCAAGTAGCTGAGATGATTCTGAAAGTCAGCCTTGTAGTTGAGTGAGGACCTTATTCTGAGGAATCTCATAATCCAAGGTGCGTAAGGCTTCAACTCAAACGGAGAGAGTGCAACATTTGCCAGAGTCCTCATGAAGAAATGATGATAGTTGACAGCAATGCCATGCATGATATTGAACAGCAGATTCTTCATGATGCCAACAACTTCCTCATCAGTCGAGTCGTGGCCTTTGATAGGACTCAAAGTCTTCGTGAGAATGCGATAGACTGTTCTTGGCACATATAGCAATTCCTTCACGAGGAATTTGGTCCTTGGGGCTTGACCGGGCTTCAGAGCTTCATTAGCACTTGCATGTAATGGGCAGTGAGTTCAGGCTCATGGTACAGGCAATGAGCTCCTTCAAGGGGAGGACTGATTGGCGGGGCGTGAAGTAATTCAGAGGCCGGTGCTTTGTAATGAGTATTCACCACCTCAGGAATCGCAATCTCAGGATCCACAGGTTGAGGAATTTCAGGTTCTTCTTCAGTGGCAGCCTGGGTCTTCAATTCTTCATTAACATTTTGTTCGGCACTAGTGGCTGGAATTTCTTCATGGACAGACGGTGTGGCATGAGGTTCTTCAGATCCCATCTGTACTTCAGTTTTCACAGGGGACTGAGGAATTTGTTGTAGGGGTGTGAACAGAGGAGAATTGGGGTGCTGACTTTCCCAATAGTCATCATTAAACACTGGTGTAGTGCATCCAATGTCCACATCTTATTCTTCACTCTTTTCCTCAATGCCGGCCTCTTCAGCAGTGAACTGAGGCATGGGCGATGAGACTAGTGGGTTTGAAGGGATTACATCCGCTTCAATTTCTTCGTCCAACTACTCTGAAGAAGCAGCAGAAGGAATGTCATCATCAGATCCACTTGGGATCTCATATTCTTCATCAAAGGGAACAAGGTCCTTTGATGGCATGGATGAGACAGGAACAACATCAATTGGATTTTCATAAGAACTAGTCAGCGGCTTCATCTTCTTCGGAGTTGAAGAATCTAATGCAGTTGATGCCTTCCTTTTCTTCACAGCTGCACGCTCTGCAGCCTTGGTCTTCTTCACATCTGATGCAGATGGAAGGATCAGAGTTGGGGTAGGTGCAGGAGGAGCAGAGGAATTTGGTTCAATAACTTCAGGCACAACTGACGTAGTTGCCTTGACTTCTTCAGTTTCTTTAGGCGCAACACTAGTGGTTGCCCTGGCAATTTCTTCAGCGGCTGGAATGCAGTCATCAGCCCTGGTACTCTGAGTTTCTTCAGCGGCCTGATTTTCATCAGCGGTGCTGGCATGCTCTTCAGTAGGCTGAGCAAATGCCTCAGCCTGAGGATTTTCTTGTTGCGTTGGGGCTGCAACATTGGAAGTGAACTTCTCAGTTATCTTCACAAATCTGACTTTGGCTCCAAGCCAGTCAGCATAGTAGCGATCAAATTCATCACTTAGTTGCTTGATCTCAGATTGAAGAGCAACAAGTTCTTCAGGTGAAAGCTTCATAACGTTTTGCTTCAGAAAGCGCTCTTTCTTGTACTGCGCTTTCTTCGCTGTCCTGCCTTGTTCAAATTTCCATTTTTCCTCATCAATGAAGGCAGTCAAAACATGACTTTGACCAGGAGTGAGGTTCATCTCCGGCAAAGGTGTGTTGGGATCCTTGTGCCATAGATCGATGAAGTCTAGGATCAACTTCGGATCCAGTATCAATGGCACATTGCTGCCTTTGGCTCTAGCGGCCCTGAGCTGCCTGTCTCTGATGATTTCGGCAAGTTCCTCATCATCAGCTTCGTCATCTTCGGACGGTACTTGAAAGGCGAACTGCTTCTTGTGAGGACTTGGTCGAGAGCTCGTCCAGCAGTGGCCTTTTTCTTCAGCAGAGAGGGGCATGTTGAGGAATTTGGTGCAACTGAAGAACTAGCAGAAGCTCCTGAGGCAATGGAGATGCCTGTTGTCCTTTGGCACACATGGCAAGATGCACAGGTGCTGAGGATTTTGACGGAGGACCTGAGGACATTGGAGGAGCTGGAGCAGCTTGAGGAAATGGCCTTGAGGACTTTGAAGAACTTGGCCGTGAGGGCATTGCAGGTGAAGCACCGGGCTTATGAGCAGGCTTCTTTGCCATGGCCTTCTTTGGCTTGCTTGCAGAAGCCTCAGCAGTGGCAGCAGCAGCAGCAGTAGAGTCTTCATTAAATTTCCTCACTGCTTCCTTAGCTATTTTGGCTAGCTTGGCCTAGCGCTTGGCCCATTCATCAGGATAGTCCTCACCACGCTTGAGGCTGGTGGGATCTACTTCTTGGTCAGGTGCCAATGGAGGTCTTGGGCATGGAGGGTTGAGAGCGAATTTCTTCATATACTTGGGAGTAACATATCTGTACTCCCTCCATTCCCGTGCCCATCTCCTCTCTATCCTTTGTATGCGCACCTTGCGCTGATTTTTATCCTCCTTGCCAAATTTGGCCTCATTAGGAGTGCAATAATCCTTGTATATGTCATCAGGGATCTCGAAAGCAGTATTGACCTCATGCCTCTTTCCTCCCTTCTGTGGCTTCTTATCGTCAGCCATTTTCTTCAGCTAAGGAATTTGAGCAATGGAATTCTCTGAAGAGGTGTGCAACTTTTCTTCAAGGAACGCTGCAAATGAGTTAAGTTGATGAGAACCTAGTGATTCAGCAGCGAACATGTGTACCTGTGAATAGAGTATAGTTGCGAGGAATTTGGAGAGGTCATATGCGTTCTCAGAAGGTTTTGCAATAAGAACAAGTTTGAGGAATTTGACCAGATAAGTCTTGAAGAATTTCACTAAGCGTTCTTTGTCTTAGGTTCCAGAGTTGTACAGATTGAATATCCACACAATTGAGGAATCTTGAAGAAAAATGTTGCTTAGGGAAACAGATCAAGAACAGATGTTATGTGAGGTGTCTAGTGTGTGAAGATTTGAAGAATAAACACCTTTGAAGATTTTGTAGAAAACATTCAAATCAAAGAGGGCAGTAAAAGTAACTTTTAATTACCCTGGACGAAGAACATGACGAACTGGGAAGTGTAAATGTGAAGCTCGTCGGCTCAGATCTTCCACGCCCTAACTTGGCAGAGGAAGACAGCTACGGCGGCGGAGGAGTGAAGAAATCTGCAGCCGGCGCGAGTACGATGGCGACGAGGTCGAGGCAGTGAAGCTCTTCCTCACCGGCGACAATGAAGTAGCGGCAGCGCTAGGTTTTGGGAAGCTCGAGCGGGAGTGAGGTCGAGCGGAGTAAAAACTAAGTGAGGAAGGGGAGGGGTATTTATAGTCGGAGTGAAAAACTATTCGCCCGAAGAAATTGGACGAACGTGCCCCTGACCCTTCTCATTCGCTTGACATGTGTCACCCACGTACTGAGAGGTGGCGATCGTGTGAGATCGTGGGTGAATAGATAAACATTTCACAGAATGCAGAACGGTTTGAGCGGCAAAGTCGAAAATTTAGATAAGATAAGTTTTAAAGTTTCGTTCGCAAATTCTTCAGCTGACAAGGACACAGTGAAGATTTTGAACGAGTTTCAAATAGAACGCACATGAAGAATTTGTGAATAGATTGGGTTGAGTTTAGCATAGAGGGGGAAGGGTCCGATCACATTCACTTAGCAGAAAACGCAACTTGAAGAAATAGCAATAAGTGAATGCTGTAGAGGACATAAACTCATATATATATATATATATATATATATATATATATATATATATATACATACATACATATATATATATATACATACATATATATATATATATAGCCAATGAAGAAAAACGACGGAAATAGTGAAGACAATGCAAAGTTGAAGAAATTGAACAACTGAGGAATTTCAAAAACTGAGGAAAAACTCAAATTGAAGATTTTTAACTTTTGGTGGTGGCGTGACCCACCGTATAAGAATGATGATTTCAGACACCGCGTACGATTTTCGTAGGGATCTGAGAATCAAGTTCTTCGTTAACTTCTTCACACTTGGAGTGTTAGTCTTCATTGATTGAAGAAAAACATTTCTTCATGTGTTGCACATCTAAGTCATCAATTTTGCATAAGTGTTAGGATGAGTGTCCTTTTTCAAAGAACATTCGAAGATTCTAAGATATTTAGCTCACACCGCAACTTGCTAAATCTCTTCTCATCCAAGGGCTTTGTGAAGATATCGGCTAGCTGTTCTTCAGTCTTCACATGCTCAATAGAAATGTCGCCCTTCAACACATGATCACGAAGAAAATGATGACGAATCTGAATGTGCTTTGTCTTCGAGTGCTGAACTGGGTTATGAGCAATCTTGATGGCACTCTCATTGTCACAGTAGAGTGGCACATTCTTCACGTTGACGCCGTAGTCCTTGTGAGTTTGCTTCATCCATAGCAGTTGAGCACAGCAAGAACCAGCAGAAATGTACTCAGCTTCAGCAGTAGACAGTGATACGCAGTTCTGTTTCTTTGAGGACCAACAGACCAAAGATCGTCCGAGGAAATGGCATGTGCCAGATGTTGACTTGCGGTCCACAGGATCACTAGCATAGTCAGAGTCTGAATATCCAATGAGATCAAAAGACGAGCCCTTGGGATACCATAATCCAAGTGTTGGTGTGTGAGCTAGATATCGAAGAATATGCTTCACAGCCTTATGGTGTGATTCCTTCGGTGTAGCTTGAAATCGGGCACACATGCAAACACTAAGCATAATGTCTGGCCTAGATGCACATAAGTACAATAAATAACCAATCATAGAGTGGTATACCTTTTGATCGAAGTCAATACCATTTTCATCAGTGCATAGATGGCCATTTGTGGGCACAGGAATTTTGATCCCTTTGCAATCTTGCATGCCAAATTTCCTCAATACGTCCTTGAGGTATTTCTCCTCAGATATGAATATGCCATTGCGTTGTTGACGAATTTGAAGACCTAAGAATAATTTCAATTCTCCCATCATAGACATTTCATATTCCTCCCTCATCATATAACCAAATTCGTCAGTGTAACGTTGGTCAGTACAGCCAAAGATAATATCATCAACATATATTTGGCACACAAATAATTCACCATCATAAGATTTAGTGAAAAGAGTAGGGTCAAGTGAACCGGGTTTGAAGCCTTTCTTCATGAGGAAATCCTTCAAAGTATCATACCACACCAAAGGGGCCTGCTTGAGGCCATAGAGGGCCTTATTGAGTCTGAAGACTTTGTCAGGATGCTTTGGATCTTCAAAACCTGGGGGTTGAGCAACATATACTTCTTCCTCAAGCTTACCATTGAGGAATGCACTTTTCACATCCATTTGATATAAAGTGATATCATGATGGTTAGCATAAGCAAGTAATATGCGAATAGCCTCAAGTCTAGCAACAGGTGCAAAAGTTTCATCGAAATCAATTCCTTCAACCTGTGTGTAGCCTTGAGCTACAAGCCGTGCCTTATTCCTCACCACAAGGCCATTTTCATCTTGCTTGTTGCGGTAGATCCACTTTGTGCCGATGATATTGTTCTAGCGAGGATCTGGACGTTTGACCAGTTCCCAGATGTTGTTGAGCTTGAACTGATGTAATTCCTCTTGCATAGCTTCAATCCACTCAGGCTCCAGAAATGCTTCATCTACCTTAGTGGGCTCTGTGATAGAGACGAAAGCAAAGTGCCCACAAAAGTTAGACAAATGTGAAGCTTTTGAGCGTGTGAGAGGACCTGGAATGTTGATGTCGCTGATGATCTCAATCTGCACTTCGTTTGCAACGCGAGGATGAGCTGGTTATCGTCGAGGAATTTGATCAGCATTTTCTTCAGCAACATTTTCCTTAGGTGCATCAGCGTGACGTTCTTCATGTTCTGGAATGATTTCTTCAGCTGATTCTTCGGTAGGAATGACATCCTCAGTAGCCTTGAATTTGATAGTTTCCTCAGGTGACTGTTCATCTAACACAGAAGGTAGGTGCTCTCTTTGCGAGCCATTAGTTTCATCGAACCGCACATCTACAGTTTCAACAACTTTGTGGTGAGCGTTGTTGAAGACTCTGTAGGTGTGC
Source organism: Aegilops tauschii subsp. strangulata (assembly GCF_002575655.3). Classification (NCBI taxonomy): domain Eukaryota; kingdom Viridiplantae; phylum Streptophyta; class Magnoliopsida; order Poales; family Poaceae; genus Aegilops; species Aegilops tauschii. Next base: position 601,567,902 of record NC_053037.3, read on the forward strand.
GAGTCCTTTCCGTAACCAAGCATAAAACCCTCATGTGCTTTCAGTGCAAATTTAGAATTGTGATGAGGATCTCTAATCCAACATTTAGCACCGAAGACTTTGAAATAACTCACATTGGGTTTATTGTCAGTGAGGAGTTCATATGCAGTCTTCTTGAAGAATCTGTGAAGATATACCCTGTTGATGATGTGGCATGCAGTATCAATTGCCTCAATCCAGAAGCGTCGACGCGTCTTGTACTCATCAAGCATAGTGCGATCCATCTCAACAAGAGTCCTGTTCTTGCGCTCCACAACGCCATTCTGCTGAGGAGTATAAGGAGCAGATAACTCATGAGTAATACCAAGTTCATCAAGATAGTGATCAAGACCCGAGTTCTTGAACTCGGTTCCATTGTCACTTCTAATGTGCTTGATATTCACACCAAAGTTGGTTGAAGCCCTCGAGGAAAATTGTTTGAAGACTTCCTGCACCTCATGTTTGTAAGTGACAATATGCACCCATGTGTAACGAGAATAATCATCAACAATAACAAAGCCATATAGAGATGCATCATTTGTAACTGCTGAATAATGATTTGGACCAAAGAGATCCATGTGAAGCAATTCAAATGGTCGAGTAGTAGTCATGATAGTCTTTGCTGCATGCTTGGCCTTGGTCATCTTTCCAGCTTCACAGGCTCCGCACAAATGATACTTGAGGAATTTGACATTCTCAATGCCAATAACATGCTTCTTCTTCGCGAGCGTGCGCAAATTCCTCATGCCAGCATGACCAAGTCGTCGATGCCATAGCCAGCCTTTCGAAGCTTTTGCAAGTAGACATACGGCTGATTGTGGTCCTGTAGAGAAATCAACAATATACAGATCTCCTCTCCTAAAGCCTTCGAAGACTTTGGAATTGTCAGCTTCCATGATCACAACACAACGATACTTGCCAAAGACAACAACCATATCAAGATCACAAAGCATTGAGACAGACATGAGGTTGTATCCTAAGGACTCGACAAACATGACTTTGTCCATGTGTCGATCCCTTGTGATCGCAACCTTACCTAGACCCAATACCTTGCTTTTGCCTTTGTTAGCAAAGATGATATGCTTCAGATGCGATGGAGATAAGGGAGCATCCATCAACAGATTCTTGTCACCAGTCATGTGGTTCGTACATCCACTATCGAGAACCCACTCAATGGCTTTGGGTTGATCATCCTGTAGATGAATTAGTGCAGCTTACGAACTCATATACTTCATCAGTGAAGAATATGACATCAAATTCATCAAGCAATGTAACAGGTAACATAGAATGAGGACGTGAGAAATGAAAGTTCATTTCTTCATGATTAGCCTGCGTCCTTTCAGGCAATTACAGGTCTCCAGCAAATTCATCAGACGTTTAAGTGCGTCTGGAGACCTATCCCTGCATAAGAGATTAGTTCCTTTTCTTCACCACCCACATCTGAAGGGGTGGCAAAGAGTTCATCACTCTGCGGGCTCCATACGAGAAAGGTGGCATAGAAGCTAGTCCACTTCGTTTCACATAAGAGGAGTTAGGGTAAGCATATGAATAAGCAGAGAAATTCTTTGAGGACTTATGAATGTAATGGTTAGAAGAATAGTGCTCATATTCATAGCCCTTAGCTCTTCCCTGCGAAACAGAGGTGTTAGCACGATGATGTTCATATGAGGACTTTGATCCTTTTGAGGAATTTGATCCACGTGAGGAATTTGGTCCATATGAGGACTTGGATCCATATGAAGAATTTGGTCCATATGAATAATCTGATCTGGGGTTCCTATTCTTCACAGGTGGTGTCATGATGACATTCACCTGAACATTTTCAAGGCACCTTTTGGGAACCCAGATTTTCTTCAGGGGAACCATTCCTGCAGTTAGTGCCAACATATCTAGCAAATACTTCACCATTCTGATTTTTGAACAGTTTATAGTTGGAGTCAAATGACTCATCAGAAGAATGAGGAGATTCACATGTAAAGCCAGATAGATTAGATGGATCTACTGGAGGTCCCTTTGCAGCAACACATGAGGTTTTGGGGTACTACTCAGGCTTCCAATATGTTCCATCAGCATTGATTTTCCTCTCAAAGGCAATACCCTCTTTCCTAGGGTTCCTGTTGAGGATCTGCTTTTTAAGCACATCACAAAGAGTCTGGTGCCCTTTGAGGCTTTTGTACATGCCTGTCATATACAATTCCTTCAGCCCTGCATCATCAGTGATACTAGCAATGTCCACAGATGAGGAATTGGTGACAGCAGAGACATGTGAAGAATTTGTAGCAAAAGAAGCATTTGAACATTCAGGTGAAGAATTAGCAGTTTCACGTTCAATGCACTTCAAACATGGAGGAATGAATTCTTCCTGGGTAGCGCTGGTATGTTGAGCAAGTAATGAATCGCGCTCCTTGTGAAGATCTTCATAACTCTCCTTTAGCTTTTCCAGATCTTGCTTTCTTTGAAGAAATTCATAAGAAAGCTTCTCATGATCAGATAAAAGAGTGTTATGATGACTTTGAAGGTTGTCAAACTTGGACTGAAGTCTCTAAAGACTTTCAGTCAAAGTTTTAGTGCGATCCATTTCTTCACCTAACATATCATCACTTTTGTCTAGCATGTTTTGAACCTTTTCAAAAGCCTTTTGTTGTTTCACAGCAATCTTAGAAAGATTAGAATAGTTGGGCTTGAGGTTTTCATCAGATTCATCCTACTTGATTCAGAGGAGGGATATTTGAGTACCTTGGCACCCTTTGCCATGAAGCAATAGGTGGGAGCATAGTCATCATTGCCTTCATCAGCCTTGTTGGTGAAGCCATTTTCTTCAGAGTTGAAGATGGACTTGCTGACGAATGCAGTAGCGAGAGCTTGGCTCGCCACACCGGACTCGGACTCCTCAGATGCTTCCTCTTCCTCATGTTCTTCAGATTCAGCCTCAGAGTCCATTTCCTTGCCAATGAATGCCCGAGCCTTCTTGGAGCTGCTCTTCTTGTGAGATGAAGACTTTGAGGATTTTGATGATGAAGACTTTGAAGATTTCTTCTTCTTCTTTGCGTCATCAGAACTGTAATCCTTGTATTTCTTATTCTTCGATTCCTTTTCCCACTGAGGACAATCTTGAATGTAGTGACCAGGTTTCTTGCATTTGTGGCATAGCCTCTTCTTGTAGTCACTGGATGAGGAATCATTGCTTCTTGAGGATTTTCCAAAACAACCACGTCTAGAGAACTTCTGGAATTTCTTCACGAGCAGTGCTAGCTCCTGGCTCAGTTCTTCAGGATCACCAAGGCTACTACCAGAATCTTCACCTTCAGATTCAGAGACAGCCTTGGCCTTCAGGGCACGTGATCTGCCATAGCTCGAACCATAGAGATCTCTCTTCTCAGCAAGCTGGAACTCATGAGTGCTTAGCCTCTCGAGGATATCAGCGGGATCAAGTGACTTGTAATCTCCATGTTCTTGTATCATCAGTGCCAGAGTATCGAATGATGAATCAAGCGATCTCAGCAATTTCTTCACCACCTCATGGTCGGTGATGTCAGTGGCACCAAGTGCTTGAAGCTCATTTGAGATGTCAGTGAGGCGATCGAAGGTTTGCTGAACATTTTCATTGTCGAGTCTTTTGAAGCGGTTGAAGAGATTGCGAAGAACGTCAACTCAAGAGTCACGTCGAGTTGAGACTCCTTCATTGACCTTGGACAGCCTATCCCTGTAAGTGCATCTAGTGCCCCTTAGTGATTTTGGTGTATTGAAGACTTATAGGTTAAGGAACTAATGTGTTTATGAGTGTACACAGGTCTATAAGTCTATGAGGAGTTTGATATTTACAGAGAAAGTCGACCCCTAAAAATGAAGTTCTTCGACTGAAGACTTTGGATTTCTGAAGACTTTCTGAAGACTTTGAAAGTGAAGAAATTGGTGTGACCTTGAAGACTTGGTATTCATTTGAGGAACATGAAGCGTGAAGACTTTTGTTTTCGTAGTTTCATTTTCTCTTTCTTGAGTCATAGGAAACACCGTACTGTTAAAGGGGGTCGAGGAAATACTAAGGAAAAATTTCCATGTGATGCTCAACTCAAAATCCTACACCTACCAATCCCTTCGAGTGAAGCCATTGGAAATCTCATACAGTTCAGTCATATTCTTCAGTGACAGAGACGAAGCTCTTCTGGTCTCTAAGGAATTTGTTCTGACTGAGGAGTTAGGAATTCGCCAGTGCGGATTGCCTACACAGTGAGGAACATGATAGCCCTGAGGAATTTGAGCCTCATATTTCCGACCGTTGCTGTGCTACGCGCCAGCTGTCCCAAAATATCTTATCCACCTAACGGTCATATCATTGAAGGGCATTTATGTCTTATCATGTCGGGCTGCTCCCTAGGCTATAAATAGCCGCCCCCTACAACCACTAGTTGGTTGGCTGCTCCGAGAGAAACTGACATTTGTCATTTGAGAGCATCCCATTATCCGAGGACTTTGAGCGAAAATCATCAAGTGAGGAAAACCCAAACCCAAACACCTACAAACCCAAAGTGATTGAGCATCACTGAAGAGATTGATCATGCGTGGATCCGACGCTTGTTACCTTTGAAGACAGTGCTTCTTCCAGACGGTTAGGCGTCATGGTCTAGAGCATCCAAGAGGAATTGTGGATCGCCGAGTGACCGAGTTTGTGAAGGTTCGGAAGTCACCTGAAGACTTACCACGAGTGATTGGACGAGGTCTGTGTGACCTTAGTTCAAGGAGAATACGGTGAGGACTGTGTGTCCTCAGATTTAAATACCTTGCCGCTCCAACCAGATGTACAACTGAGATAGCAGTTGGAACTGGTCTACCAAATCATTGTCTTCACCAAGCTTACTGGTTCTATTTCCTCAACTCTTTCATTTCCTCATTACTGTGTTGTGTGCTTGTCATATCTGTGTTTGAAGACTTTGAATGAAGACTTTCTCAATTTCCTCAGTTCAATTTCTTCAGTCTGTTTGTCTTCATCCTATGCTATCCTGTGTTTACGCTTTCTGTACTATGTGTTTGTCTTCATTTCATCATGATGACCATGCCTATGTTCTGCTATGCTTACTCTTGAGTACTTATTCCGCTGCAAGTAGTTCTTTGCTAAGGAATTTCCTCGCCCGCAAATTCCTCAATGAAGAATTCATAAAAATCACCTATTCACCCCCCCTCTAGTCGATATAACACACTTTCAATTGGTATCAGAGCAAGGTACTCCCTTGTTCTGTGTGATTTTGGTTTAACCGACTGGAGTTTTAGTTATGTCGACCGCAGGTATGATCAAGGTCTCTGCTAGGTGTCCTACCTTCGATGGGACGGACTACCCCTACTGGAAGAATAAGATGCGAATGCATCTTGAGGCAATTGATAACGATCTCTGGTATGTTGTGGAAAATGGTGTTCCCTCTGTCTCACCCTCACTGAACGCTACCGATGTGAAGAGATTCAAGCAACTCGATTCTCAAGGGAAGAATATCATATGTGGCTATCTGAGCAAAGGACAGTATGGAAGAGTGAGTGCTTTGGAAACTGCTAAGCTTATCTGGGATAGGCTGTCCAAAGTGAATGAAGGAGTCTCAACTCAGCGTGATGGAGGATTATATGTTCAGATCCATTATGCTATTTAATACCCCTCTGATCTTGAACATGCTTATCACTTGTGATTAGTTACTTTTGTTCTTGAGGTCACGGGAGAAATCATGTTGCAAGTAATCATGTGAACTTGATATGTGTTCGATATTTTCATAGTATGTATGTTGTGATTCCCTTAGTGGTGTCATGTGAACATCGACTACATGACACTTCATCATACTTGGACCTAAGGGAATGCATTGTGGAGTAGTTATTAGATGATGGGTTGCGATAGTGACAGAATCTTAAACCCTAGTTTATGCGCTATTCCGTAAGGGACCGATTGGATCCAAAATTTTAATGCTATGGTTAGAATTTATTCTTAATAATTTTCTCGTAGTTGCGGATGCTTGCGAGGGGGTTAATCATAAGTAGGAGGTTTGTTCAAGTAAGAACATCACCTAAGCACCGATCCACCCACATATCAAATTATCAAAGTAGTGAACGTGAATCAAACCAACATGATGAAAGTGACTAGATGAAATTCTCGTGTACCCTCAAGAATGCTTTGCTTATTATAAGAGACCGTTGTGGCCTGTCCTTTGCCTCAAAAGGATTGGGCTACCTTGCTGCACTTTTGTTACTATTATCGTTACTTGCTCGTTACAAATTATCTTGCTATCAAACTACACTGGTACTTACAATTTCAGCGCTTGCAGACATTACCTTGCTGAAAACCACTTGTGATTTCCTTCTGCTCCTCGTTGGGTTCGACACTCTTACTTATTGAAAAGACTACAATTGATCCCATATACTTGTGGGTCATCATTACTGTCTATCTATGATTGATCTCGGTTCCAAAATATTCTGGTAAATGCTTGGTAGTATTACCAGTTAACGGTAAATGATTGTGTAGTATAACGGGTTAATGTATTGGTACTACTAAGGCATGCTCTCGTATCTATGTTAATAGTTGGGATTGTCATATATGGATTAGTTGGTCCATTTTCATGTGCCTTACTTTCTGTACATTATGTTTCTAGTACTTGGATAATGTTTCATGATACGTTCCCAGTCCAATTGCTTGTTATACATCTAGTTTTTCTATCTAGTCAAGATATGGTACTAAACATGCAAACTTTTGCAAAAGAGTGCATATAGCTATAGCTTTTGTAGCTAATGAACTTTGTACTTCATGTGGATTGTATATAATTTTTTGTGTTGCACATATTGATATATGGATCACGATGTGCATCTTCAAACATGGGGTCCCAATAGTTTATACGAAATCGATGACTTTTAATTAGTTAGGGCTCATCGGTGATGCTTCGTGCCATGCTTTAGTTTTGGAGTTGTCTACAGACGGAGACGGGCTTATTCACAGCCCTCCGAATGTTTAGGGAGAGGGCTTTCTCTTCTCGCTCTACTTTTAGAGCAAGATGAGAAAGTCCCCCACTTAAAAATCCGAAGGAGGACTATAAATAATCCAGTCTCCGTCTATAGGCAAGTCTAAGACGGAAGCAGGCCAGGAAGCATCACCGACGAACTCGAGCTAAAAAGTCATCGATTTGTTAAAATATTGATGTGAGCTCCAAACTGAAGACGACGTGATCTGACATGATGCAACAAAAGAAATTTGGGAACAGAAAACATCATCAACAAGAGAAATTTACATTGAACATGGATTGCAACCCGGGATTACATGCTCTGATTTCAAAACTCTTATTTCATGATGCACGGGTCATACAAAGACTGCTTGGCAATAGGTTATGGATCAAGAAGAGCGGCACTATCATACTGAACAACTACGACATACCAACCGAGGACTACGACGGCCCAACAATAGTTCACTACACCATCAAAAGCGATGGTAGAATGTACATGACTGAGGTGGGATGGTTAAGATATGTGTATCATATTGACATAGATGTTGAATACGTATACACTATCATGTTGGGACGTGATGAATTTGCAATGTTCATGTAATGTTTCGCTAGCCATTTCTTTACCTCTCTCAAATTATTGTATGTAATAAGTAGATGTGCTATTTTGGTAATCGTAAACACACATGACACTTACAAGGAAAATTAAAATGATTGTGCATCACAAAACTCTAAGATTCACCTTGACCATGTCGTCCAAACCTGTAAAATTCACCTTGAATATTTGAAATTTAAATGAACACATGATAAACCACAATGAAAACCAATATCCATCTTTGCTTCCAACTGTTGGTCTAACCTACCATGTATAAACTTAAAACACAAGATTAGTCACGAAGTTATAAATCATATATGCCAAAACCGACTTTAAGTATAGAATTGCACCTTCATGGGTGCACCAGGGCTCCGTTGGCTCTACCAAAGGCGCCCTTGGCTTATATGTACCGCAAAAAACTTTGCCATATTCAGAATTAAATTTATGCCATTGTCAATTCGTGATATGAAGCGATCCCATCTACAACCTTGTTCTAGTACGCTGGTGGAGTGGGAATTTGTCGCCTTTTTCATCAACATCAAATTCTTGTGCAATATGAGCTATAAGTAGTGCACCCAAAGGACTATGGGTTCATTGAAGTACCCAAGATATAATATCTCCTTCAATATTCAATACAATGGCCAGATAATCTGCCTATCATGATTGTGCTCTATCTGATGTATTCGTAGCAGTATTGTTGGTCATATGATGAATTATTTCTTTATGTTCAGATTGTGTTAATGATTATGTTTGGGTTGTACATGCATATTTCTCTGATTAATTGTCTTCTCTCGACTAGTTTAGATGGGTACTCGGTAGAGGGAGCAGTGTGCATTAGTTGTGTTTAAACTTCCAAGAAAAGTACCATGGTGACAGTAAGTGGAAAATAGGCTTGTATTGTCTTATTGCCACTAAGGATAAATGGTTGCATGAGGTATCTAATAAAATCACATATATCCATAGCATATCATCTTGTCCAAGGAAATACACTATTTTATTATTTAATGCCTGGATATGTAGGTGGTCTTTATTGATTTATGGATGTACTACCTATATTGTTGGGAAACGTAGTAGAAACCAAATAAAATCGTCATACGATCAAACTCCCAAGATCACTATGAAGATGTGTATGAGATTGGATGCATATCTTTACCAACAAGAGTGCAGCAAAAGATTAGTTGGTGCGGATTCTCGTGGCTTGGAGTTACAACCTCCCAACCGTAGGAATTTTCTCCCTCGAACAAAGATAAAAACACGATCTCTCTACGAAAACACCAATTTGGCAAGGCTTCGGTGTCCAGACCAAAACTGTGCCGGAGAACTATTGGTGGAGGTGGTGCAGCCTGACGGTGGAACTATTTCCACGAGAGAGAGAGATGGGGTAGCCTCCGCGCAGAAAGAGATGTGTTTGGAGGGGGGGCTGCCCCTCTCTATGAATATGTGCATTGGAGGGGTGGGCAGCTGCTACTTGTGAGTTGCGTTGGGATTTTCCCCGAAGAGGAAAGGTGAAGCAATATAGTAGCGATAAGTATTTCCCTCAGTTGAGAAGCAAGGTTTATCGAACCAAAAGGAGTACCAACCAAATCCTAGTGAACAACACATGCACACACAAAAGCAAATACTTGCACCCAACGCGAGCAAGAGGGTTGTTAATCCCCTTGAACTCGTTACATGCAAGGATCAAATCTTGTATAAGTAGATGAATAAATTGCAAAACAAAATAAAAGTAAATAAATTGCAGCAAGGTATTTTTGGTTTTAATAATATGATTAAAGTAGGCCCGGGGGCCATAGTTTTCACTACATACTTCTCTCTCGAAACAATAGCATATAGTGGGTAAACAAATTATTGTTGGGCAGTTGTTAGAAAAGCGCGTAGTTTTGATGTATTCATGGCAATGATCATGTATATATGCATCACATTAGTGACAAGTAGATCGACTCCTGCTTGCATCTACTACTATTACTCCACCAATCGACTGCTATCCAGCATGCATCTATGGTATTAAGTTCATGACAAACAGAGTAACACCTTAAGCAAGATGACATGATGTAGACAAACTAAACTCAATCAATATGATTAAACCACGTCGTGTTACCCGTAATAGCAACAATACAATACATGCCTCGCTACCCCTTCTGTCACTGGGTGAGGACACCGCAAGATTGAACCCATTACAAAGCACCTCTCCCATTGAAGATAAATCAATCTAATTGGCCAAACCAAATGGATAGATCGGAGAGAAATACAAAGCTATAACAATCATGCATAATAAATTTCAGAAAAGACTCAATTACTTTTAAAGAATAATCTAGTCATAAACCCACAATTCATCGGGTCCCAACAAACACACCGCTAAAGAATATTACATCGAATAGAACTTTAAGAAGATCGAGGAGAACATTGTATTGAAGATAAAAGAGAGAGAGAAGAATCCATCTAGCTACTAACTATGGACCCGTAGGTCTATGGTTAACTACTCACACATCATCGGAAGGCAGCAAGGATGATGTAGAAGCCCTCCATGATCAATTCCCCCTCCGGGAGAGTACCGAATAAGGCCTCCAAATGGGATCGCGGAAGAATGGAAGCTTGCGGCGGCGGAAAAATTGTTTCGGGTGGCTCTCTATTGGTTTGTGAATATTTGTGAATTTATAGAGGTGGCATTAGGTCTAACGGAGTTGTGTGGGGCCAACGAGCTCAAGGGGCGTGCCTACCCCCTGGGGCATGCCATGTGAGCTCGTGGCTCTTCCGTAGGTCTTCTGGCCTCCTCCTGAACCTCCTATGGTCCCTTCTGGTCCAGAAAAAATCACCGTAAAGTTTCATCATGTTTAGACTATGTTAGGTATTGATTTTCTGAAAAGTAAAAACAAGCCAAAAAATAGGAACTAGCATTGGGCACTGAGTTAATAGGTTAGTCCCAAAAAATGATATAAAATAGCATAAAATGCATATAAAGCATCCAAGATTGATAATATAATAGCATCAATCAATAAAAAATTATAGATACGTTGAAGATGTATCAACAGCCTTTGACGAAGGGTGGCCGCCTCCTAGGTCAGCCGCACCTAGGGGGCGCCCCAATGTTGGGCCCTTAGGGCACATTCGGCTCCCCCCCCCCCCCAGGCCTTGCCATGGGACTAGCCCATAGTGTTGTAGGAACATTTTGGGAAGCTCTAGAAAATTCTAGAACCTCTCGAGCCTTCGGATAGTCTTTTAAGGGTTTCCAAAACTTTTTCAGGTTTCTTCTGAAATACTTTTGGTTCTCTTTAGACATTTCTCAAAAAAAATTGACAGATTTCTCTCAAGTTCCTAACACTTCTAGTACTCAACAAATTGGCAAACCTTAAGTGTGTGACCCCACAGGTTCAGTAAAGTGCGGACATGACCCAGAACCATTTCGGCTAGTGGTCAATAGTGGGAACATGGACATCCATATTGATCCCTACACGCACACGAATTATTATCAAGTGAACTTGTTGTTCCTGCACACAATTCACTTTGCTTCATGATATAACAAAACCAGAGGTGAGACTTATCGGTATCCATTTGAAGCAACTCTTGATCACTATACCAAGTTATCCTCGTTATCGGTTTTGTTCTTTTTCTTGTTTCCGTATTCCAGCATCCCCGTGATCATATCACGCTGTGTCTGGATAAATGATGGTGGATACCAAAACACCAAGAGGGACCAAAGAATATCTCTCCGTCGTTGGCAAAGAAAATCCCAATCTTGAGCTACCAAGTCTCTCGACATACTTTTCTGATGTAGGTGAAAGTTGTTGTGCTCTCATTATTACCGGCATCCTTGTTACTTTAACAATGCCCTATGGTCAGCAAAATGGTTTCGTCATGCAACATCTGAGCTAATCTTAGAGGCGAGAGTAGGAACCTATTATTTTGTTTATGTTTCCACACATGCTAATGGGTTTTCCTCTGAATCCCGTTCACATGTTTCCACACATGCTAATGGAGTAGGCTCGAGAACCATTTAAATTATAACACAGAATAAACATTAATTACAAACATGGAAATAAATAATAATATTTATTATTGTCTTTAGGGGGGCATATTTCCAACACATATAATATAAACACATTTTACATAATCTAGCATAAGCACGAGATAATTCATTTTCATGTGTTAGTATTATCTTTGTCACACTTTTATCTATTGGACAGATATTATTGGTGAAACTATGAATCCTGATCCAGTTCTAAGCATAAAAACACTTCCTAGAACTTTTATAAGTACTCTCATTTTTAGTTATTATTTGTTTCAAAAATACAAAATACATCCTACAACTTTATATATTAATATCTTCTACAACTAGATCAGCTGGCAAGGTTGATACCCTCACTAGAGTTGATGGGGCACAGTTGAAGTTTTATAAGTGTTGTAGAACTTACCATTGGTGTATGAGACATTATCTTCCCAATTGATACTTGGTTCTTGACCGAGTGAAGACTTGCTTCTTGCGACAAATCCTGCACTTGTGAGCCCAACTACCTTGACTGATCATACTACCAGAAAGCATCACTTGGTGATGAATCTCTTGCTCTTGTACTTCAAAAGATAAACTCTTCCACACTCAAACTCTCATAGGATGAGCTTGATTGGAGAGATAGGGTGTTTGAATGATTGGATTGGTATCAAAGAGGTGAAGAGAGATCAAAGGTTTGGCATGATGTTAGGGTAGAATGCCATATGAACTCAACACAAGTTCTAAAGGTCATGACTCAAAGCACATACGAGCAAGAGGCTTTACACCACATCCTAGATCCTCCTTTGATAGTATCGGCATACATATGAACTCAATGTGGTCTTGGATCAAATATATATATAATTAAGTCCTTAACTTGGCCAACACTTGTCCATGTTGATGTAGGGATCACCAACCATCTTCCTAGTTACTTCTTCTTGGACATAACAAAAAGAAACTTGAATGTTCATAGTCCTTGAGCTATGATGTCATTGATCACCAAAATCCACCTAGGGGAAGAAGATTCACTTCCATTTAGCCTTAACGAATGCATCGGATTCTCCCTTCTTTTTCAGTCGATCTATATGCCATGTGTATTGTGGTCATAATGCCATGGGTAGGCATAGCAAAAAAGCCTGCGGATGTTCATAAGTAAAGTAAACTAAACATTCCTTCTCACTTCTTTACTACTCCTCAACCTCACTAGTACTTCCTCATCATCACTTGTCTCATTTTCCTCATCATCACTTGTCTCATTTTCCTCATCATCTATGAGAATGGTTGTGCCTCTCATCAATGGCTTGTAAGAGACTGCCTTTAATTCTTGCTCTATAACATCTATGGGCCATTATTTAGAGATCTTGTCCACCCTCCCTTTTATGGGATTGAGAAGCTAATCCTCTTTTTGATTTATTTTTTTGTGTAAGTGAAGAGCTCAGCCCTGACCCCCTTTTTATCTGCCTCCAAAAGTTGTAGAGTTTGCAGTTTCTTCTTTACTCCTTCCAACTTGCTCGAGTAGAATCCCCGACCTTGCCAACTCAGTTCACCACCTTCCATGGCACCCACATCTCCTCTAGTCCTCCGCCGCCAAACTCCTTCTAGCTTGGCAACAGTGTACTATCATCGCGTGCCAGTCTCATTTGGAGGGTTTGGATGGTGGATGTGTGGGATTGAGAAAGGGGTCGAGAAGCTTGATGAGAGGGTTGTCGGGCTCTCAAACAGTAATGCAGAAGAAACACAGTGTGGGTAGGTTTCTGGTTCAACTCAACCCAAAACTAAGCTAAAGACCGAGATGGATTGGATCTAGGCAGATGTGTAGATGGGAAAGTTGGACCAATATTCCAAAATGTGGATTGCCACCGAACTAGCCAGAACCTTAACCTCATTCACAAGCGGGGCCTAGAATTGTGACTCTAGGGATAGAACTTTGTGCTCAATCCATGAAATCAATCTCATGACAGGTCGTCATTTCCTATACTTGTACAGCGTATCAAAAAAGCCCAAGTAACAAAAAAGGGAAGTCCCCAACTCAAACCCAAAAATTGTATGTCCAAGTTCTCATAATATGTGGCCTGCACAAAACAAGAAAGTTCATTCTTATGAAAGCTAATCTTAGTATAGTTTAGGGACCAAGTGAGCCCCAAAAATAGCTTGCCATGAAAAGTGAGATAAGCCAATAATTTAGGGGTGACAAGTGAGCTTGGCTCACTAGAGATTGGGAGCCATAATCGCGCTATCTCCACACGACACTCAGTCACAAGTAGGTTGAGATTCATAGTGCAAGGCTGCAAACACTACAATGAGCATGACACATCATATAGTTTCTTTTTTCTTTTTCCTTCTCCAAACGATGCAACGTCCCTGGCTTATAGATTGATGATGGTCATCCGTTCATTGGCACTGGAGTCAATAGGCATGCCCTAACACGACACCCCTCATTTAAGCAAGGGGAAATTCTATCTCGTTGTAATGATCATCAGGACAGCTTTTTGTCTCTGCCGTTCGCACCAGACAGGGCCGGGCTATTCGCAGCAAGCAGCAAAGCCACGGCACGAACAACAAGAGCAGCACAACGGGGGCAAAAGAAGAAAAGACAGAGCGTGGATTTGTACCAGGATTATTCGGCTGGTTCCTTAAAAACCCAGGCACTCGGCCTGGCCGGACTGCCCATCATTTCAGGAAGCATATGGTGGATCTTTAACCAACACAACAGTTACGGCACCGCGCGAGTGGCCTCCGGAATCATTGCTAGATCATGTCACAAACACACTACCTGTACCCAGAATCGCATGAATTCAGGGAGTGATTGCGCTTTACTTTATGCATCAGCACAATCAACCCAACTGGGTACTCCAAGCATCAGAATGTTCGGATTAAAATGTACATCTAGTGCATCTGAAGTAGGAGTACTATTTACAAAGCAGTGCGTTCGGCACGTTCGAAAGCAACTCCAGCATATTCCAAGCAAGACAAGGGGCTCATTTTCTAGCACAAACATCATACCTGTGTCAGGGAAATATACAGCATTGAAGAATGTGGAAATGGCAAAGATACTGCCAGCTACAGAGGAATATATGCCATAAAATGACATGCCCATGATCTTATATAGAAAGATCCATGCAAATATAAGGTGCCAATACGTAGTTATGGATACAACCCATCAAAAAACAAAACTTCTCAGAAGTAGCAAAATTTGGCTATATAAACGTTTTGGGACTACAGACATCAGCGTCGCAAAATGTAAAGAACGTAAATATACCTGCGCTGTATGGAAACTAACCATCAGTGTCCCTAGCAACACAATAATGAGCAAATGTCACATGTCCAGATCCACATTTCTGTACCTTGCCTGACAGATAAAAAAGCTTCTGGTGCCATCCAAAATATACATGTTCTTCAATAATGAAAACAATGATGCAAAGCAATCACCCAACAAAATGCACCCCATGTCTTACGAGTTCTAACAGACAATAATGGTACCATAAGGTCACTACTCAGTGATCCAACAAACAATGAAACAAACTTGTACGCAATATGCCGTTAGAAGCTCAACGATTGCACTATATATTAATTGCCAGAATGGCTAGGCAAAGTAAGAAAAACATTATTCCAGTGACTGGACAGTAGCAATACCAAACAAGAATATGATATCCACATAAGACATCCCACACATATCACCAAAAAGTTAAGGAAAAAGAATAGTCAGCAGTCTACGCTACACAAGTACTAGGTCTGTTACCTATGATCAGAGGCTACCAATACCAAGTTAGCATCAATGATTTTTTGTCAAGATACAATTTCATCGATCACTCGTGTCATATGAACATGTACCATCTCAAGGAAAATTTGTAAAAGATGTGGTTAATAACTTCAATAAAACAAACCATAGCTAGTATACTAACACAGAGCTGATATCAATATATCTATCTTCCACATCAGATATCTCATGCAAATTTGAATCGATGAACTTCAAAAGGGAACAAAGACAATAGAAATGTATTGTCAAACACCATGGTAAATATGATTATGATAAGAAAAAATGACAGGGTGAATGTTCACACACACACAAAAGAAATACCACTTACGAACAAAACCCTACTTGAGTTGAACATAAACTAAATGACAAGTTAGATTTACAATATATTAGGTCACACCCAGGTTATAAACAAACATAGCATAAAAGCTATAGGTAATCAAAATCCTAATCACACCTAGGCTTCCCAAGTGCATGGCTTACATAGCAAGTTAGCAATCCCAATATTTTAATCAGTGAGTACAAAAGTTGCTTCCACCGGTAAATCCTTTTCATCTATCAGTAATCGGTGAACAATCATTTGTTTCTTAGCAAGTATTAATCACAATACCGAGTTGATGCCATAAATTTAACAGGACAAACAATAGTTTTTCAGGCACACTAGCTGGGGATTAACAAATGTCACCACATGAGAGTTGGGCTAGTCAATTAGATCACCATCGTCACAAGAATACGAGCAGCACATGTCCACATTACTAGATCCGTTGAAATTTTTGTCCAAAGAAAAGGGACGTGGCAGAAGTTAGTAGTAGCATTGATAAAAAAAACATGTGATGATCGTGCCTTCACGGATATAAATAAATATCCACATATCAACCCAATTTATTGTGCCAATTATATGCCGCAACAGTCTGTCACTGTTGACCCAGTTTGTCAAGTGACACACGTCTCTGAACACAACACAATTATATGCCCAGGTGCAATGACAAAATTCTGGTGTTAAATCCTTACATATAGAAAAAACCAAGTCCAAGGGCGACTAAATAACAGCACCTTATCTAGTATGACTAGTTAAATGGAAACAGAAACATCAGGAAGAAAGGAAGGAAACCTTGTCCAACAGTAGCAGCAGCAGGTGCTCAATTAGTCAAGGATCAGCACGATTCAAGGAGAGAGTCAAGGCCTACGAAGCCCCCAAAGTCTACCATCTACAAGCTAATGAAATAAAGAAGATAGCTGAACAGTAACCGTGCTCCCCAAAGGATGGCAACAGTCGACATGGCGACATGGACGGACGCCATGATCGGGCACATGAGATAATAGCAGCTTTGATGATGAAAAGATAGCCCAGCGACTAACACCAATCCCAATCTTTTTTAAATGTTCATTCATCATGGCTCATGAGCCATGACGATACGACCCAATACCCATGTGCATGATGCCCCTAGCAGGTAACTTGCAACAGCAGCTTAAGCAAGCAGGCTATAGTGTAGCCGACCAAGATTTTCACCCAACAAGCAAAGGAGAAAGAAGGCTGCAATCCCAGGCAGTGAACCGTGTCAAATCAGGCATGCATGGGTTTGCTTTTCACACGCCTTTCTTTCCTTTCCTTTCACATCTTGTCAATCCGGCACGGGGAATCAATATGGGGGCTAGCACAAAAAACCATGGCTGGTAGGATAGGAGGATGGAGCACAGCACAGGAAGCAACCATGATCCTGCCTCCTCTCCTCATGCATCACCTCTAGCCTCTACTAACATGCATGCCAATTACCAAAAGATGAAGATGCTAACATAGTTTAACATGTAGTAGTATGAGTGTGAGATAAGATGGTGTATAATAAGCACAAGAATTCCCTCATCACATGCAGCATTACACATTGGCCTCTCTCTAGGACACAAGTTCCAATGCAATTAGAAGATGCTCCATCTACAAAGCACAAAGCCAATGCCAAGAATGCATCCATATGCCTCCCATTCCTTCAATCCTACCTACCCGTAGAAAAAGTTGGGGAAAACAAACAGGAAAAGGGTGCTCCGATGAGTGAGTGAGATAAACAAGATAGGCATGGCAAGCATTGGATGCCAAATCGGCCACGCAAAGGAGTGAAAGCCAAGCAAGTGAATGTTGCAAGAGTCAAACTTTTCTGCTCAACCTATCATGATAATCTATCTATCTATCAGCAGGAGAGAAGCCTGAACAGTGCACGCCTCTGGATCCCTGCCTGCTCGAAATGGCACCCACGGCCTACATGGTTTGCACCCCTGAACACATCCCCATATATGGAAAGGCAGGCATTGGGAACATAAGCAAAGCATGAGACAAGAGCAAACCAATTGGACAAAACCAGCAGGCAATAACCTGATCAATTCATTGTGCAAAGTACTACTAGTGTTGATTTCATCTTGCATTATCTTGTTTAACATTCCTAATTGACAATTATTCTTCTCTAAGAGTACATTAGTACTGCTAGAAAATTAAGGAACTGGTGCTACTAGGAGGACTGGACTGGACTGGACTAGACTAAGAACGATTAACACTTGATGTCATACAGCATGAACAAATTAATGGCGAACACCATGCATTGCATTGCACCCCGGCCATGAGAGGGTTGACAGGTTTGTACTTACTAGCAATGAAGAGAAGAAAGGAAAGAATGGTACTGTAGTAATGATCTACTATGTGACCTTACTCTTCTAGCAGCTCGGCTCAGTTCATGGTGTTACCATAGCTGGACCCGCCGCCGAGTATGTGCTGGCCTCCTCCCCCTCCGCCTGCTCCTCCGGCGCCAACGCCGCCGTACATGTCGGAAGGCGCCATCGAGGAGGAACCCCCGCCTCCCCTCGCGGCATTGCCGCCGCCCCCGAGGTGGAGCTCGGACATGTTGGGCACGGCGCCGCCGGTGCTCGAGTCGATGTCATTGCTGGCGCGGCCGTCGTCCACGCCCTGGTCGTAGAGGAAGCCCTTGAAGACGTGGCCGTTGATGGTCACCGTGGCCTGGTACGCGTACTCGTCCTCGCCGTCGTCGACGGACGTCACGCGCACGCACCTGAACACCGCCGGCGCGCGCACCTGCCGCGGCAGGTTCCCCCTGAACGATGCGTCTGCAGCACACATGGCAGATGTTGAGCGAACTGTCTCGAATTACGCACGCGTGAGCGTGAAGAGGATACGTCGCCGTGGTGGGCGGCGTTGTTACAAACCTTGATGGCTGGAGGTGGTGTCGTAGCTGCGCGGCGTGGTGGCGTTGGAGGTGGAGGTGTACGACGTGGTGGCCTGCTGGGAGGAGAGGAGGCGAGGCTTCTTCGATCCCGCGGCGGTGGAGGCGGTGGCGGGGGACGAGGCGGAGCCGCCGAGGTGCTGGCGCTCGCGGCGGCGGGCGGCGGGGACCCAGGTGCTCTTGACGTGCGTGGAGCAGTCGAAGCCGCGGCTCTTGCAGCAGGTGCGGCAGCGGCTGTGGGTGCAGTCCTTCTTGGCCTGGTTGCCGCAGTCCTGGCAGGTGGTGGTGCCGGAGCCGGAGGACCCGTCGCCGCCGGTGTCGAGCATCGGGAAGGGCTTCTTGAGGTAGAAGGGGCCGAGGCTAGGGTTAGGGTTGCCGCCGCCGCCGCCCGCGGCCGACGGCGAGTGCTGCTGCTGATGGTGCTGCGCGGACTGCCAGAACTGGATGCCGCCGCTGGCGGCCGCGGCCTTGGCCGCCTCGGGGTCGAGCACGCAGGAGCCCGCGGAGAGCAGCGGGAAGATGGCGTCGGAGGCAGCGGCCGCGGCGGCCGCGTCGTGGTGGTGGTGATGGTGGTGCGTGTGGTGGAACGAGGCCGCAGGGGCGACCACCACCATCCCCACGTCGCCGGCCGCCATGCCGTAGTTCAGGGCCGCCTGGCGCGAGGCGGGGGACGAGGAGGACGCGGACGCCGGGCCCCAGAGCCCGGCCCCCAGCGCGGCGCCGGAGGCGGCCGCGGCCGCGGCCGCGGCGGCGCCGGCATTGAAGCCGAGCGAGAGGTCGTCCCCCCTGCTGCCCCCCGCGGCGGCGGCGGCCGCGGCGGAGGACGCGACCCAGTCCGCGAAGGCGCCGGTGTCGGACGGGAAGCGCCGGCCCGAAGCCACACTTATACCCAGCGAATTCCGCGGCGGGGATCGGGATTAAAAATACCGCCGCCCCTCCGAATCCGCCGGCCGCCGCCTAGAAGCTACTGCTGCTACCCGTAGTGGCTGCTGAGCGGATCCTACGCCGCCGATCCGGGGGAATAAAAATCCTCCACTAGCGCTGATGCTACGACTCTCTCTGACGCAGTAGCAGCGGAGGCTCAGGCTGAGGCTGTGGTGGGACTGGGAGCTTCTTCTCCTCTCCTCCTCGAAAGAGAGTCGCAGACGGATGGATGGACGGACGGATGGATGGCGAGTGCACTAGCTAGGCTGCGGCGTCTCTATCGCCCCAATTGCTACTTGCGCGCGCCGGCCGGCCACCCCCTCCCTCTCGCTATCTCCAACTCTTCCAAGCACCGCGAGCTCACTCTACCTCTACTAGCTCCTCTAGCTCTAGCTGCCTATATAGTACCTGCCTGACAGGGCCCATCAATCTAGCCGCTGCTGCTAGCCCATCTCCGCTCTCTCTCTCTCTCTCTCTCTCTCTCTCTCTCTTTCCCCCTTTCCTTTACATGGCACCTTTATTTTGTTTTCCTTGGTGATTTTCTAGCACTTTTGTAATGCCTACCATGACGGAGGGGGCACAGGGATTTTTAAGTCTTGCGTTGGGGGTGCGGTGTGGGGCTCTGAAAATTCCTGTGGGACGGAGGGAGGGAGATCTTCGCTTCTGGATCGACGATGATCACTCGCTATCTATCCATCCATCTTTGCCCGGCCGGCCGGCCGCTTCTCTGTCTTCTTCTTTTCTCCCCGCTTCCCACGCACTGACCAGCTTCTTCGCTTCTCCTGCCCCCCTCTGCCGCGCCTGCTGCGGCCAGGAAGCCGCGTTAATTGCCGGAGTACTAGCAGCATCTGCTCCGGTGGCTAACGAACGACGTCGGTTGGCAGGCAGGTACGCCGGCCGGCACATGCTCGCCTCGCGTGCTCACAGGATCCGGTCCGTGCCTGCATGGCGTGACGAAACCAGACCCGCTCCGTTTCCAATTCCAACTTGACAACGATCCCATTCTCCTCTTCTACAGCAAATTTTGGTCGGACGTGGCGCGGCTACGGCGCCGCTGGCCGGGGAAGGGACGGCGTCCGGAGTTAACGCTGGCAGTGCTCGAGGAACGCCTCTCTCTTCCGACTTCATCACGGCGCGTCTCATTGGCTTGGTTTGCTGGGCACCAGTGCGTGACCAGTAGGAGCAACTCTTCTTAACAGCGGCGTGATTGATGATTGGCCGGAGAAGAACAGACTCTTTTCACCGCATGCTGCCACCGCTCCCCTATTCACGCATTAATTAATCCCGTAGTGGAAACCAAGGTTGTTCAGTTTTGAGGCTAAAGTTTATCCGATTATTGCATGGGTTATGGACTGCAAAGCTGTAGCTGACGGAAAACCTTACTAAAATGTTTCAAAAAATTAAAATAAATTGTGAAAACTTGTATGTGCTCGCTTTGGATCTGTAGAATTCATTTTAAAATATAGTAATTTGTAATCTGCACAAAACAAACCTCGGCCCGAAAATAACAAAAACTGGCTCTTATTTGTATACATGTATTTGTCTTTTTTACGCTACGTCTGAAAGTATGTTACTATACAAACTCACACAGACTTGGTCTACTCTTTTATATGTATGCTTTTTTTAGATGCATACATATTATATTTGAGAAAAGAGCTCTATGGTGCCCGTCCTCCATATACCCTTTTTCATGGGTTGTGGAAGTGTTTGAAGATGTTGGCGCAAAAATGTGAACCCCTCGGGGAGGGGGAGTGGCGTTGGCGTGGTACTAATTCTTTTTCCAGTCTTCGAAACGGAAACTAACTTTCTCTGTCATGGCATGAAAAAATATTTTCTTTTTTTTCTTTTTTATATGTTGTGTCACTTGACTGAGACTTGATTTAAACCTCAATCTACTGAGTTCTAGTCACACCCTTCTAAAAAATAAAATATTAGTTTTGAGTGAACGCAGTATGTATTTGTGCAGTGGTTCGTATAGAAAAGAAAAAGCAAAATATAAATAAAGATGTGCCTTTTGTTGCTAACCCGTGTATCGGATGGTGACAAAGACAGAGATCTACACTACTTCCTCGTTTCGAACTGGGAGAGCTTAGCTGTACACTCTTGGCCGGCCCCATGGATATCTTGCTCTGATAGGGAAGTGTCAACGAGCGCGATGGTCGCATTTCGCAAACCAGATGCCACGGCGCGCGTGGTCCTCGCCCCCGTTCCGCAGATTTTCTGGAACGGGCACGAGACCCAAATGGCGAAACCAAACAAGTGGACGCCCTTACTCAAAAAAAAAAAAAAAAAAAAAGTGGACGCCCCGCCCAACTGGTAACATGGATTACGACATTACGTATACTACTGTAGTACTACGACAGTGTGAACGGGCGTGTAAAATGTGGCCGCAAAGGCGACGGCGGCACGGCGCTGCATGTGCCCGCTGCCCGACCGTCCCCGGCTCACATGATTGATCGAACGGCGCCGCTACTTTGGACGCGGACGGACGGAAGAAAGCGTCCCGGCCCGCCCGCCGTGTCCCCATCGCCGGCCCGCCCCCGCCGATCGGCCAAAAGAGCAAAATACAGCCGTGCTCGTGGTATTTTGACACGCTAAAGCAAAGTAAACAATAGCATGGATGCCAACCAAGGAAGATACTCCTACGTAGCTGCTGCCGAAACACAACTGTTTTGAGCGCCGCATGCATCTAGTCGCCGCTGTAAACAAAAATTCTAGACATACAAAAGATTTTTACAGGCTCTTTTCATCTAGTAACCAATCACAAACTTGCTTCCCCCTGATTTTCACGAGGGTGGGCCTTGTTCCTCATCTATTGACCAATTAAATTAATCCTCTTTGCAAAACCTTGTAACTCTTTTGTACATGTAGCGTCACTCCGCTGTAAAGCCTGTGCCAAAGTTAGATGGCGGCCACATCGGGCTCCTGCGAAACGTGAAGGACTGGTCCGCGCGGAAAGAAAATGGGCTGATTGATTGTCAGCCTACACTATTGGATTTGTATGGCACGAACTTTAAAGCACCTCTAGGCATGTCTCGCGAGGCACGCTTGAATCGGCAGTTTCTCGTGAGGCAGACCCGTGCGAGTCACGTGAACGGTGGGGCTGCACGCGAGGAGCCACCCTCGAGAAGCCGCGTTGCTTCCCCAAGCGCTGGCAGTTATTATCCTCACCGCTCTCTCTCCTCTCTCCCCTCTTCACACTCTGACCGACGGCGGCGGCGGTGTGCAACAGATCGGAGAACAGCAAGTCGACTTCCGGCCACCTTCACCAGCATCCACAACAGCACTTCAAACATGGCGGCAAGCTATTCTTTCCCCTCCTCGCCTACTACTTCACATTCAATTCGAGTTTAGATTCGATCCGCGTTAGGGGAACGGGCAATAGGGGTAAACACCGTAGGAGTGATCATAACATCGTCATGACTACCGGTAGATATGAGATTCCCGATCCAGATTGAGTACAATAGGAATGGGGATTAGGGTTCATCTTACATAGTACGCACAGATCTTAGCCTCGGGGACCCTAGAGGCGATTGGAGTGGCGGGTGGCCTTGGTCTTGGTATTCTCCTGGACCTGCACCATCGTCTCTTCTTCCTCGCCGGAGTCCATCTCGATGGGCATGCGTCGGCGCCCTCACAATCATCACCACCGCATCTTCTTCCACCTCCATAGCAACAGTATTTGTGGTGAAGTACACGATGGTCATGAGGACGCCGGTATTGTCTGTACTTGGCCCACTTATCCCTCTGCCCAGCGTCGCCGGAGTCAGCCTCATTCATGGCCTACCGAAGTATGTCGACTGACATAGCGCCCTTTGCTGGGTCAGAAATCAGTGTCTTCTACTCCTCCCGCGTCACCTTCTTCACCACAACGTCTGACTCTTTGTGGAGATCTTCCATGCTGCTGAAGTTTGACTTGTTGGAGTTCATGGCGTTGGGTTGGAGGAAGAGTGAGAGACAGAGAGGTGGTGGGTAAGCGGTGACCGTCACGGTGGGTAAATAAAGGGGCACGCGAGCATAGGTTTTAATGGCGATGTTGCAAGGTTCATAGTACAGATCCTGACACAACCTTTGAACCTCCTCACAATGCAGATCGACACGGAGAACAAGAGAAAGGAGGTGGTGGCATCAAAGGAGCATGAAAAAGGCAAGGATGTGGTGCCACCCTCAGAGGTGACGCCCGTTCAGAGCCCGACCACGGACGATGACGTGCTGGAGGAGCCCCCCAGCGGCAAGCGGTGGAATTACGAGCACTACCATGAGGTGGGAGGGCCAACAACCTTCTGCAAGGTGATCATGGCCCCCCACCTCGAGGCCATACCTATGCCGCTGGACTTCAAGAAGCAGTTTCCGTCCGTGCCGCAGGAGTTCAAGCAGAAGACGGACATCGGCTTCTCCTGGAGGGTCACTGTCCGGCTGTTGAATGGCAGGGTCACCCTCAATCAGGGTTGGGCCACCTTCGTTGCCGTCCATCAGATCAAGATAGGCTTCATGGTGACCTTTAAGTTGTTGACTCTCGACATGCTGAAGGTCATCGCCTTCAATGACGATGGCATTGAAGTGGTGACCAGGTGCGGGAGGCACGACAACGCCTTCGCCGTGAACGCCTAGGACAGCCCATCGTATGCTCCAGCTGCTTTAGTTTAATATATCGAACTGCTTAGTACTATGTTTGAACTGGTCTGTTTATGTGTGGCACAATATTTATAACTTTTTACTACTATGTTCGGTTGTGTGTGATCTTACTGATGCCGTTGTGTGCTGGTAAACTCTCCGCCGTGCCGAAGAGGTTATCAGACAACAGGCGTTGCATGCAACCAAACAACGTGCTTATGTTTAGTTCAGACAATGCAGGTAACCAAACACCGTGCACTAAGCTATCCCTTAATGCGTAAGAACTAAATGCGGTCAACCAAACAAATTGTAGATGTTGACTTAGAGGCTGCATTTGCTAAAACGGCCTTATATGAGTCAGACTTGAGCTAGCCAGGCCCGGCTGCTACGGCTGTCAAACATGCCCGAAGGAACCGGTGGAGGCCGACCGGCGACGTGGATGGACCTACGCCGGGGACCCGACGTGACGCCGAGAGCTTTTTGATCAGTTGATGCAGCGGGGCAGCTGGTCCCTGCGATGCGCGAGCTAACGAGACACCACAGCTTTTGCTGCTTGCGAGCGAGCAGCCCGATCCCGGCCCGATCCTTCCATCCAGCTCTTGTGTCGTGTCGTGTGCGGTGGTGCCCCGCTGTCATGTCTCGTGCACGCTTTGGGCCAGGTTTACATGTTAAACTGGCGAAAAGGGGCCCGAAAACGCCGCTGGTTTACGGCGAGGAGGAAGCATCCGCGGCTGTTCCTGCGGCTGGGAAAAGACGATTGTCCGAGTGAGATTCGCCGTCGTCAGATCGAGCACGCGCCGGTTACGTAAACTAAACGAGCATTCCGTCCTTTTGCTCCGTGGAGATAAAGTGGAATCGGGTGTGTGAGCGGCGACGAATGATCGGCGTGCAGCGCGGCTCCCCGGATGTTCTCTGCGCGCAGGGATCGGAGCCTAAAATATTCTCCCGCCGTCCGGCGCATATGCTTGCCATGCCGCAGATTTAACAAATTAACACGCACACGTTTCCACATTAAAAAGAAAACCACGCTACCACCGTAATTCAACTTTAAACCCTCGGAAGAAAGAGTATGTTAGTACGTGATCAAGAAGATTTTGTACTGTTTCAGGAACTATTTTTCTACTGTCCGCGGTTATTACTGTAATGTACTAACTTTTTTTTCATGAATTTCCATACAAGTACTCTCCGTCTCAAAAAAAACTTGTCTTACATCTGTCCTGGATACGGATGTATCTAGACAAATTTTAACGTTAGATACATCCAAATCTAGAAAAATCTAAGACAACTTTTTTTGGACAGAAGTAATATCTAATTTGTGAACATTTTTTTGACAATTTTTTCATTCATATCACGAATCAGAACAAATAAGTTGCCCCTTACAAGCACACTGAAACGCAAACACAAAGGACCATGAACACCTAGAATACCCTAAGACAACCATAACACAAGAAGATCTCCGGAGGCCTGTGCCATCATCCATGAATCTTGAGAGAAGACCTCTGCAGCAGAAGGATCTGCATCCAGTCGCAAGCAGGTCATCATCTTCGACCACGGTACAATTGCCGCCACACTGTTTTCTCCTTTCTTGACACCAGCGCTGAGAGGGCATGGACATCAATCCAACACACCTGCAACAGCCGTCGCCATCTTTGGCTTTGAGTACCGCGAAAAGTGTCCCTTCCGAAAGGAAAAGAACTCGAGTCATCCGACCGGTCCGGCACCGCGGCCGGGCCATCCGCCCAGACAAAGCAGTATCTCCCACCAGCATCAGCACAGAGGAAGGAGAAGAACAGCAGCAGCAAATCATATCAGCAAGGAAGAAGAAGGGTCTTCATCTCCCTGCATCCATCGCCCATCTGAGGACCCAAACGGCCAGTGCCGATGGACCTCCAGCCACCAAAGCCCGCTGTTGGGAATCGTAGCATAATTTTAAAATTTTCCTACGTTCACCAAGATGCATCTATGGAGTATACTAGCAACGAGGGGAAGGGAGTGCATCTACATACCCTTGTAGATCGCGAGCGGAAGCGTTCCAATGAACGTGGATGACGGAGTCGTACTCGCCGTGATCCAAATCACCGATGACCGAGTGCCGAACGGACGGCACCTCCGCGTTCAACACACGTACGGTGCAGCGACGTCTCCTCCTTCTTGATCCAGCAAGGGGGAAGGAGAGGTTGATGGAGATCCAGCAGCACGACGGCGTGGTGGTGGATGTAGCGGGTCTCCGGCAGGGCTTCGCCGAGCTTCTGCGAGAGAGAGAGAGGTGTTGTAGGGGAGGAGGGAGGCGCCCAAGGCTGTAGGTTGCTGCCCTCCCCCCCTTTATATAGGCCCCCTTGGGAGGGGGGGCCGGCCAAAAACCCATCTAGGGTTGGGGGGGCGGCGGCCAAGGGGTGGAAAGGGGTGCCTTGCCCCCCAAGGCAAGGGGGAAGCTCCCCCCTAGGGTTCCCAACCCTAGGCGCATGGGGGGAGGCCCAAGGGGGGCGCCCCAGCCCACTAAGGGCTGGTTCCCTTCCACTTTCAGCCCACGGGGCCCTCCGGGATAGGTGGCCCCACCCGGTGGACCCCCCGGGACCCTTCCGATGGTCCCGGTACAATACCGGTAACCCCCGAAACTTTCCCGGTGGCCGAAACTGGACTTCCTATATATAATTCTTCACCTCCGGACCATTCCGGAACCTCTCGTGACGTCCGGGATCTCATCCGGGACTCCGAACAACTTTCGGGTTTCCGCATACATATATCTCTACAACCCTAGCGTCACCGAACCTTAAGTGTGTAGACCCTACGGGTTCGGGAGACATGCAGACATGACCGAGACGCCTCTCCGGTCAATAACCAACAGCGGGATCTGGATACCCATGTTGGCTCCCACATGTTCCACGATGATCTCATCGGATGAACCACGGTGTCGAGGATTCAATCAATCCGTATGCAATTCCCTTTGTCAATCGGTATGTTACTTGCCCGAGATTCGATCGTCGGTATCCCAATACCTTGTTCAATCTCGTTACCGGCAAGTCTCTTTACTCGTACCGCAATGCATGATCCCGTGACTAACGCCTTAGTCACATTGAGCTCATTACGATGATGCATTACCGAGTGGGCCCAGAGATACCTCTCCGTCACACGGAGTGACAAATCCCAGTCTCGATCGGTGCCAACCCAACAGACACTTTCGAAGATACCCGTAGTGCACCTTTATAGTCACCCAGTTACGTTGTGACGTTTGGCACACCCAAAGCACTCTTACGGTATCCGGGAGTTGCACGATCTCATGGTCTAAGGAAAAGATACTTGACATTGGAAAAGCTCTAGCAAACGAAACTACACGATCTTTTATGCTATGCTTAGGATTGGGTCTTGTCCATCACATCATTCTCCTAATGATGTGATCCCGTTATCCATGACATCCAATGTCCATAGTCAGGAAACCATGACTATCTGTTGATCAACGAGCTAGTCAACTAGAGGCTTACTAGGGACACGTTGTGGTCTATGTATTCACACATGTATTACGATTTCCGGACAATACAATTATAGCATGAATAATAGACTATTATCATGAACAAAGAAATATAATAATAACCATTTATTATTGCCTCTAGGGCATATTTCCAACAGTCTCCCACTTGCACTAGAGTCAATAATCTAGTTACATAGTGATGAATCGAACACCCATTGCGTCCTGGTGTTGATCATGTTTTGCCCTAGGGAGAGGTTTAGCCAACGGATCTGCTACATTCAGGTCTGTATGTACTTTACAAATATCTATGTCTCCATTTTGAACACTTTCACGAATGGAGTTGAAGCGACGCTTGATATGCCTGGTCTTCCTGTGAAACCTGGGCTCCTTCGCAAGGGTAATGGCTCCAGTGTTGTCACAGAAGAGAGTCATCGGGCCCGACGCATTGGGAATCACCCATAGGTCGGTAATGAACTCCTTCATCCAGACTGCTTCCTGTGCTGCCTCCGAGGCTGCCATGTACTCCGCTTCACATGTAGATCCCGCCACGACGCTTTGCTTGCAACTGCACCAGCTTACTGCTCCTCCATTCAATATATACACGTATCCGGTCTGTGACTTCGAGTCATCCAGATCTGTGTCGAAGCTAGCGTCGACGTAACCCTTTACGACGAGCTCTTCGTCACCTCCATAAACTAGAAACATATCCTTAGTCCTCTTCAGGTACTTCAGGATATTCTTGACCGCTGTCCAGTGTTCCTTGCCGGGATTACTTTGGTACCTTCCTACCAAACTTACGGCAAGGTTTACATCAGGTCTGGTACACAGCATGGCATACATAATAGACCCTATGGCCGAGACATAGGGGATGACACTCATCTCTTCTATATCTTCTGCCGTGGTCGGGCATTGAGCCGTGCTCAATTGCACACCTTGCAATACAGGCAAGAACCCCTTCTTGGACTGATCCATACTGAACTTCTTCAATATCTTGTCAAGGTATGTACTCTGTGAAAGACCAATGAGGCGTCTTGATCTATCTCTATAGATCTTGATGCCCAATATATAAGCAGCTTCTCCAAGGTCCTTCATTGAAAAACACTTATTCAAATAGGCCTTTATACTTTCCAAGAATTCTATATCATTTCCCATCAATAATATGTCATCCACATATAATATTAGAAATGCTACAGAGCTCCCACTCACTTTCTTGTAAACACAGGCTTCTCCATAAGTCTGTGTAAACCCAAACGCTTTGATCATCTCATCAAAGCGAATGTTCCAACTCCGAGATGCTTGCACCAGCCCATAAATTGAGCGCTGGAGCTTGCATACTTTGTTAGCATTCTTAGGATCGACAAAACCTTCCGGCTGCATCATATACAACTCTTCCTTAAGGAAGCCGTTAAGGAATGCCGTTTTGACGTCCATCTGCCATATCTCATAATCATAGTATGCGGCAATTGCTAACATGATTCGGACGGACTTCAGCTTCGCTACGGGTGAGAAAGTCTCATCGTAGTCAACCCCTTGAACTTGTCGATAACCCTTAGCGACAAGTCGAGCTTTGTAGATGGTCACATTACCATCCGCGTCCGTCTTCTTCTTAAAGATCCATTTGTTTTCTATGGCTCGCCGATCATCGGGCAAGTCAGTCAAAGTCCATACTTCGTTTTCATACATGGATCCTATCTCGGATTTCATGGCTTCTAGCCATTTGTCGGAATCCGGGCCCACCATCGCTTCTTCATAGTTCGAAGGTTCACCGTTCTCTAACAACATGATTTCAAAAACAGGGTTGTCGTACCACTCTGGTGCGGAACGTGTCCTTGTGGACCTACGAAGTTCAGTAGTAACTTGATCCGAAGCTTCATGATCATCATCATTAACTTCCTCCCCAGTCGGTGTAGGCACCAGAGGAACATTTTCCCGCGCTGCGCTACTTTCCGGTTCGGAAGGGGTGACTATCACCTCATCAAGTTCCACTTTCCTCCCACTCAATTCTTTCGAGAGAAACTCCTTCTCCAGAAAGGACCCGTTCTTGGCAACGAAGATCTTGCCTTCGGATCTGAGGTAGAAGGTATACCCAACAGTTTCCTTAGGGTATCCTATGAAGACGCATTTTTCC
Organism: Aegilops tauschii subsp. strangulata; assembly: GCF_002575655.3. Lineage (NCBI taxonomy): Eukaryota > Viridiplantae > Streptophyta > Magnoliopsida > Poales > Poaceae > Aegilops > Aegilops tauschii. Next base: position 601,597,563 of record NC_053037.3, read on the forward strand.
GACTTGGGTTCGAGCTTTTTAGGTTGAAGTTTCTTGACATAAGCATCGCATCCCCAAACTTTTAGAAACGACAGCTTAGGTTTCTTCCCAAACCATAATTCATACGGTGTCGTCTCAACGGATTTCGACGGAGCCCTATTTAAAGTGAATGCGGCAGTCTCTAAAGCATAGCCCCAAAATGAGAGCGGTAAATCGGTAAGAGACATCATAGATCGCACCATATCCAATAGAGTGCGATTACGATGTTCGGACACACCATTTCTCTGAGGTGTTCCAGGCGGCGTGAGTTGTGAAACTATTCCACATTTCCTTAAGTGTACCAAATTCGTGACTTAAATATTCTCCACCACGATCTGATCGTAAGAATTTTATTTTTCTGCCACGTTGATTCTCAACTTCACTCTGAAATTCCTTGAACTTTTCAAAGGTTTCAGACTTGTGTTTCATTAGGTAGACATACCCATATCTATTTAAATCATCAGTGAGAGTGAGAACATAACGATATCCTCCGCGAGCCTCAACACTCATTGGATCACACACATCGGTATGTATGATTTCCAATAAGTTGGTTGCTCGCTCCATTGTTCCGGAGAACGGGGTCTTGGTCATCTTACCCATGAGGCATGGTTCGCACGTGTCAAATGATTCGTAATCAAGAGACTCCAAAAGTCCATCTGCATGGAGTTTCTTCATGCGCTTGACACCAATGTGACCAAGGCGGCAGTGCCACAAGTATGTGGGACTATCGTTATCAACTTTACATCTTTTGGTATTCACACTATGAACATGTGTAACATGACGTTCGAGATTCATCAAAAATAAACCATTGACCAGTGGGGCATGACCATAAAACATATCTCTCAAATAAATAGAACAACCATTATTCTCGGATTTAAATGAGTAGCCATCTCGAATTAAACGAGATCCAGATACAATGTTCATGCTTAAAGCTGGCACTAAATAACAATTATTGAGGTTTAAAACTAATCCCGTGGGTAGATGCAGAGGTAGCGTGCCGACGGCGATCACATCGACCTTGGAACCATTCCCGACACGCATCGTCACCTCGTCCTTCGCCAGTCTCCGTTTATTCCGTAGTTCCTGCTTTGAGTTACAAATATGAGCAACCGCACCGGTATCAAATACCCAGGAGCTACTACGAGTACTGGTAAGGTACACATCAATTACATGTATATCACATATACCTTTGGTGTTGCCAGCCTTCTTCTTGTCCGCTAAGTATTTGGGGCAGTTCCGCTGCCAGTGACCACTTCCCTTGCAATAAAAGCACTCAGTCTCGGGCTTGGGTCCATTCTTTGACTTCTTCCCAGTAACTGGTTTACCGGGCGCGGCAACTCCCTTGCCGTCCTTCTTGAAGTTCTTCTTACCCTTGCCCTTCTTGAACTTAGTGGTTTTATTCACCATCAACACTTGATGTTCTTTTCTGATCTCTACCTCAGCTGATTTCAGCATTGAATATACCTCAGGAATGGTCTTTTCCATCCCCTGCATATTGAAGTTCATCACAAAGCTCTTGTAGCTTGGTGGAAGCGACTGGAGGATTCTGTCAATGACCGCGTCATCCGGGAGATTGACTCCCAGCTGAGACAAGCGGTTATTTAACCCAGACATTCTGAGTATGTGCTCACTAACAGAACTATTCTCCTCCATTTTACAGCTGAAGAACTTGTCGGAGACATCATATCTCTCGACCCGGGCATGAGCTTGGAAAACCAATTTCAGCTCCTCGAACATCTCATATGCTCCATGTTTCTCAAAACGCTTTTGGAGACCCGGTTCTAAGCTGTAAAGCATGCCGCACTGAACGAGGGAGTAATCATCAGCACGCTGCTGCCAAGCGTTCATAACGTCTTGGTTTCTGGGATTGGTGCTTCACCTAGCGGTGCTTCTAAGACATAATCTTTCTTGGCTACTATGAGGATGATCCTCAGGTTCCGGACCCAGTCCGTATAGTTGCTGCCATCATCTTTCAGCTTGGTTTTCTCTAGGAACGCGTTGAAATTGAGGACAACGTTGGCCATTTGATCTACAAGACATAGTGTAAAGATTTTAGACTAAGTTCATGATAATTGAGTTCATATAATCGAATTATTTAATGAACTCCCACTCAGATAGACATCCCTCTCGTCATCTAAGTGAAACATGATCCGAGTTTAACTAGGCCGTGTCCGATCATCACGTGAGACGAACTAGTCAAAATCGGTGAACATCTCCATGTTGATCGTATCTTCTATACGACTCATGCTCGACCTTTCGGTCCTCCGTGTTCCGAGGCCATGTCTGTACATGCTAGGCTCGTCAAGTCAACCTAAGTGTATTGCGTGTGTTCCGAGGCCATGTCTGTACATGCTAGGCTCGTCAACACCCGTTGTATTCGAACGTTAGAATCTATCACACCCGATCATCACGTGGTGCTTCGAAACAACGAACCTTCGCAACGGTGCACAGTTAGGGTGAACACTTTCTTGAAATTATCATAAGGGATCATCTTACCTACTACCGTCGTTCTAAGCAAATAAGATGCAAAAACATGATAAACATCACATGCAATCAAATAGTGACATGATATGGCCAATATCATCATGCTCCTTTGATCTCCATCTTCGGGGCACCATGATCATCTTCGTCACCAGCATGACACCATGATCTCCATCATCATGATCGCCATCATTGTGTCTTCATGAAGTCGTCGCGCCAACGATTACTTCTACTTCTATGGCTAACGCGTTTAGCAACAAAGTAAAGTAAATTACATGGCGTTATTCAATGACACGCAGGTCATGCAAAATAATAAAGACAACTCCTATGGCTCCTGCCGGTTGTCATACTCATCGACATGCAAGTCGTGATTCCTATTACAAGAATATGATCAATCTCATACATCACATATATAATTCATCACATCTTCTGGCCATATCACATCACATAGCACTTGCTGCAAAAACAAGTTAGACGTCCTCTAATTGTTGTTGCAAGTTTTTACGTGGTTTGTAGGTTTCTAGCAAGAACGTTTTCTTACCTACGTATGACCACAACGTGATTTGCCAATTTCTATTTACCCTTCATAAGGACCCTTTTCATCGAATCCGTTCCGACTAAAGTAGGAGAGACAGACACCCGCTAGCCACCTTATGCATCTAGTGCATGTCAGTCGGTGGAACCTGTCTCACGTAAGCGTACGTGTAAGGTCGGTCCGGGCCGCTTCATCCTACAATGCCACCGAAACAAGAAACGACTAGTAGCGGCAAGAAGAATTGGCAAACTCAACGCCCACAACTGCTTTGTGTTCTACTCGTGCATAATAACTACGCATAGGCCTGGCTCATGATGCCACTGTTGGGAATCGTAGCATAATTTTAAAATTTTCCTACGTTCACCAAGATGCATCTATGGAGTATACTATCAACGAGGGGAAGGGAGTGCATCTACATACCCTTGTAGATCGCGAGCGGAAGCGTTCCAATGAACGTGGATGACGGAGTCGTACTCGCCGTGATCCAAATCACCGATGACCGAGTGCCGAACGGACGGCACCTCCGCGTTCAACACACGTACGGTGCAGCGACGTCTCCTCCTTCTTGATCTAGCAAGGGGGAAGGAGAGGTTGATGGAGATCCAGCAGCACGACGGCGTGGTGGTGGATGTAGCGGGTCTCCGGCAGGGCTTCGCCGAGCTTCTGCGAGAGAGAGAGAGAGAGGTGTTGCAGGGGAGGAGGGAGGCGCCCAAGGCTGTAGGTTGCTGCCCTCCCTCCCCCCCTTTATATAGGCCCCCTTGGGAGGGGGGCCGGCCAAAAACCCATCTAGGGTTGGGGGGGCGGCGGCCAAGGGGTGGAAAGGGGTGCCTTGCTCCCCAAGGCAAGGGGGAAGCTCCCCCCCTAGGGTTCCCAACCCTAGGCGCATGGGGGGAGGCCCAAGGGGGGCGCCCCAGCCCACTAAGGGCTGGTTCCCTTCCACTTTCAGCCCACTGGGCCCTCCGGGATAGGTGGCCCCACCCGGTGGACCCCCGGGACCCTTCCGGTGGTCCCGGTACAATACCGGTATCCCCGAAACTTTCCCGGTGGCCGAAACTGGACTTCCTATATATAATTCTTCACCTCCGGACCATTCCGGAACCTCTCGTGACGTCCGGGATCTCATCCGGGACTCCGAACAACTTTCGGGTTTCCGCATACATATATCTCTACAACCCTAGTGTCACCGAACCTTAAGTGTGTAGACCCTACGGGTTCGGGAGACATGCAGACATGACCGAGACGCTTCTCCGGTCAATAACCAACAGCGGGATCTGGATACCCATGTTGGCTCCCACATGTTCCACGATGATCTCATCGGATGAACCACAGTGTCGAGGATTCAATCAATCCGTATGCAATTCCCTTTGTCAATCGGTATGTTACTTGCCCGAGATTCGATCGTCGGTATCCCAATACCTTGTTCAATCTCGTTACCGGCAAGTCTCTTTACTCGTACCGCAATGCATGATCCCGTGACTAACGCCTTAGTCACATTGAGCTCATTATGATGATGCATTACCGAGTGGGCCCAGAGATACCTCTCCGTCACACGGAGTGACAAATCCCAGTCTCGATCGGTGCCAACCCAACAGACACTTTCGAAGATACCCGTAGTGCACCTTTATAGTCACCCAGTTACGTTGTGACGTTTGGCACACCCAAAGCACTCTTACGGTATCCGGGAGTTGCACGATCTCATGGTCTAAGGAAAAGACACTTGACATTGGAAAAGCTCTAGCAAACGAAACTACACGATCTTTTATGCTATGCTTAGGATTGGGTCTTGTCCATCACATCATTCTCCTAATGATGTGATCCCGTTATCAATGACATCCAATGTCCATAGTCAGGAAACCATGACTATCTGTTGATCAACGAGCTAGTCAACTAGAGGCTTACTAGGGACACGTTGTGGTCTATGTATTCACACATGTATTACGATTTTCGGACAATACAATTATAGCATGAATAATAGACTATTATCATGAACAAAGAAATATAATAATAACCATTTATTATTGCCTCTAGGGCATATTTCCAACACCCGCGACCTCGACGAGACCCAGGGATCCCCAACTCCGCTGGCTCCTAGACGAAGACAAAAGCCTCGCCTGACCGCGAACGGAGCCCGGAGAAACTTATCCCGACGCGACACCACCGCAACGGCCTCGGCAGCGTCTCCCTCAACCCTAACCCTACCACACACACACCTAGCGAACAGACCCGAGGTTCCCCCTCCCTCCTGCCGCCGGAGCGGCCGACAGAGAGAGAGGGAACCGGCGGCGTCACCGGCGGCGCGCAAGGGAACCCTCGTTGCCTCCCTGATTGCCTGTGCGATCCTACTTTTCCGCTGTCCGTTGGGAAAAGGATTGAAAGGATATGGTTTACGCAATTTTGTGAACATTGAGTTTGCTAACCACATGTTCCACACACTTACAAGTATATAATTTGACTATGCATTATGGTAAAAAAAATAGATTTAATGTGTAATATTACAAGGCACTTGCACTAGAAGAAAGACAACAATGCTATGTTTGTGGGATGTGATATTTGGGTCGACTGCTAATTCTACCACGTCTGATAATAGATCATGTGGTATAGAAACAAGGAGGAGAGAGAAAAATAGTTGATCATTCGCTGAGAATTGCAATCTTACTTAAGAATCATGATAAGAGTCGATCAATGGTGTCCATATGTTGTCGGAATTAAGACAAACTAGTCATGTAAAGTCATTTCAGACTCGCATTACTATATGGCCCATTTTAAATTTGATATCTGCTAATCCTTAGGCAACTGGAAATTTTGGAAGCCTCAATGGATTTATGTAGGGAGAAAAGCTCAACCTCGAGTGCAAGAAGGTTTCCGGGTCCTCCATGGCGACTGCAAGTCGAAGGCCTACTTGTTCAGGTGGGAGGGGGTGGATGGTTGCCGGTGCTTGAGAACGCGGGGGGGGGGGGGGGGGGGGGGGGGGAGCATAGAGGGATGGCACGAGCGGCGGCGGCCCAACAGAGTGGGCAGCTCAAGCACGACGAGATGTCGAGGAGCGGAGGAGGTGCCAGCGCCACTTGTCCCAGGTGGCAGAGGCAGGTGGCCGTGGCAGACACATGGGCAGGAAGATAAACGGGGCATCCCCCGAGGAAGAATATGATGATCTGGCCGTCCGTTTTGGATCCAACGTCACAGAGCCTTTCCTTTTTTTTCAATAGACTAGTAGAACTGGAACATTTTTTTGAGGGATGCAGTTACCTAGTAAGGCCTCTCCCAATGCTCCACCTTGTACAGGTGCTAAACCTTCCACGTAGGCAAAAAATCTGATGTGGCAAGTTATTTAAGAGGAGAGAGATGAGTGTGGTGACCCCAGAAAAAAAACAATGTAAGCGCGTGAACCTAGGCAAAACATTTAAAGGAAGGAAGCCCACCAATAAATAAAGCAAACTTAGCAACCATAAGCTAAGCACCTATGCATTAGAGAGTATAGTTGCTAAGCTATTTAATGTGCTTAGCACCTCATCTAAGCACACATGCATTGGCAGCAACCTAATGCATAGGCGGTCCTCTTAGAGCAACTCCAATGGGGCGACCCATTTCGTCCGCGGCCGTCCGTTTGGGTCAGCGCGGACAGAAAAGGCGGCCCAGCGCGTCGACCCAAACGGACGCGCGTCCGTTTTTCGTCGGCGGGCGACCCATTTCTGGCCCATTTTTGAGCCGTATTTGCGTCGGCGCGGACACGCGACGGACGCGCGCGCGCTCGCCTACTCCTCTCCCCGGGCCCGATGGTCTGTGGCACATTGGCCTCCCGTCTCACCCTGCGGCCAACTAGCAACCCTCCCGCCTCCTCCGTCACCGACGCCGCCGCCCATTTTTTTTCCGGCGACTCTTCCAGCTGCCGCCGCCTACACATCTGCCCAGCAACACCGCCCCTCCCCCCCGCCCCCGTCGCCCTCCGCCGCCGTTTTGCCGCCGGGGAGCAAACTGCTTCCCACCGCCGCTTCCCCCACCGCACAGCCGCCCGCGACCAAGAAGCCGCCTCGCCGCCCCTGCCACATCTGACCGGCACGCTCGTCGGACGCCAGCAGAGCAGCTAGCTGGTCTGTGGGCGCCGCGACTCCCCTCGTCGGCCGTCTCCTTCGTCGATGCCCGCAAGCTGTTCGACAGTTTGCCAAGGTACGAAATGGACTCCGCCGACGAGTTCTTTTTCCACAATTTCCTTTGCGACTCCAACGATTTGGTTGAGCATATGTGGGCTCATGTTGGCAACCAATTGATGTATCTTCTTTTATTCGTTTGCAAAACTATGTGAAACATTTTTATTTGTATTTGGCCTGTAAAACTATACTATTTATTTGGGCGGCCAGACTATTTCGCTTGTTAACATTTTCATTTGACAATATGTTGAATGCAAATCATGTAAAACTGGGCGGCCAGCCGGCCACGCCTGCACATATGGGTCAGCGCGTTGGACGCGCTACCGACTCATATCAAAAACAGGACGGACGCCGAGCGGGCCGCCGATCCAAACGGATAAAAAGCGGACGAAATTGCCGTCCGTTTGGGTCGGCCCGTTAAAGTTGCTCTTAATTCTCATTTATGGTTGATACGGATGGACCGGACAGTGATCAAATGACCAGTAGTTGGCTAGTTACTCCTACGGACCATCCTTTGGGCCGCAAACTGCAAGCTCGTTGCAAGGAGACGATGCCATTTATGGGACGCGAGAGGCGTACATGGCGCGTAGCGGCGCCGCAGCGCAGCACGGCCATACTACGTCGCGTCGAGAGGAGGCCAGACGGAATTATTGGAGCGTCCGGCGCGGTAGCTGCACGCTGTCGGGACCGCTCCTCGGGTCTTTTTGGACGCTAGCTGTGCGCGCGCGGCGTGCAATAACTGCCCCGCCTAAGGCCATCTTCACCAGGCGAACCTATCATGTCATGGTGTGTCCGTTTGGTTGTGTCTGTTTGGGGTAAAACGTACATACCAGACGGCTAAGCGCGCGACCCCATCCTAAAAAACGTCAGTTTTGTGTCCGCTTCGCTCCATCCTGGGAGCAAAATTGGGCTGGCTTTGGGTCTGAAACGGACACGAGCGGACGCTCTCTGCGTCGTCCTCGTCCGGGGCGTGTCCTTTTGCATGTGACCCTGGCCCGCCTGTCATTGACCCACATACACCCACCCACTCCTCTCTCTCTCCTCCTTTTCTCTCCCTGGCCCACCACGCACCCACATCACCAAGAGGCAGGACAGCCGCGGGCGCCGAGAGCACGCGGCGCTCCAGCCGGCCGGCCTCGCCTTGCCGTCGTTGAGGCCCCGCCGCCGCGGCTGGATCGGGGCAGCAGGGCGCGCGAGCGGCGCGGCGGTGAGGGCGCGCGCGGGGCGCGGGCGTGAGCCGCGGGGAGGAGCAGGGCGCGCCGCGGCGGGCGGTGCCAGGCGAAGGGCGCGGGCGCGCGCGGAGCAGGGCACGAGCCGCGGGGAGGAGCTGGGCGCGGGCGTGGCTTATCGGGGATGGCGTGGGCGAGGGCGGCCGGGCCGCGGCCAGGGCTGGCTACTGCTGCTGCCGACGAGACGGGGGCTAGCGGCGGTGAGCGGCGAGGCGCGCAGGCTCTGGGGGCGGCAAGCGCGGGGCTGGGGCCGGTGCGTGGCGAGCCTTGTGCAGACGGACAATTTGGGGTTGCCAGCCGCGTTGGGCGCCTCCAAGGAAGGCCGGACACACACGTCCGTTTTCGTACCTATTGCCATCCCAAACAGACAAAATCCGGACAAAACGGGCGTTCGTTTGGGATCGTGCGGTGGAGTTGGCCTAACGGCCCTCGCGACGTGTCCCTCCTCCGTCCCGGAGAAGAAGGCCGACCGGACGCAAACACGGCTCGCCGCACGCCACAGCAACGCACACACACACGTATGCACTCGATCTACTCCACATGTGATGTGATGTGAGTACGACACATGCATGGACGCAGAACGTATGGCTACATGTGATCCCTCCCTGCAATAATGCCGTGCAATTTACGGTGTGATTTGGCAATCCAGCCACGATGATGAGCTGCATGCGGAGGAGGAGAAGGAGCGCTACGGCGCGCGAGGGCGGCACAGTGCAGTACAGTGCGCCGGTGGCCGGTGGTACGAGGCAATAGATGCGGCCGGTTTCTCGCTACAGGAGCTGCCGCAGCAACAGTAATGCGTCGTTGCTCGATTCGCTACGTGACAAGGCCGCTGCGACAGGCCCGCGGCCGGTGCACTCACTGTCCAGCCGGCTGCAAGTTGCCTCGAGGTCCCGAGACTAGCAAACCATAGCTTGTACTACGACGGACGGATGGCCGGACGGCGTGCTCGATCTAGGTTCAGCCACCCACCGGAGCTGGGCACACTGGAATATCCTTGTAGGTTTGGCTAAGTGACACGTACTGTCATCCGCAAAAAAAAGTGACACATACTGTGTGTGTGAGAAAGAGATCGGCGGTACGTACGTATGGTGCCATGCTTCTCTAATTTTTTTTTTACTCCATTCATCTCATAATATGGGAGCGTTTTTGACACCGGAGTAGTAGAAAGTGAAGTATAGTAGTATGCCAAAGAGGAAATGGAATGGGCGTTGCATTTTCCCGTTCTCGTGCTCCTTTTCCATGCATGCAGCGTGCGCTTTTTGGACGGGAGGAAATTATTGGAGGCGGTGCAGACCGGCCGGCCCCGCCGCACCAGCCTCCGTGAATTTAGCCCGGCTTGTCGCCACCATTCCCGCCCCCGCTCCCCGGCCCCTCCATCTCCATCCCACACCCACCCGTCGCCGTGCAGCTTCATCTTCTTCCTCGGCTGCTGTCCCTGTAGATCCGCTAGTCGATTTTATGATCTCAGAAAAGGGAGAACAGTAGTACTCCACATGGGGTGGCATCACAGCGGCAGGCTCGCTGCGACGCTGAGCACGAGCCTTTCTGCCCGGGCTAATCCCATCATCATTCCGCTGCTCATTGGGCCCTAACCCTGTGATCCACTGCGCCGGGGAAAAGGCAGGCCCGATCAGTGTCGCAGGCCCGTCCTGATACAGTGATTATCTCGGACCACGTTCCTGCCCTGCCACAGTAAAATACGCTGTGGACAGTGTCTGCGTCGACCTGACCCGTCAGAGCCGCGCAAGTCAACTTTGTTAATCCGTGGCCTATGGCGTCTGTGTTTTTTCACTGGGCGTTCATGATTGGCTTTGGTGGGCGATGGATCGGCAGCCGGCGCATTCATCAGATGAGCGTCGCCGAATGGATTCGTTCCTGGAGATGAACTGGCTCAGACGTGCAGAGGAGGTCAATTTATTAAGCACGTCGGCCGGGCAAGTGGCCGCATGAGATTAAAGGCTGCTCGATATGTGTGCATGCAGCGCCTCTGGGCGTCTCAAGGTCGTCGCTAGCTTCCATGCAGGCGGTGGATGAGATAGTGCAAGTCAGGCCGGCATGCCAGCGCCACGTCAGAGCTTGGACTTGGGATTAGCCATGGATGAGCACGCAAGATTCCTCTCAGCAATTCATGGCTTGCAGAGCTGCAGGGTACGTACGAGGCCTGAATACTAATTTGGCTGCCTTCGTGCTGGCTCTCCTCCTCTCTTTTTTCGAATTTGGTGGTTCTCCTTGTAACCTTACCGGTATTTCGAGCCGTATGCCTGCCTCTCCGAGAGGACTGATATGAGATGACATGATAGACAAAAGGGACTCTCTCTCTTTTTTTCTTTTCAAGAAGAAGAAGACAAAAAGGACTCTGTGCAAGAGAAAAGGACACTGGTAGGATCGTCCTTCCTCCACTGAAGCCTTGCATGGCATCGGATCCTCCTCCGCTTCCTTGCAATGGACCCGCCGAGGCCGAGCAAGCACGCATACAACGGTGATGAAGCCATGCATCGCCACTTTGGCAGCCTCATGGAGGAATAGTGGTGCATGATTTAGCTGCGTATGCGTATTCATGGGAATGGATCGTGCCGACGGGAGGATCTTTGCCGATTTCGTCACCGACCTATATGTTGACAACATAGACGGCAGATGGATCGTGCCTTGTTTCTCTCTAGCCAAATGAAATGCAATCCCATGGCCAGAGTAGTTTAGTCCTACAAATTCCTGCTGCTAGTTCTGTCCGGAACATGCAGAGTATCTCAGACCCCGTTATCTCCCTCCGCCCGCGCATTGGCATCTTCTTCTACGTATATACTACAAAAAGGGCCACGACGAGCCAGCCCCACCGGTGCGGGTCCCGCGCGAGCTTCAGCTTTCGGCGCAGCAGGCAGGAGCGACCGGCCACGGGAGCGCACGCAGAGAGGCGCAGGCGCAGCGAGAGCGAGGAGAGAGACGGAGGAGTCGACCCAGCCTGCTGAAATCGCTGGGTTCGAATCGAACCGATCGGCGCAGCGCGCGGTTTCCGAGGAGATGAGAGGAGAGGAATGCGTGGCGCGTTGGGTGGGTCGGGCGGCCTCGAGCCCCGCGCGGGCAGGCCGCAGAGGGGACCGGGCGCGTCGCTGCTTCTTTTGTCCTTCTTGGTTTTTAACCCCGCCGCGTCCTGACGGCGACCGCAATAACTAAACCCTGCCGCCGACGCCAGTGGGGCAGGCGCGCCTCGGGGAACCCTGACGACGGAATTAACCGGCGGGTGCCAGCTGATCTCATCGGTTAAAACACCCAGCCTGCTGCTCTGCGCACAGGCACAGCAGTCTCTCACTCCTACAGTACTATCATCCCTCGTCGCCCAGCTACCCCAACAGCACAACCGCACCTCCTTCGTCTCAAAAATAAAAATGACGATAATTACATACGTTTTTAAAGTCAGAAAGAAATTAGTCATGTGCACCTCAAACGGTCAAGTCTCTGTGATTCAGTGTCATCACTAGATCGGTAATGCTGACACACACAGTACTCGAAGGATTTATAACAGAGTATCAATCACACACTTATTATATCGAATTTCTCAAAAGAGAACTTATTACAATAAATATGGCTTAAGGCCATCTAATACGATAACAGCGGAAGGCTTGGAAGATAAAGTGAGTCCATCAACTCCAACGGCATAGCTGAGCTGCACGGCAACGACCTAACGAACCTTACTCCTCGTCTGAAAAGTCTGCAACATAATACGTTGCAGCCCGGAAACGGGTCAGCACAGGGAATATGCTGGCAATATAACACAGTAGAGCAAGTACAGAATAATGCTATCACTACATGCATATTTGGCTGGTGGAAAGCTCTATGGTTACAGTTTTGCGAGAAGCCAAATTTTCCCTACAACAAAGGAATAAGTTTTATTTTAACTATCATGGTAGTTGAAACATCATTGAGAAGGTTCCTCCGGGATATCCTAGGACAATACTGGATTCTCCATGTGCCCGACAAGCAAACCACCCAGATGTGTATTAAAGTTGCCACCTTAAGTTGTACCATTAATTAATCATCTCACATCTGTCATGGATTCACTCACCCAAACCACGTCTACGAGCATAGCATAGCAGTATAAGCAATACGTAGAAGTAACTCCCAAGGGTTTGAATATAACAGGGCAATAGGTTCTACCTCATCAACTACTTCGCAATACCCACAAGTTAATCATATCCTAATCATGCAGTGTTTGAGGATTGGAGCTAATGCATAAAAACTGGGTATGAAAAGAGTATGATCAATGTGTTACTTGCCTTGCTGACGATCCACAAAACCTAGGGACTCGTAGTAGCACGCTTCGCACTCCGGGAATTCTATCGCAAACAAACAATAGCATACATAAGCAATCAAGCAAAGAAGCACGGGTAAATCTCAAATAAGAAGAACTAACCCGAAACTTCAACTTAAAAACTCCGGTTTGCAAAAAGAATCAAATCAAACGGAGCAACGAAACTCAAACTACGAAAGAAACAAGATCCATTTACTAATCTGGACTAAAGTCAAATTTTACAGTACCAAAATCTTGTTCAAGTTGATTAAAGAGAAAGAGGGTTTCGAGACGAAGATCTAGGCGCTTGAATCGCCTGATTCCGATAAACGAGCGAAAAGATAAACTAAAACGAAACCGGATCAGAAATCGCGATCGAAAAATAATCACGAAAAACCTGAAAAAAAGAAAAACTGACGAACAGGCTAACGAACGAACATTCGTTGTCTGTAACTAACGAGCGAAAACCGTTCGTTAAAACGAACGTACGGACGAACGTCCGCTAAATAACTAAATCGAGAAAAAAATAAAACCGGTCTATTAAAAAAAGAACTAGGTTTTCTAAAAAAACCGGATCGGTTTTCTAAAGAAAAGAAAACCGGCGGGGGCGGCTACCTCATCGGATCCGGCGGGGCTCGGGGCTCCGGCGGGGCTGGGTGGCGACGGTGGAGGGCGGCGGGCGGCGGCGGTGGGCGGGACGGGGTGGTGGCGGCGGGGTGAGGCGGTATATAAAGGGGAGGGGCGGGGCCGGCTTGGGGAAGGGGCTCCGGGGCGGCGGCGGACTCCCGGACTCCGGCGGAGTCCGGTGCGGGCACGGGTGCGCGGGGGAAGGCGGTGGCGGCGGGGTGGGCCGGCCTGGCTCGGCTGGGCTTCGGCCCGGTCGGGCGCTGAAGTTAAAAAAAAAAATTCGCCGAAACTTAAATAAATCCTAGAAAAAAATAAAAATCTGAAAATGCCAAAACAAATTTTCACCGTCTAAATAAAATATTTAGAACAAGGTGAATATTTTCTTGGCCCTAAAATGCAACTTTGAAAAACGTGCAATTTTTCTAATGTAAATAAAATAGCAATAAACTCCGAAAAAACAAATATTTGATTTTAATATTTTTCCTCCAATACTTCATTTATTTTGGAGAAGTCATATTATCTCCTCTCATATACTTTAATATGAAATATTTTCGGAGAGAAAAATAATTAAAACCAAAATCCTCGTTTCAATATTTGATAGAATTCAAATATAAAAACAGTGAAATCCCCAACTCTCTCCGAGGGTCCTTGAGTTGCTTAGGATTTCGAGGATCGCGAAACGAAATGCAGCAAAATATGATATGCAGGAATGATCTATGTATAACATTCCAAATTGAAAATTTGGGATGTTGCAAACCTACCCCCCTTAAGATGAATCTCGCCCTCGAGATTCGGGTTGGCTAGAAAATAGGTGTGGGTGGTCTTTGCGAAGATCATCCTCTCGTTCCCAGGTGGCTTCATCCTCGGTATGGTGGCTCCATTGAACTTTGCAAAACTTGATAACCTTGCTGCGGGTGACTCGGCTGGCAAATTCAAGAATCCTGACTGGCTTTTCCTCATAGGTCAGATCACTGTCCAACTGAATCGCCTCCAAGGGCACTGTATCTCGTAACGGTATATCGGCCATCTCAGTATGACACTTCTTCAACTGTGAAACGTGAAACACATCATGAACTCCTGACAGTCCTTCAGGTAACTCCAACTTGTAGGCAACTTCTCCCATACGTTCCAAAATTCGATACGGTCCTACAAATCTCGGGGCTAACTTCCCTTGACTCCAAAACGTTTCACTCCTCGCAGAGGTGACACTCGCAGATATGCTCTGTCTCCAATTTCATAGGTTACCTCCTTGCGTTTCGAATCTGCATAACTCTTCTGCCTGGACTGAGCTACCTTTAGTCTATCGCGAATCAACTTAACCTTCTCTTCAGACTCCTTGATCAAGTCTGGTCCAAACAACTGTCGATCTCCAACTTCATCCCACATCAACGGTGTTCTACACCTTCGTCCATACAGGGCTTCGAATGGTGCCATCTTCAAACTGGCCTGGTAGCTATTGTTGTATGAGAACTCTGCGTAGGGCAAATTGTCATCCCAACTAGATCCATAATCCAGCGCACAGGCTCTCAACATATCCTCCAGAATCTGGTTGACTCTCTCGGTTTGTCCATCTGTCTGCGGGTGGGATGTTGTACTGAACTCCAACCTTGTCCCCAAAGTCTGGTGCAGCTGATGCCAAAACTTTGAAGTAAACAGTGTTCCTCTATCTGATACGATGGTCCTCGGAACTCCATGCAGACATACAATCCTGGTCATATATATCTTGGCCAACTTCGCACCTGTATAGGTGGTTTTCACTGGGATAAAGTGAGCCACTTTGGTCAAGCGATCAACTACTACCCATATAGAATCATATCCTAATTTGGTCCTGGGCAATCCGGTGATAAAATCCATGCCAAGTTTATCCCACTTCCATTCGGGTATCGGCATAGGCTGTAACAATCCTGCTGGCTTTTGATGCTCTGCCTTCACTCTCTCACATACATCACATACAGCTACATACTCGGCAATATCCTTCTTCATACCAGTCCACCAGAAACGTTCCTTCAAATCCAAATACATCTTGGTGTTTCCGGAGTGTATCGAGTATGGTGAGTCATGAGCCTCCTGAAGTATTAACTTCCTGATCTCTGTGTTATTGGGCACATAAACACGGTCCTCAAACCATAAGGTGTCGTGCTCATCCTCGCGAAAACCTTTGGCCTTTCCTTTGCTCATTCTCTCTTTTATCTCGGCAATCTCTTTGTCATCCTTCTGAGCTTCTCGAATCTTTCCTAACAATGTAGACTGAACCTCCATTGTTGCAACAAAACCTCTAGGAACAGTCTCCAATCGAAGTTCCCTGAGATCCTCTGCTAACTCCTTTGGCAATCCCGTGCTTACTAGGGTGTTAGCATAACTCTTCCGACTCAAAGCGTCTGCTATGACATTGGCCTTGCCTGGATGATAGTGAAGCTTCATGTCATAATCCTTTATAAGCTCCAACCATCTCCTCTGCCTAAGGTTCAACTCATGTGTGAAAATGTATTTCAAACTCTTATGATCCGTGTACACATCACAACGGTTTCCAATAAGGTAATGTCTCCAAGTCTTCAACGCATGCACTACGGCAGCCAACTCCAAATCATGCGTGGCATAATTCAATTCGTGCGGTTTTAGTTGTCGTGAGACATACAAAACAACTCTTCCGTCCTGCATAAGCACACTTCCAAGTCCTAGGCGAGAGGCGTCGCAATACACTTGGAAATCCTTGCGTATATCCAGCAGAATCAGCACTGGGGCTGTAGTCAAACGTTTCTTTAACTCCTGAAAACTCGCCTCACATTCTTCCGTCCATTTAAATTTGGTATCCTTCTTCAGTAACTCCGTCATTGGCTTCGCAATCTTGGAAAAATTCTCAATGAATCTCCGATAGTATCCTGCGAGTCCAAGAAAACTGCGGATCTCGCTAACTGAAGTGGGTGCCAACCATTCAGTGACTGACTGAACCTTGGTGGGATCTGCTGCTATACCTTCTCCTGATATAACATGTCCAAGGAATCTGACTTCCTTCAACCAAAACTCACATTTGCTGAACTTGGCATACAATTGGTGTTCCCTGAGTTTCTTGAGAACTAAACGTAAATGCTCCTTGTGCTCCTCCTCATTTTTCGAGTATACCATTATATCATCAATGAACACCACAACAAACTTATCCAAATATTCCATGAACACCTTGTTCATCATGCTCATGAAATAGGCAGGGGCGTTAGTCAGTCCAAATGACATGACCGTATATTCATACAACCCGTACCGTGTGGTGAATGCTGTCTTTGGTATATCCTTCTCTCGAATCTTCAGCTGGTGATATCCTGATCGCAAATCGATCTTTGAAAACACCTTAGCTCCTTGCAGCTGGTCAAACAAATCATTGATCATCGGCAGTGGGTATTTGTTCTTGATCGTCACCTCATTCAACGCATGATAATCCACAACCATTCTTAGAGACTTATCCTTCTTCTCAACCAAAAGCACTGGGGCTCCCCATGGGGATGAGCTCCGTCGAATGTAACCTTTCTCCAATAACTCCTTGATCTGCTTCTTAATCTCCTCCAAATCATTTGCGAGCATCCGGTAGGGTCTCTTTGATATTGGCCCTGTGCCTGGCAATAGCTCTATCAAAAACTCGATGTCTCGATCCGGTGGCATGCCTGGTAATTCCTCGGGAAAAACATCTGGGTAATCCTGTACTACAGGCACTTCCTCTTGAACGACTCCCGTGAGGGTATTTACTTGGCTCCTCCTAGGCGCATGCCTAGATACATACTTAATCATTTTTCCCTCAGGGGTGGTGAGATAAATTGACTTACTAGCACAGTCAATGCTTCCTCCATACTTTGACATCCAGTCCATGCCTAATATCACATCCAATCCTTGTGACTCCAAAATTATTAGGTCTGACGGGAAACCATGGCTACGAATGGTTAAGGGTATCTGGTCGCACCATCGGCTAGCCATATACTCTGCTCCAGGTGAACTCACTAACGGAGGGGTCCTAAGGGTTTGGGTTGGTAGTTTAAACTTATCCATGAATCCCCTTCATATGTATGAATGCGATGCACCGGTGTCAAAAAGAACAAGGGCGGTAAAAGACTTAACCAAAAACTTACCGATAACCGCGTCTGGCTGCTCTTCAACCTCCTCCACGTTAACGTGGTTCACTTGTCCTTTGTTGAATGTATTGGGCTTCTTCCCAGCGCTCCCGTTACCGTTTCCATTCTTCGCTTCAGGGCACTCCGTGGCATAGTGTCCAGTCTTTCCGCACTTGAAGCAAGTAATGTGACTTAGGTCTCTCTTGGCGGGTGTGGCTGGATTGGAGCAGTTCTGATTGTTGCTTGTTCCGTTCCCAGTCCCATTCTTAGAACCATTTGGTTATGCGAACTTCCTCCGGTGTGGTTATGACCTCCATGGTTATGAACTAGTCCTCCCGAGTTCGGGGTTAGACGAGGCTTCTGCTGAGCTCTGGAGTTGTATCTTCCTTGCCCATACTTCCTCTTACAGCTCTCAATCTGCTGCTGCTTCCCTTCAATCATAAGAGCCTTATCTACCAACTCCTGGTAGTTGTTGCATGTTGCCACCATCAACTGCATGCTCATCTCATGATTCAGCCCTTCCATAAACTTCTCCTGCTTCGCGGCATCTGTGGCCTGATAACCCACAAGTATAGGGGATCAATTGTAGCCTCTTTCGATAAGTAAGAGTGTCGAACCCAACAAGGAGCTAAAGGTAGAACAAATATTCCCTCAAGTTCTATCGACCACCGATACAACTCTACGCACGCTTGACGTTCACTTTACCGGAAACAAGTATAAAACTAGAAGTACTTTGTAGGTGTCGTTGGATATTTGCAAGAAAGTAAAGAGCGAGTAAATAAAAGCTACGGGCTGTTTAGATAAAGACACAACTAAATTAGTTTTAGTAAAGAGCTTTTTGTCACGAGAAAGTTATTTGTCCCTAGGCAAATCGATAACTAGACCGGTAATCATTATTGCAATTTTATTTGAGGGAGAGGCATAAGCTAACATACTTTCTCTACTTGGATCATATGCACTTATGATTGGAACTCTAGCAAGCATCCGCAACTACTAAAGATCATTAAGGTAAAACCCAACCATAGCATTAAAGTATCAAGTCCTCTTTATCCCATACGCAAACAACCTACTTACTCGGGTCTGTGCTTCTATCACTCACGCCACCCACCATAAGCAAATCATGAACATATTGCAAACCCTACAGCGGGAATTCCTCACGCTTGCGCGACACGGAGAGCACCATAGGACAGCACCAACAATAAAACATGCAACTCAAACCAATCTTGATCATCAAATAGCCCATAGGACAAAACGGATCTACTCAAACATCATAGGATAGCCATACATCATTGGGAAATAATATATAGCGTTGAGCACCATGTTTAAGTAGAGATTACAGCGGGTAAGAGAGAGGTTACACCGCTGCATAGAGGGGGGAAGAGTTGGTGATGATGGCGGTGAAGTTGTTGGTGAAGATGGCGGTGATGATGATGGCCACGGCAGCGTTCCGGTGCCACCGGAAGAGAAGGGGAGAGGGGGCCCCTTCGTCTTCTTCTTCCTTGACCTCCTCCCTAGATGGGAGAAGGGTTTCCCCTCTGGTCCTTGGCCTCCATGGCGTGGGAGGGGCGAGAGCCCCTCCGAGATTGGATCTGTCTCTCTGTCTCTCTCTGTTTCTGCGTTCTCCTCTGCTGCCCTTTCACCGTTTCTTTTATATCAGGAGATCCGTAACTCCGATTGGATTGAAACCTTCGCCCAATTTTTTCCCAACAATTAGCTTTCTTGCGGCCAAAGTAGAGCATCAACTGCCCTACTGGTGGCCCAGGAGGGTGGGGGCACGCCTGCCTAGAGTGGCCGTGGGCCCCACCCTCGTGGCCGCCTCGGGCACCGTCTCGCGTTGATTTTCTTCCCAAAAATCACAAATATTCCAAAATAATTCTCTGTCCGTTTTTATCCCGTTTGGACTCCGTTTGATATGGGGTTTCTGCGAAACATAAAACATGCAACAGACAGGAACTGGCACTGGGCACTGGATCAATATGTTAGTCCCAAAAATAATATAAAAAGTTGCCAAAAAGTATATGAAAGTTGAATAATATTGGCATGGAACAATCAAAAATTATAGATACGACAGAGACGTATCAGCATCCCCAAGCTTAATTCCTGCTCGTCCTCGAGTAGGTAAATGATAAAAAAGATAATTTTTGATGTGGAATGCTACCTAGCATAATCTTGATCATGTATCTAATCATGGCATGAATATTAAGACACGAGTGATTCAAGGCAATAGTCTATCCTTTGACATAAAAACAATAATACTTCAAGCATACCAACCAAGCAATTATGTCTTATTGAAATAACATAGCCAAAGAAAGCTCATCTCTACAAAATCATATAGTCTGGCTATGCTCCATCTTCACCACACAAAATATTCACATCATGCACAACCCCGATGACAAGCCAAGCAATTGTTTCATACTTTTGACGTTTCTCAAACCTTTTCAACTTTCACGCAATACATGAGCGTGAGCCATGGACATAGCACTATAGGTGGAATAGAATATGATGATGGGGGTTATGTGGAGAAGACAAAAAAAGAAAGTCTCACATCGACGCGGCTAATCAACCGGCTATGGAGATGCCCATCAATTGATGTCAATGTGAGGAGTAGGGATTGCCATGCAACGGATGCACTAGAGCTATAAGTGTATGAAAGCTCAAACTGAAACTAAGTGGGTGTGCATCCAACTTGCTTGCTCATGAAGACCTAGGGCATTTGAGGAAGCCCATCGTTGGAATATACAAGCCAAGTTCTATAATGAAAATTCCCACTAGTATATGAAAGTGATAACTCAACAGACTCTCTATATGAAGAACATGGTGCTACTTTTAAGCACAAGTGTGGTAAAAGGATAGTAACATTGCCCCTTCTCTCTTTTTCTCTCTTTTTTTTCTTTTTTTTCTTCTTTTTTTGGCCTTTCTCTTTTTTTTTAATTTTTCGTCCGGAGTCTCATCCCGACTTGTGGGGGAATCATAGTCTCCATCAACCTTTCCTCACTGGGGCAATGCTCTAATAATGATGATCATCACACTTTTATTTACTTACAACTCAATATTACAACTCGATACTAGAACAAAGATATGACTCTATATGAATGCCTCCGGCGGTGTACCGGGATGTGCAATGATCTAGCGTAGTAATGACATCAAAAAACGGACAAGCCATGAAAACATCATGCTAGCTATCTTACGATCATGCAAAGCAATATGACAATAAATTCTCAAGCCATGTATATGATGATGATGGAAGTTGCATGGCAATATATCTCGGAATGGCTATGGAAATGCCATGATAGGTAGGTATGGTGGCTGTTTTGAGGAAGATATAATGAGGCTTATGTGTGATAGAGCGTATCGTATCACGGGGTTTGGATGCACCGGCGAAGTTTGCACCAACTCTCGAGGTGAGAAAGGGCAATGCACGGTACCGAAGAGGCTAGCAATGATGGAAGGGTGAGAGTGCGTATAATCCATGGACTCAACATTAGTCATAAAGAACTCACATACTTATTGCAAAAGTCTATTAGCTATCGAAACAAAGTACTACGCGCCTGCTCCTAGGGGGATAGATTGGTAGGAAAAGACCATCGCTCGTCCCCGACTGCCACTCATAAGGAAGACAATCAATAAATACCTCATGCTCCAACTTCATTACATAACGGTTCACCATACGTGCATGCTACGTGACTTGCAAACCTCAACACAAGTATTTCTCAATTTCACAATTACTCAACTAGCACAACTCTAATATCACCACCTTTATATCGCAAAACTATTGCAAGGAATCAAACATATCATATTCAGTGATCGACAAGTTTTATGCAGGGTTTTATGACTAACCATGTGAATGACCAGTTCCTGTCATCTCTCTAAATAGATATAAGTGAAGCACGAGAGTTTAATTCTGTCTACAAAAGATATGCCCACGCTCTAACAAATATAAGTGAAGCAAAAGAGCATTCTACAAATGACGGTTGTCTATGTAAAGAGAAACAGGCAATCCAAGCTTCAAATGATATAAGTGAAGCACATGAAGCATTCTATAAAGCCATACTCAAAAGATATAAGTGAAGTGCAACGAGCATTCTATAAATCAACGAAGGACCATCTCATACCAGCATGGTGCATAAAAGAAAAGTGAAAACTAAATGCAAAAGATGCTCCAAGATTTGCACATATCGCATGAACGAAACGAATCCGAAAACATACCAATACTTGTTGAAGAAAGATGGGATGCCTTCCGGGGCATCCCCAAGCTTAGACGCTTGAGTCTCCTTGAATATTTACTTGGGGTTCCTTGGGCATCCCCAAGCTTGAGCTCTTGCCTCTCCTTCTTCTCCTCACATCGAGACCTTCTCGATCATCGAACACTTCATCCACCAAAACTTCAACAGAAAACTCGGTAATATCCGTTAGTATAATAAAGCAAATCACTACTCTAAGTACTGTTGAAAATCAATTCATATTTTGTTTTTGCATTGTGTCTACTGTAATATAAATTTTTCATGGCTTAATCCACTGATATAAATTGATAGTTTCATCAAAACAAGCAAACTATGCATCAAAAACAGAATCCGTCTAAAACATAACAGTCTGTAATAATCTGAACATTCACCATACTTCTGATACTTGAAAAATTCTGCCAAAATTAGGAAAAATAAAAAATTTGTATAGAAAGACAGTGCAAAAAGAATCAGAACCATTTGACATTCCAGTTAAAAATGTAAAATCGCGCACTACAGACAAAGTTTCTGTCCTGCACCGCACAAACCAACAAGTATTGTAAACATCCTAAAGGCAAACCTTGGCACATTATTTTTATAATACAATGGAATTGTACAAGGGGATAATTATTTTTGTTGAAAATTTTCTGTAATCAAGATTCACAAAGTTTCCGTGAGCATGAACAAAGTTCAAGGCTAGCTCCCACTTCAACAATGCTCGTCTTTCTCACTTTCGCTTTTCTTTTTGAAAAAGTTTTGGGTTCCCCTCTTTATTTTTGTTGTTTTTAAACTATATGAAAGCACTCAACAGAAATAAATGACTCTCTAAAACTTCCGGGTTGTCTCCCTGGCAGCGCTTTCTTTAAAGCCATTAAGCTAGGCATATAGTGCTCAAGTAGTGAATCCACCCGGATCCCAAGGTATATCAAAGCCAATTTTAATTAGCATTGATTTGTGATTTAGTAGTGAGCACAAAGCAACATATATCAAGTAATGACGAAGTCTAACTCTCTTCCTATGCATTGGCATGTCATAAAAGAACAATTCATGCACACCTAGTAAAGGCCAATGCGTAGTATAAACAGTTTCTTGCAATTTTATCGTGTGGGAAACATAGAGAGATGGAGATATAGTTCCTCTCTCATAATAATTGCAAGTAGGAGCAGCAAGCACATGCATATTATATCTATAAAAATCATCATGTGCAACGGTATAAGGCAACCCATCAATATAATCCTTAATAAAAGCAAACTTCTCCGATATAGTGTAGTCGGGAGAATTCAAAAATATAATAGGACTATCATGTGTGGGTGCAATAGCAACAATTTCATGTTTAACATAAAGAACTATAGCAAGTTCATCTCCATAAGCATAATTCATATTGGCATCTCGGCCACAAGCATAGCAAGCATCATCAAAAATGGATATTTCAAAAGAATCAACGGGATCATAACAATCATCCTTCGGTAAGCACGAAGGGAAATTAAACAATGTATGAGTTGAAGAGTTACTCTCATTAGAAGGTGGGCACGGGTGATCAATCCGCTCTTCCTCCTTTTGTTCTTCGCTCTCCTCCTCATCTTTTTCATCCAATGAGCTCCCAGTTTCATCAATTTCTTCTTCCATAGTTTCCTGCAAAATATTAGTCTCTTCTTGGACAGCGGAGACTTTCTCAATAAGTGCATTAATATCGGAATTGTATTCATAATTCTCATAAAAATATTTAAGGATAGCTAAATTTTCAGGTCTATAAACCGAATCATCAAAATCTTCAAACTCTTTAAACATAGATTCAATTTCATAAGAACCCATAAAAGCAACAAATTCTTCTGTTTGTTCCACATCATAGTAATCACAGATACCATTAGCATAAGAAGCTAAGGTTTTATTATCATTAAATTTGCATGAAAAGGGAAGGTGCGGAGCCTTCATCCTAGAGCAACAAGTATAATCATATCTCAAGCATAGTTGCCTAGCATACCACTTCAACATATAAATTTGATCCCATAATAGTTTCCCTTTTTGTGTCAAGCGATAATCTCTAAAGTATTCACGTTGATCCAACGTTACTCCCATTACCAAATTGAATGGGGTTTTCTCTGGATTATCAAAGTAGTACATAATATCTGACACATAACGAGTATCGAGGGTTTTAGGAGGTTCCTCATCTCCATGAGTAGCAAGTACACCTAATTTTTTTGGTATTTCGTGTTCCATATCCATAACTAAAGATAGAGAACAACTAAAAAAGCAAATAAAAATTACTTAGTGATAAAGCAAACAAGCACACACGAGAATATTCACCCCACGTTATTGCTCCCCGGCAACGGCGCCAGAAAAAGGTCTTGATAACCCACAAGTATAGGGGATCAATTGTAGCCTCTTTCGATAACTAAGAGTGTCGAACCCAACGAGGAGCTAAAGGTAGAACAAATATTCCCTCAAGTTCTATCGACCACCGATACAACTCTACGCACGCTTGACGTTCACTTTACCGGAAACAATTATAAAACTAGAAGTACTTTGTAGGTGTTGTTGGATAGGTTTGCAAGAAAGTAAAGAGCGAGTAAATAAAAGCTAGGGGCTGTTTAGATAAAGACACAACTAAATTAGTTTTAGTAAAGAGCTTTTTGTCACGAGAAAGTTATTTGTCCCTAGGCAATCGATAACTAGACCAGTAATCATTATTGCAATTTTATTTGAGGGAGAGGCATAAGCTAACATACTTTCTCTACTTGGATCATATGCACTTATGATTGGAACTCTAGCAAGCATCCGCAACTACTAAAGATCATTAAGGTAAAACCCAACCATAGCATTAAGGTATCAAGTCCTCTTTATCCCATACGCAAACAACCTACTTACTCGGGTCTGTACTTATGTCACTCACGCCACCCACCATAAGCAAATCATGAACATATTGCAAACCCTACAGCGGGAATCCCTCACGGTTGCGCGACACGGAGAGCACCATAGGACAACACCAACAATAAAACATGCAACTCAAACCAATCTTGATCATCAAATAGCCCATAGGACAAAACGGATCTACTCAAACATCATAGGATAGCCATACATCATTGGGAAATAATATATAGCGTTGAGCACCATGTTTAAGTAGAGATTACAGCGGGTAAGAGAGAGGTTACACCGCTGCATAGAGGGGGGAAGAGTTGGTGATGATGGCGGTGAAGTTGTTGGTGAAGATGGCGGTGATGATGATGGCCACGGCAGCGTTCCGG
The DNA here is from genome assembly GCF_002575655.3 of Aegilops tauschii subsp. strangulata. Taxonomy (NCBI): domain Eukaryota; kingdom Viridiplantae; phylum Streptophyta; class Magnoliopsida; order Poales; family Poaceae; genus Aegilops; species Aegilops tauschii. The sequence goes on from NC_053037.3 coordinate 601,622,436, forward strand.
CGCCACCGGAAGAGAAGGGGAGAGGGGGCCCCTTCGTCTTCTTCTTCCTTGACCTCCTCCCTAGATGGGAGAAGGGTTTCCCCTATGGTCCTTGGCCTCCATGGCGTGGGAGGGGCAAGAGCCCCTCCGAGATTGGACCTGTCTCTCTGTCTCTTTCTGTTTATGCGTTCTCCTCTGCTGCCCTTTCACCGTTTCTTTTATATCCGGAGATCCGTAACTCCGATTGGATTGAGACCTTCGCCCAGATCTTTTTCCAAAAATTAGCTTTCTTGTGGCCAAAGTAGAGCATCAACCGCCTTACGGGTGGCCCACGAGGGTGGGGGGCGCGCCTGCCTGGAGTGGCCGTGGGCCCCACCCTCGTGGCCACCTCGGGCACCATCTCGCGTTGATTTTCTTCCCAAAAATCACAAATATTCCAAAATAATTCTCCGTCCGTTTTTATCCCGTTTGGACTCCGTTTTATATGGGGTTTCTGCTAAACATAAAACATGCAACAGACAGGAACTGGCACTGGGCACTGGATCAATATGTTAGTCCCAAAAGTAATATAAAAAGTTGCCAAAAAGTATATGAAAGTTGAATAATATTGGCATGGAACAATAAAAAATTATAGATACGACGGAGACGTATCATGGCCACATCGTCAGGGGCATAGCGAGATAACTTGCTAAACTCATCCGCGTACTGAGCCATAGTACGGTTCCCCTGGCGTAAGTTGCGAAACTCACGCTTCTTCATATTCATAGCTCCAGTTGAGACATGGGCCGTGCGGAAAGCTTGCTGAAACTGATCCCAAGTGGCGTTGGCTATGGGGAAAGTGGCTGTATAGTTCTCCCACCATGAGGCTGCTGGTCCATCCAATTGATGTGCGGCAAAGCGCACCTTCTCAGCATCTGTGCAACCTGCGGTGGTCAACTCCCTTCCAATACGGCGTAGCCAATCATCTGCAACTATAGGCTCGGTGCTACTGGAAAACACCGGCGGCTGCAACCTCAGAAAGCGAGCTAAGTTGTCAACTGGAGGCGGGTTGTTGTTGTTGTTGTTGTTGTTGTTGTTGTTGTCACTACAAAAAAAAGACACATCCGTGACATTTTGGGCCGAACGAATTTTTTTTCTGTCATACATATGACACTTCTATGACGATAATTGTGACAAAACCCGGTATCATCATAGATGTGGTGGGCTCCTACTTCTATGACAAAAAATCATGACAGAAAGTGGGCTTTTCGTCCTGGGCGGGCCGGAGACGCAGCTGCATGACATTCTTTGGGCCGTCCATGACGGAAAAAACCGTGGTTGAAGTGAGGGCGAGGAAAATTTCGGGGAGTTCCTGGTTACGGTGGGAGGTCGGGGGCCGAGCGATGCACGTTTCTCTCGTACACGTACGCGCGTGTGTGCGAGGCGTTGGCTCTAACTGAACCCGAGCGAGGCGTTGGGCTCTAACTGAACCCGAGCGATTGCACTGCAGGCTACGCGTTACTGAACCCGAGCGATCGATCGATAGCTGTTAACTGAACCCGATCGAGCGATTTCTTCGCTACTGCTGCTAACTGAAGCCGATCGATGCTGCCTTTGGATGAACAGTGAGCATTGCTGGGGGGGTTTGGATGAACAGTTCCCGGTGGGGGTGGATGAACAGGACCCCGTGGTGTTGCCTCTGGATGAACATGACCCCGATCGATCGAGCCGGTTGGGGCTGGATGAACAGGACCCCGTGGAGGGCAGGATGAACAGGACCACCCCGTGGAGGGCAGAATGAACAGTAGATGGTGGAGGGCTGGATGAACAGTAGTCCGTGGAGGGGTGGTTGAACAGGAGCCCGTGGAGAGGGCTGGTTGAACAGTAGCCGGTGGAGTAGCGCGGGGTGGAGGCTGGATGAACAGGAGCCCGTGGATGAACAGTCGCAGGTGGAGGCTGGAGGAGGTCGACGGTGGATGAACAGTAGCCCGTGGAGGCTGGAGGGGGTCGACGGTGGAGATGAACAGTGTCCCGTGGAGTCCCGTTTTGCGGTACGCCACACCCCTCCCGATCAACAGGACCCCCGTTTCGACCGTAGGAGGTCCGTTTCCTCCGTTTTGCGGTACGCCAGACCCTTCCCGATGAACAGGATCCCGTTTCAAACGTGGCCTGTCGAACACAAGGCTGTTTCCTCCGTTCTGCGGTACGCTAGGCCTCGTTTCCATCGGCTGTTCCGTTCAAGCCCTCCCGATGAACACGACGACGCATTCCATTCCGACCCAGCCGGTTGGCTCCCACGCGTTCCGTTGCCTCCCGATGAACACGACGCATTCCGTTGCCTCCCCATGAACACGACACATTCCGTTGCCTCCCCATGAACACGACGACGACGCTGTTTCTCCGTTCCGTCCCATCCATGTACGCGAGCCCTGGCCGTACGTACGCGCGAGTAGGCGTTCGAGACCCCCCCCCCCGTATGTACACATACGTGGCCGTATTTTCTTTCTTGCACCCTGGCCGCTGTACGTACGTGTACATGCTACGTGCGCGCCTCTACTACGACACGTACGCGCCTCTACTACGACACGTGCGCGCCTCTACATCCACCAGTATATATGTACGTACACGTTCGCGACCAGAACGACAATGCTACGTACCCTTCGACCAGGTGGGTCCCAACTGTCAGGCACTTCCTTGCCTGCGAAGATGTAGCTGGTGGGTCCCAGCAGTCAGGGGGGCGAATCGTTTTTTTGCCCGGACGCACTTCCTTGCGTGCGAAGATGTAGCTGGTGGGTCCCAGCAGTCAGGGGCAAATGTTTTTTCCGCGAAATACGGTGGCCCGTCCGGTGGGTCCCAGCTGTCAGGTGGAGGAATAATTATTTTGCACGTAATAAGGAGGCACTTCCTTGCCGCGGCCGTGGACCCAGCTGTCAGCCTCTCCACGTACAGTCCACGTCCGATGGAAGCCGTTCCTTGACCACGTTGACCACGCCGTGCCGAGAGCACCAGGGCGATGGACGAGGGCGAGGCCTAGGAAGGGGATGACGCGGAGCCGGGGAAGACGCGGCAGTGGATGCCCACGCGTAGAGGAGTACGAGGGTTCACTGGTTCGCTGCGGTGTGAGGCTGCCGTCGCCGCAGAATAATAGGGGGTGTGGGTGAGTAGAGGGATGGCCTGGCCAGCGGTGGGAGTAGTAGGGGCGGTGACGCCTCCGCCGCATCGCAGCCGGCCACGGGAGGCAGGAGCACGAGGCACGACCGGCGCTGGTTTGGGCGGCTGGAGCAAGAAGACCAGAGGTTGAAGAAGCACTACGGCTGTTGGATGGACATCGTACGGTCACTGGAGCTAGAATCGTGCATATTGACTAAGTTGACAAAGCCCTCCGTCCCCGTCAACTTAGTAGGCCCACAAGTCAGCCTGCCACTATACTGTGTCCCAGCTAACAAGGGGAGTATTCTTTTTTTTTGTGCGTAATAAGGAGGCACTTCCTTGCGTGCGAAGATATAGCTGGTGGGTCCGAGCTGTCAGTGGCAGTAACATTTTTTCGTGAAATACAGAGGCCCTTTCGGTGGGTCCCTGATGTCAGGTGGAGGAATCATTATTTTGCGCGTAATAAGGAGGCATTTCCTTGCGTGCGGCCGTGGACCCAGCTGCCGGCCTCTCCACGTACAACCCACTTCAGATGCATGTCGGTCGTTGACCACGTTGACCAGGCCGCGCCGAGAGCACCAGGGCGGTGGACGACGGCGAGGCCTAGGAAGGGAACGACACGGAGGCATGGAAGACTCGGCAGTTGTTTCCCACGCGGAGGGGAGTACGAATGTACGAGGGTTTACTGGTTCGTCTGCCGTCGCCGGAGAATAACAGTAGGTGTGGGTGAGTAGAGGGATGGCTAGGCCAGCGATGAGAGTACGGTGGGGCGGTGAGGCCCGCGCGGCAGCACAGCCGGCCGCGGGGAGGAGGGAGCAGGCAGTCCCGCCGGCGCTTGTTTGAGCGGCTGGAGCAGGAAGAGCAGAGATTGAAGAAGCACGACGGCCGTTCGATGGACATCCAACAGTCACTGCTTGTGCGTCAACCTTTTTTTAGGAAAGCCTCAAATTTGTGGAAAACAGCATACAACTCATCTGCTATTATTTCTAATAATTTACAGCCCATTTGCTAATTCTTAAGGGTTTTTTGGAGCCCATATTCTTTTTGTTAGCATTACAGCCCATATTGTGGCCACGGTTAAAAAATTATACGAAATTTTGCATATTTCGGTGCGGTCCGAACTATTTTTAATCCCGAAATTTCGACTCACATTCAAACTGATTTTAAAAATAAATGTATATCAATATAAAATCCAACAAATTCTCCACGCATAAAAATTAATGTAATTTAAAATCTCGAAATGAAAAAAAGATATTTGAAACTAATTGCCGGTTTGATGTGTTTTAAAAATGTACAGCCCATTTCTCATTACTGATAGGCCATTTTCTCGGCCAGCCGAATGAAGCTCTCCTCGCCTTGAAAGATTTGCAGCCCAACAGGCCTGACAAAGCGTCTCACTTGGCAAATCACAAAAAACTAGGCTGTGGCCGTGGACCCAGCCGTCAGCCTCTCCACGTACAGTACTCTTCCGATGGAAGTCGGTCGTTGAACACATTGACCACGCCGCGCCGAGAGCACCAAGGCGGTGGACGACGGTGAGGCCTAGGAAGGGGACGACGCGGAGCCGGGGAAAACGCGGCAGTGGATTCCCACGCGGAGAGGAGTACGAGGGTTCACTGGTTCGGCTGCGGCGTGAGGCTGCCGTCGTCGCAGAATAACAGGGGGTGTGGGTGAGTAGAGGGATACCCTGGGCCAGCGGTGGGAGTAGTAGGGGGTGGTGAGGCCTCCGCGGCATCACAGCCGGCCACGAGAGGCAGGAGCACGCGGTACGACCGGCGCTGCTTTGGGCGGCTGGAGCAAGAAGACCAGAGGTTGAAGAAGCACTATGGCCGTTGGATGGACATCGTACGATCACTGGAGCTAGAATCGTTCATATTGACTAAGTTGACAAAGCCCTCCGTCCTCGTCAACTTAGGAGGCCCACAAGTCAGCCACCCACTATGGTGGGTTCCAGCTAGCAGGGGGTATTCATTTTTTGGTGCGTAATAAGGAGGCACTTCCTTGCGTGCGAAGATATAGCTGGTGGGTCCGACCCGTCAGCGGGGGGAACGTTTTTTTCGTGAAATACAGAAGCCCTTCCCACGTACAGTGCACGTACAGTGCGTAATAAGGAGGAACTTTCCTTGCGTGCGACCATGGACCTCGTGGGTCCCAGCCGTCAGGCTCTCCACGTACAGTCCACTTCCGATGACTCTCGTATGTTGACCACGCCGCGCCGAGCGCACCGAGGCGGTGGACGACGGCGAGGCCCCAGACTGGAACGACCCGGAGATGGGGAAGACGCGGCAGTGGAGTCGCAGACGGAGAGGAGTGGGAAACTTGACTGGTTCGGGTGCGGGGTGGGCCTACACTCGGCACAGAATAACAGGAGGTGCGGAGTGGAGGGATGTCCTGGCCGTCGGCGGGGTAGCGTTTCGCTGAGGAGTGCAAAACAACGCCGCTGGACGCCGAAGGCTGGAGCAGGCGGTTCTGGCAACGCTGGGGGAAGAAGGCAAGAGATTGAAGAAGAATGCCGGCCGTTGGATGTAAATCCAACGCCTTCTTAGGCTTTGACCTACTGGCCCACATGTCAGCCAGTCCACTTGTTTTTTTAGTCCATTTGGTGGGCTGGGTGAAACAATGATGTAGCATCTATGCAGCCCGTTTAAATCCCATTTGCATTTTTCTCGAAATCTGCGGACTTGCTGGGCTGGGTGAAAATATCATGTTGGGCTAAACGGAGAAATGTTATAAAAACATAAACACATGATTGCACGTCAGTAAAATCTTTGCAAGCTTATGTACGCAATCACTAGGAGTTAACTTGCCAAGTTATATATAAGCAATTATTATTATTATTTTGTAAGAACTTTCTACTTACGAAATAAAATATCATTTTAATTTGATGAGTTAATAGTACGTGGGTTATTATTATTTTTTAGGCTAGACGTGGGACAGTTGAGTTGGTTCTAGGGGAAAGTACTGGGAGAAAACTCAGTTTACATCGAAAAAGAAAGTGGGAGAAAATTCAGAGACCTGCTGGGTCCACCTGAGGAGGGGAATATGTTGGGAGGAAGGAGATTCAAAGCACGACAGCCGAGTGAACTAGTTTTTTTTACGGACAAGTGAACTAGTTTACATACATAAGCAAATAGCCACTAAAAAAGCAATCAGGTTAATGGGTTCTTAAAAGAAATATTTCGGACAAAACAGATAATTACGACACATAGGCTAATGCATGAAACACTCAGATGATAAAGGTGCTTATAAACAGATAAAGTACAACATCTAGACCTTCCTGGCACGCTTGATCATGACGCTGCGGCTGTCCGTGTACTCGTCGGTTATGGGAAGCAGACACGCCCTCATGTCCAAGATCTGCCTGTACATGTCGTAGCATGCGTATGTGTCCTTGGCCGCGTAGATTATGTAGGCTAGATTCAGAGGTACCTCCCACGTGTTCAGGTCGTCTTCTTTCATGTTGGCGTATCAGGGGTCGATGATGGTCTCAGCGAGGTCAACCACGGAGTCCTTCTCCTGCCCGTTGCTGATGATCTTGTATTGCTTCTGGATGTCGACAAGCTTGTTGCACCAGATGGCCGAATCGTCGCGTTCTTCCTTCTCTCCACCGTAGCGAAGGTGCAGTCGGCGCTGCCGATGAAACGGGCGAATGCTCCAGAACCTAGTGCAGCCATAGGACTGAGGCGAGGCAGAGCTTTACCGAGTCCGTATCGTTGGTGTACATCACATTCAACTTGGTGCAGCCATAGGACTGAACGGCGAACTCAAAGGGGAACTCCTTGCTGAAGTCCATATCCAGCAGGCTCACCCCTCGGATCGCCATTGGAGTCTCTTCGAGTGAACGAGTGTGTAGGCGGCGGCAGCAGTTCGTCTTTCAGCTCTTGGGGAACTGGATTCAACAGTAAGCTGAGTGTGTACATGCGACAACAGTTACTACCCCTCCCTCGTCCGCTGCACGCCCGGCAGAAAATGCACCCTCGGCCACACGTCGGTTCACGAGCGGGTCTGTATTGGTACTGTAATAACAGGAGTTAGTGGTCACTTTACTTAAATTTAATTAGCTTTAATAGAAATTTATACTTAAAACAAGCAATGCATTCGCTCGTTCTATCAGTGCCACAGGATCAACATGCACAACAATTAGAATTATTGTTCTCAGGACGCTCACGATCAGCACATTTGTCGCACTTTCACAAAGATAATACTACCAAGTTTGAACTGTTTGTTTTGGTTGTTGTCCTCCGCATCATCATGCCGTGTTTCCCAGCTTGCAAGATTCAGAACCAACAAATAAGATCCAAATAATAAGTACAACAAAGATGCCTACACATCTCATTGATTCCCAGCTTGCAAGATTCAGAACCAACAAATAAGATCCAAATAATAAGTACAACAAAGATGCTACACATCTCATTGATTCCCAGCATGCAAGATTCAGAACCAACAAATAAGATTCAAATAGTAAGTACAACAAAGATGCCTACACATCTCACTGATTCCCAGCTTGCAAGATTCAGAACCAACCCATTAGAGCCTTTTGATAAAGTGAATATCGGGATTAAATCCATCTTGGCTAGCCATGTCATACAATCGAAGAACTTGGCGAATGCTCTTGACTGTCACAACATCTGTAGTTGAGTATTCCTGTTTGCACAACGCAGATAATAAAGAGCATGATTACTATAATAGTGGCACTAGTGGAAGTCAACCTGCAGCTCCACCCGATGATTCAATTCATGCCACTTTTTTTGCAGTGTGCCTGAAATGAAGCAAAGATTGCATCATTCAGCTACGGATCATCTTGCAAAGGCTAATAAAATGTTGCACGAGATTACCAGCAGAATTTGACGGAGATTTTGGAAACTCAAATCACCATTTTGTGCAGTTCCACCAAAATTGAGAGATGCTGCCCATGTAACATTTTAGTTGAACTGCACAAGACACTCATTCCAAAAAAGTGTTTTGTGCAGTTCACCAAAAGGTCACAATAGCAACAAGGTGAAATGGATATCCCTATCTGCACAAAAAGATAGAAAGTAAACAGTTTTTGCTGGTCAATAAGAATATACGAAACATATACAAAATGAAAAGAAGCATCTTAATTATGTTCATGGCAATCACGCAAGGACAGTAGAAATTTTAAAACGTCAGCAATGCTTCATGTTACCAGAAGCATTACGATCAACAATGAGATTCCTCAAATATGGGATTACTTTAATGGTGGCATTGCTTGTTTACCAGACACAATAAATCAACAACAGCTAAAGAGTTGGTTTAAGGGCATGGGACCGTGGGGACACCAGGACACTCAGCAGCGTAAAGGAGCAACTTACTTATCATACTGGGGAAAACAGCAGGAGTGCCATTTGTAACACAGTTTAATTGCATCTTATCACTGGAGGCATTAGATTAACAATAACACTAGTTAGACATGTCCCTAAGGTAACAGTGTGATCGCTTCATTTTACATGTGCCCTTACATTAACAACAACAAAAGGTTGGTATAAGGACATGCGACAGTGGACGCATCAGCACAATGTACCTACAAGGAGGCATAAAGTGGTGATGCCGAGTTTGTTCATGCTATGTAAGGGCAGCAAACCTAATCCTGGAGACCTTGTACTATGTGAGGGCAGCAAATCTAATCCTGGAGACCTTTTACTATGTGAGGGTAGCAAATCTAATCCTGGAGACCTTTTACTATGTGAGGGCAGCAAATCTAATCCTGGAGACCTTTTACTATGTGAGGGCAGCAAATCTAATCCTGAGACCTTTTACTATGTGAGGGCAGCAAATCTAATCCTGAGACCTTTTACTATGTGAGGGCAGCAAATCTAATCCTGGAGACCTTTTACTATGTGATGGCAGCAAATCTAATCCTGGACATACTCTGTTGACTTGTCCACCAGCCGCCACTTTCTATCCTTTTTTCAACCAATAATAGATCTGTTCCTTATCCAGTTGTACTGCGTTTTACCATTATTTCCCTTTTCAACCAAGAGAACGGTTGGGTATCCGGTCTCTACTACTTTCACCATATTATTTCCTCTTTGAATCAAGTCCTAGATTCATGCTACAACTTTCCCCCCTTTCTTCGTTGTTTGAACAAAGCCCTAGATTCGAATGCATGAAGTAGCTTTACCTCTAATAATACTAAAAATTTAGGTGGCTTTGGAAGAGCTGATGGGAGTAGAAAAAGATGCACATGCAGACACGTGGGGAGCTGGGGCAGTAGAGCAAGGCCGCTTTCGAAGAACTTATACCCGAGGGTCGTCGGGATGTCGGCGGCGGCAGGTCAGATCTGCGGACAATACGACAGGGAGGAAGAAGGGTCGGAGGACCTCCCGAGCTGGCGCTGTGTCGGAGAGAACGGCACGGGCAGATGATCGGGCCCCTTCGGCAGCTGTGGGTTTCCTCCCTCGGCGGCGATGACCGCGTGAACGATGCACCTTTTAGTCCTCTACACACACCGGCCGAAGGGATCCGGCCGGATCTGTGACCAGCGGTGAGCAGAGAGAAAATGTTGCTACCGCTGTCTTGTTTATATCTGGAGAGGATGAGAGAATGAAGAGAGCAACCCTAGTAAAGCAAGCGCTCAGGCCCCTGCATCCATATATAGTGGAGTGATTATCCTTTTTCTCTCCACAACAAGCGTTTCAATTTGTGTACGTGGCATTAAAGAAAAGAAACTCTCTCTTTAAGGTGACTACAGTACGACTCCTACTTACTACTAGTAGTACTAAAGTATTGTTCACTTGTGCTCCCCGCCCCTCCATTCATTGAACAACCCCACGGGTGAATAAACATACAATAAGTACTGTATTTATATAGAACGAACAAGCTCGAACTATTTTCGTGTAGTTAAAAGTTGAGGGTGGAGCTTTTCCCGGGCAGTACGCGCGGCAGTTTTCGGGTAGGCGGTTTGACAGAGAGGCGAGGAGGGTGAGCGAGTGGGGCTGTGCGATTTGACGGCGCGTTACTGCTGGAAAGACTTGTGATATGACCACTCACTATAGTCATGAATTACTGGCGCTCCCACCGGGGTGATGCCCCCCTTCCGTTCCGCGCTCTAATGTGGTGCATGACACGTCGACCCGGATTGTGGCTCTCCCACATGTCGGAGTAGTAAGAAGGAGCAAAGAATGATGCGGTATATACTAGTACTATACTAGAGTACTACTCAGGTCAGAGGAGTGCGAACCACGGCAGCCCAGTGAACCAGCAGTGCGAACCACGGTAGCCCAGTGAACCAGCAGTAGAAAACAATGTGGTGATATGGCCATAAAAAACAATGTGCTACGGTCCACACTGTAGCATGTACAGTAACACTCCGCTTTGTTTGGATCCCTGAGTTAGAGCTAGTTTGGGTTGAAATAGCCTCAAATTATCAAAGCAAGAGGGGTTAGTTTGAGCTAGTTTGCTCTAACCCAGCTAAAAAAACTAGCCCGGTGGAGAGGTTCTAATTGGGTTATTATCCTCGGGCCCACTAAAAGAGAACTAAAAAAATCTCCCCTGCCCGCACCAGATCGCTCCCCCCTCTCGCACGACTCCTCTCTGTTCCCCATAGGGCCGCTCGCCCTCTCTCTCCTTCGGCCGCCCTCTCCTTCCGGCCTCCTCCGCCCTACTCCGGCCGCCCTCTCCCTCCGGCCTTCGAAGGTCGCCCCGCTCCCCCTTCACCAGTCGTTTTTCTCCCTCCGTCGTGCGCGGCGGCGGCGCATCTACCAGGGAGGTCGCGTGAGGGGTGAGTTTGTTCGTTCCTTCTCTGTCTCACGGCCATATCATTGATCTTGCTTGCTCTAGCGCTAGTTCTGATTTGGAAAAGTAGATCCTGATCAAACTTGGTATAGATTTGTGGTGCACGCATGGAATTGTTTGATGCTGCTTGAGGAGGTAATAAATCTTTCTAGAGGCCCAAAGATTCAGGTCACCTTTCTAGGTATTTCAATTTCAGGCTTGCATTATTTCTAGAGGCCCAAAGATTCAGTTCACCTTTCTAGGCATTTCAATTTCAGGCTTGCATTATTTCTAGAGGCCCAAAGATTCAGTTCACCTTTCTAGGTATTTCAGTTTCAGGCTTTCATTATTTCTAGAGGCCCAAAAATTTAGTTCACCTTTCTAGGTATCTCACTTTCAGGCTTGCATTATTTCTAGAGGCCCAAAGATTCAGTTCACCTTTCTAGGTATTTCAGTTTCAGGATTGCATTATTTCTAGAGGCCCAAAGATTCAGTTCACCTTTCGAGGTATTTTAGTTACAGGCTTGCATTATTTCTAGAGGCCCAAAGATTAAGTTCCCAATCGGCGGCAAGCGGCCCTGCTACCCATGCCGGTGTCGACCTCAACTCGCAAGGGCCAGCGTCGGAGGGGTTCCCGGGGCTTGGGCTCTACAGAGCCTTCCTCCAGAGCGACGATGGCGAGCTCCTCCCTCGGTGCGTGAGGGGCTCCGGGCTCCCTCCCTATCGTGAATGACTTCCGTGATGAGTTAGCTCATTCTTTGTTTCATGAAGTGTTTTTTTATTTTGTGAAGCTTGATTGACGACTTGTATGTTTAGGTGGGATATCTCATTTGTATGGACAAAGTAAAAATTATCATGTTTTGCATGCTTGATTTGTATAGATGGTTCGTTTATGTCAATTGTGAGCAGGAGGAGGCCACAGAAGAGCCGGCCACACCAAGAGGGTGCTTGGATCCAAGGGACTTATTTTAGTCTGACTAAAAATAGTCTCTTTAAGAGGCAAAAGTTCCAAGCACCCCTGACTAAAGAGGGGCCAAAACTAGTCTTGAGACTAAAATTTTTTAGTCAGGGGTACCCCTACTAAAATGTGGATTAGTCCTCTCTCTCCTCATTTAACTCCTCTCCTTTAACACAGGCGAGTTCTGGATTGGAGGGTTTGGAGGATAATAAATGCTCATTAACTTGATTTTAGTCTCTTTAGTATTTGGATCCAAGCATGGGTGAGGCTAGCAAGTTTTAGTCCGACTACTTTTAGTCATGGAACTAAAACGTATCCAAGCACCCTCCAAATCCAGTAGGAAATAGGGTCCAAGGTAGTCAAATGATTGAGATAGAGCATTTATTGTCAATCTAACCCTGCCATCCATACACCTCATTGGTTTAGAGTTAGTTCAGGGTTAGAATCTAACTCTAACCTCTAACTGAGTTAGAGTTCTCCTCGTCTCGGTTCATCGCCATTATACTTTCCCCATTCCTGTGTTTTCAGTATCCTGCGAATCAAAGAGGCCCTTTTTTTTGCGGGAAAAATCAAAGAGGCCCTTAGACTGGTTTCGGTCCGGTCATTTTTTATAAATGTGTTGTGTCCAAAATTTAATGAACGTGCTCCGGTTTCCATGAAAATAATCCGGTTTCATGTAGTAATTCATTTATTTATTTATTCTTCTGCGGGGGTTTTGCATGTAATTCGTGAGGTCTGAAATGTAAAGTACCCCGGCATATGCTCCGAGTCGTGCATGCACTATGACCCAGATGCTCTATGTCCCACATGTCGGCGAATGGGAGCACGTGGAAATAGCCTAGGAGTACATATAGGAGGATAAATGCGTAATAATATGTATTGTGAAGCGTAGCCGCGGTTCGAAAAGGAGACCTAAAGTGATGACAGCTATAGGTCGCACGTACCCAACTAGTGGTACTAGACATACGACTAATTTTTCCCTCAAAAAAAAGAGGCACGAGTGCTCAGTACTCCTATTCTATAAACACGAGTCCCATCTGACAACAACGTCCGTGCTACAGCTAGCTCTCTTCCCTCGTTTCTCTCTTCTAATTCTAAACTCGGCCGACGCCGGGTGGGCGGGGTGGGTTTGCTCAACTGCGGCCCCACCTCACAGTGAAAACGTTACGACTGGAATAAAAATGCCATATACTCCCTCTGTTCATAAATATAAGCCTTTTGAGATACTATTTCAAATGGAATACATCATACAGATGTATGTAGACATAGTTTAGAGTGTAGATTCACTCATTTTGCTCCGTATGTAGTAGTCACTTGCTGGAATCTTTAGAAAGACTTATATTTGGGAATGGAGGGAGTACTATACTAATAAAACATTAAGGCCGCGAGGCGATGCAGTGCTGGTTACAGGAGGCAAGAAGAGATGCATCCATCGACGACGTCCACCTCCTCGACTCAGGGCGCCGGCCCACCGAACGACGCCTAAGTAGCAGCGGCTTTCGTGGCCAGGTCGACGTGCTTCTGAACAATGGCGTCCAAAGATTCCAGCCGCTGGAAGAAGGCCAACGTCTTTCTGTCCTCGCTTGCCTTGTAGTGGCCTATGTAGACGATTTCCTCATAGACGTGGATGTGCAGGTCGACGGTTTCTTGCATGGCGAGGCGCTGCGTGGCGAGCGCGGCCTCGAGGTGCACATTCTTCGTCGCGACCTCTGGCACCTGCAGGGCCACCAGGGCTTGAAAGAGTTCGTCACCATGGAAGCCGATGAGGGTGGCAGGCAATGAGGAGCCTGGGCGCGCGGGCTGGAGCAGTACAGCAAGGTCGTCCGCGCGCTTCTTGACAGCGGTGAACTTGCGGATGGAGTTGACCATCATGTCGTCCATGCAAGAGGCGAAGCCGGCGTCGGCGAGGGCTACGATGCCTGCGGTCGCCAGCACCGTCTGTAAACGCTGCGCGGTGCGGGGCCGCAGGCCGGCGCCTTGGATGATTTGGCACAGCCGACTGCCGCTCGCGTCCATCGCCTCCATATGTGCTTGTGGCTTCTGGTCACTTGGTCTTGGATTGGAGTGAGCAGTGTTGCGCAGGGACTTGGGAGTAGATGGATTGGAGTGGTGGGCGCCTTTATTATATGAGAGTCCAAACTGTGTTGCATTCACATCGTGCTGGCTCTATTCTGCTTCTCCAATTAATTCCCTCTGCATGTAATTGAGGATGCATCATTGACCGTTCAACGTCTCGGGAACCGCTACCCTCTCCCTCCTTGGCATTCAAGGACCTATGGACCCGTCGACGACGAGGTGCATATGGTGACTTCGTAAATTTCAAGATGATAGTGCCAAGCGTGTGTGCGTTCATAGGGGTGAGTGTATGCGCGTGTATATGAGTGCTTGCGTCTGTATTGTGTAAAAAAACGTAAATGCGTGTCAAAAAGAGACTAGTCAGTATACTCAATATTGTGCACCTCGGAGAGGAAAACGATAGAACTAGTATGTATTTATTTACGGTGCAGATTCACTCATTTTGCTCCATATGTACTCCGTCTCGGTGTAGTCTAGTCACTTGTTGAAATCTCTAGAAGGGCAAATACTCCTTTCTGGTTTACAGGGCTATACTAGGAAGTAGTTGTACGTACTAGTACAATAGTGGGCTCACATAGCAATTTTGTCTCATGCAAGAGCCTGGCTATATGCGTGCTCCAATGTTCGCAACTGCAACGTTCGGTTTGCGCTTGGCTCTTCGCCTCTTCGAGAAGACGAACAATGATGTTACTACTACTGCTTCTACAGTGTCGAATCCACTGCTGCATGTCCGTCCACCGCGAGCAGGACGGATAGCTTGTTGTAGAAGTACTACTAAGGTAAAGCCTGTCCTCGTTTGCGAGCAACCGCGCGCATGGGTGAGGGAGAAGGCGTGTAGTAAAATCAAGCTTCTCCTCGTTGTACGAGTTGGCGCGACACATCATAGCACTAGCCCCACATGCTTGCCTCTAAACTTGGCTGAAAGACCTGCAGTGTACAATATATTTGCTGCAACCTCTAACATTTACCCACCACAAATTAAAATATATGTGGCCGTATGCATCATTCTGATGCAGAGGCCGGGGAGTCCCTCCTTTTCAAAAAAAACAAATTAAAATATATATTCCTGTCTTGACCAGATGAGCGTGCAAACTACAATCACCAGGGTGTCAGGTAGGGCTAGAAGACTATTTTTTTTTAAAAAACTTCGAGACGGCCACATAGCATGGAGCCGACCCCAATGATTTTAAGCTTACAGGCACGGTACACGCTATCCTAGACTACTCTACACATGAAACTGCCACACGAGCGTCCGGGCTGCGCTTGGCTCTTTGCCTCTTCGGGAAGTCGAACAATGATGGAGTACTACTGCACTGGAGGAGTACTACAGTACGCTTCTGGCCATCTGACACCGATTGAACTGCTGCATGTCCACCGCGTGCGGGAGGGAGAGCGTGTAGCGAAAGCTTCTCCTAGTCTTGCCAGCCACCACGCTCATGGGCGAGGGAGGGACGCTCCTGCCTTTGCGTGTATGACAGGTGGGCCCGACAGGTGTGTGGCCAACCTGTCATACAGCCAAAGGCAGGTGCAGTTAAGTCCACGAGGGAGAGGATAATCAAACTTCTCGTTGATGTACGAGTTGACGCGACACATCAAAGCACTGCACTCGATATATTACAATAATTTGCGTTTACCGATGCATTAATTACAACACATGCATGCATGCCGTGACTCTCCTTTTGATACTTGCATGTGTTGATTTAATGCACCTTGAAGTAGTATAAAATATGTGACGGTAAAGCTTTGTAATACCCCGGCCCAACTCGAGAGATGGTTGTGCACGAGGAGGGCGAGATCATGCAGACCGAACAGGACCCGACAATGGAGCTCTCTAAGGTCACGATGGACCTCACCGTGCTCCACTGCCCCTTGTGCCTCCGCCCCTTGAATTGTGGTTTCTCAACGAGTTGTGCTGAACTTCTTGTGAATTGTGGTGGTTTTCAGTAATGAAAATCGGAAGGGGCAAGCCCTTCTTTGATCAAAAAAAAATAATCGTCCTTATATATTCATCAGTCTTGCTATAAGTCGCAGTAGATGCTATATAGGTCCGTCGGATCTTACATCAAGATCCGTGCTTTCAGATTTTCTTTTTTCTCTCTTAAATCTCAGTCGAGTGAGACATAGCCACGCCATTAAACAGAGGCTCGGGCGCCATTAATGGAGACCTTGGGGGAGAGGTGGATGGCAGATGGAGGTCAAAGGGCTCTCCTCCCGATAAGCACGCGCAGGGGTCTGATCGCACGCCTCTCGTACTCAAATAGCTACCCTGCACGCCGCCTTATAGCTAATAAAAAATGGGGATGTGTGGCGGCACGTAAAAGGTACTAGTAAGTAGAACGCCCACGGTTTCAATAATACTTGTGTTTTCGATTGTAACGTGACAACACTTGTTCCAAAATGACTTTGTTGATTGTTAATGTGTGCGCCTTCGCAAATCGGAGTGCAAATTTACCACAGCATGTTGGTGCCATGTCATGGCACCAAGCCAAGTTTCATTATTTTCATGCGTGTTTTGGATTTACAGGAATTAAAAAACTAAGTTTCTCAATGTTTCCAACCCAGCCACAACGCCCAGAATTTTGAATTTCATTCCCATTTCTTGCATGGAACCTAGAAATTTACCCGAGGACACACATGTGATTTTTCAACCAACTTTGGTGCACTGGAACATGTGCTTGTATTTCAAATTTGAATTATGCACACAAAGGTGACACGTTCCCTCCCAGAACCACGAGCCTTCTCGAGAGAAGCTCCGATTTGCAAGAAGCTTATACCAAAATTTGTTCCTATTCGGCCAATTTTTTTTACCACGGCATGGTACTACCATGACATGACACCATGCCAAGTTTCATGATTTTAAAACCAAGTTTCTCAATGTTCTCGACCGAGCCACGATGCCCAGATGTTTGAATTTTATTCTCATTTTTTTGCATGGGACCTACTCCCTCCTTCCATCTATATAGGGCCTAATGTGTTTTTCAAGACAGCCTTTGACTATTGACAAGATTAATAGCACATGAGATGTATACTATGAAAATTATATTATTGGAAGGTCCTTTGACATACAAATTTGAAGGCATGCTTTGTGTAAGTTGCATGTCATATATTATTGCTCTAACGTTTGGTCAAAGTTAGTCTCGAAAAACGCATTAGGACCTATATAGATGGAAGGAGGGAGTAGAAATTCACCCGAGGACACAAATGTGATTTTTCAACCAACTTTGGTGCACGGGAGCATGTGCTTGTAGTTCAAATTTGAATTATGCACATTAAATGACCAAAACTCAATTAATGTGTAAATAAGGCCAAACGAAGCCGGAATAATTCCAAAATTTAACAAGGCACTCATGTAGTTCTATGTTGCCTTTGTAAATAAACTCAAGGGGGACAACGTATATCGTTTCGCACTCAAAGGTGGCACGTTCCCTCTCAGAACCACGAGCCTTCTTGAGAGAAGCTTCGGTTTGCAAGAAGCTTATACCAAAATCTGTTCCTATTCGGCCAATTTTTTTACCACAACATGGTAGTACCATGACATGACATCCATGCCAAGTTTCATGATTTTCAGACGTGTTTTGGATTTACAAGAATTTTAAAACCAAGTTTCTCAATGTTCTCGGCCGAGCCACGATGCCCAGATGTTTTAATTTTATTCTCATTTCTTGCATGGGACCTAGAAATTCACCCGAGGACACAAATGTGATTTTTCAACCAACTTTGGTGCATGAGAGAATGTGCTTGTAGTTCAAATTTGACTTATGCACATTAAATGACCAGAAACTCAATTAATGTATAAAAAACAACAAACAAACCCGGAATAATTCCAAAATTTAACAGGGCACTAATGTAGTTCTATGTTGCCTTTGTTAAGAAACTCAAGGGGGGGGGCAGCGTATATCGTTTCACACTCAAAGGTGGCACGATCCCTCTTAGAACCACGAGCTTCCAAATCGGCCCAATTTTTTTACCACAACATGTTAGTGCCATGACATGACACCATGCCAAGTTTCATGATTTCCAGGCGAGTTTTGGATTTACATGAATTTAAAATCAAAGTTTCTCGATGTTCTCAGCCGAGTCATGACGCCCAGATGTTTGAATTTCATTCTCATTTCTTCCATGGGACCTAGAAATTCAACCAAGGACACACATGTGATTTTTCAACCCACTTTGGTGCACCGGAGCATGTGCATGCAATTCATATTTATATTATGCACATTAAAAGTCCAGAAACTCAATTAATGTATAAAAAGGCCAAATGAACCCGAAATAATTCCAAAATTTAACAGGGCACTCATATAGTTCTATGTTGCCTCTGTAAATAAAATCAGGGGGGAGGCAGCGTATATCGTTTCGCACATAAAGGTGACACGTTCCCTCTCGAAACCACGAGGCTTGTTGAGAGAATCTCCGGTTTTGCAAGAGGCTTATACCAAAACTTGTCCCAATTCAGCCAAGAATTATACGTATGAAAACAAGGTTTTGATTATCCCAAACATCTCGTTACCTAGACCAATATTGAATTCAACATAAAATGGATACAAATATTTGAATTGGAGAGCGTATGGTACATGTAGTTCATAGTGAAATATGATTACTGCTATATGTATGTTTTTTGTTATCAAGATAATATTTAAATTATTGTATAACTTGACAACAATCGTATTCAAATAAGGAAATTGATTCAAATTTAGTCCATATGGTAGACGACAATATATATGTTCACATGGTGGAGTAAAATGTTCATATATGATGGAAGATCAAAATGTACGACTACATCAATTATAAACCGCAAGGTCACCTAACGATATATTCGAATTCAACATAACGTGGATTCAAAAATTGAAATTCGAGATCATGGCATCTGTAATCATATAAAAAGGGACATTACTCTTTCTTTGGTGGGAATTGATTTGTTTTTTGTTGTTGTTGAGGGAAGTGCGAATCGATTTGGTACTGTGCAGGGTAATCTTGTTCTCCCGATTTTTTTACATTTTTATGTAGTTTTTTCAATGGCATCTATAGCAATATAGTAAAAGGGGACATGACTCTCTTGTGTCTTGTATGAATTGTTTTTTTACACGTTAAGTTTGTTCTGCCGAACAAGGAATCCGCACCTTGTTATCCCGAAATTTTCAAGCTCGAGTATCTTTTGTCTCACCTGCTTTGAAACTCCCGCTTCTTCAACCCGCGCCGCGCCTTGTTATCCCGAAATTTGGACGCGTGCGAGAACTCCCTCCTCATCCGAAATCGCTCCCGCAGCCTAGACACACGAAATCCCCCTTCTACCCCTCAGCCCGAAATGAAGCTCCACGTCGCGGTGTCAAAATCGGTGGGGGTACGCTAGTAACTTACCCTACATTTCGGACAAGCGCGTCCCTAAGCTTGGCTCCCCCTCCCCCTTCGCCCCCATTCGTACACCGAGGCCGCCAAAACCCGCGAAACCCTACGCTCCTCCGTCGGCCTCCCGACTGCCGCCCAGCCGGAGACTCTTCCCCGACTACGTCGTCCACCGCAACAGCTCGCCGTCCCTCATCCACCGCACCGGATGTGGATCCGTTGTCGATCTCGTCGTCCCGCCGGATCAGCCACCCCGTCCTCCACCTCCAAGGAGCTTCCCCGACGTTTGCCTCGTCTATCGCGCCACCTCAATCCCCACAGCGCCGTCTTGACCTGCCCCACCGGAACCGCAGCACCCTCACCAATTCCTCCGATGAAGCCGAGGCCAACTCGGCGCCACCAAGGACACTACAGGAAACAGCTACTTTGCCGTCTGCCATGGCGGACGGCAAAGGCTCGAAAGGCGGACGGCAAAGACCTTTGCCGTCAGCCGCGGACGGCAAAAGGCTCCGGCAAAGAAGGCTACGGTAAACAGCTTCTTTGCCGTCTGCTTCCTGGCGGCGGACGGCAAAGGCTCTTTGCCGTCTGCGGCGGACGGCAAAGAGGGCGGACGGCAAAGTCTTTGTGCCGTCTCCGGAGGTTCTGCACTCACCGCTACATTTTATCTTTTATTCGATCTCACGGGGCTGCCGGTGCTCGATACTGAGCAGACATGGCGTGTCTCCATCGACGGCGCCATCGCCGGTTACATCATCCACGGCGTCTCTCCCCCATGTCGTTGCTTCCTCGGCGGCGACTTCCACAACGGCACTAGCTGCAGCTGCTCCGGCTCTCGCTCGCGCTGCGGCTCTGTTCTTGCTGTCGGTCGCGCTGCTGCACTGCTCTTGCTTTCGTTCGTGCTGCTGCTCTGCTCTTGCTCTCGCTTGCACTGCTGCTGCTGCTGCACGACCTCCGGCAGCTACAGGAGTTGCTGCTTTAGCACTCGCTCGCGGTGCTACTGCACGACTTGCTCTCTGCTAGTGCGTTCCCTGCTCGAGCGTCTGCTGATTTAGATCACTACTTCTCTGCTACTAGTGCTCGAACGCCCTAAACATCTATTGCAACGCTATGTTACTAGTCCAATCAGTTTTGACAGTAAAATTCAGTTTTGACTGTGAAGTTCATTTTCTTCAGTTAAGTTCAGAGTGAACAGTACTTACAACATTTGTCGGAGCGGCCGTGGCACGGCTGATGCGTTTTACATCTAGCACTTTTTGGTGATGCATTTTACATCATCTATTGCAGATGATATTAGGGTCCCACTTCAGATTAACGTTGTCTGTCTTGTCATGCTTCAGCCTCGTCGCCGTACACCTTAGCGGAGCTGCTCCAACGACGGAACCGTCCATCACAGCGGAGCAGTACCCTCGGCGCCGTTTCCAGAGGCCTCGGATCTTCTTCCCCGCCTCCGACAGTCACACCAGCATCATCACCATCCTCCACATCCAACCCAATGATGCTGAGGTCCACAAGGCTATGCCAAAGAGGTTGTACACTCATCGCATCAGTTTGTTTCTCCATTCCTCTGTTCTTCCAAATTCATGTGAGCCAAACACCCAGGTTGACTGAAATCCTATGTTTCCAAATGCTCTGTTTTGCACGTGCATTCCTATCCTATTCCTGTGTTTTTCCTGTCCCTGCGTTTATAGAATCCTCCAATTCTAAGGAGCTCTTACAGATTTACTTCATTTTCAGATAGGCGTCAAAGAAAACTCTGTGTGTTATGTCCTGCTCCTGCTGTGCCGTCATCCACCCCACCTGAGGTGCACCATCGACATAAGCATTCACTGCAGCAGAGATCCCCCTGCAGACTTCCTTTCGCCGCCTCAGATCATCTTCCCCGTTGCCGGCAGCCACGCCAACTGCATTACCATCATCGACTGAGCAGATGAACCTGAGGACTACACAGTTCCGGAAGAGAGGTCGCAGTCTTTCGTGTTTGCTTACGTTATACATCGGTTATTATTACCTACTACTTTATCGTTCAATCTTGAGTTTTGAATTGCCCATGGGTCTCATATCGAGCCAGCAACGAATAGTATCTGTCTACTATCTGGTTCATCTGGGGTCTTCTATGTGGTTCATGTTGGGTGGTCTTCTATGTGCATTTCCAGATTGTATTCTAGAGGAAGATAACTGTTCAGATGGAGATTCGGAAGGAGCCGACCACGCCTGTTTACCACCTGGGGTGTTTGCTCTAACCTGGCATGCTGATGTTGGTCATATCATGCATATGGCGTCTTGCATTGCTTACATTATACATCTTATATGTCATCAGCTTAGTTTAGATTTGCTTTGTGTGAATGCCACCTGTTTGGTTTCTATATCATACTCCCACCATTCCTAAATATTTGTCTTTTTAGAGATTTCAACAAGTGACTACATACAGAACAAAGTGAGTGAATCTACACTCTAAAATATGTCTATATACATCCGTATGTGGTAGTCCATTTGAAATCTCTAAAAAGACAAATATTTAGGAACGGAGGGAGTATATGGGAATTATGCAATGCCATCTTCTTTAGCCAGGCACCATATACGTGAATCATGCAATGCCATCCTGTTTAGCCAGTCATCGTATATGTGAATTGTATTGTGCCATATTTTTTCCATAATGTATTCCATTTGTCAACAATGTTTATGCATTCATCTACTCTTCCTGTGCATCAACCATTTGAGTCGGTCATGGGAAAATCTGGAGTGAAAACAAGGTCTTCTGAGCAGTCAGTGCTACCTGCCGATGCAGATTTCTTGCTGGTTACAGATAGCTCCTCAGCGGAGGATTCAGAGAGAGATGACCAGTCGTATTCCCCCCCGAGGTGCATGCTCTAACTTGGCTGGGTTATATTGCTCATATCATGCATATGGTGTCTTGCATTGCCATGCCATCTGCTTAGATTAGACATGCTTTCTGTGAATGCCTCCTGTTTGCTTTCTATATCAGATATGTGAATTATGCAATGCCATGTTTTTCAGCCAGTTATCATATATGTGAATTATGCACCGCCATGGAGCCAGGCATCATATATGTGAATTATCTCATGCCATCTTCTTTTTTCATTACGTATTCCATTTGTCGGCAATCTGTGTATATTGAACTACTCTTCATGTGTATCAGCCATTTGAGCCGGTTATGGAAAAATCTGGAGTGAAAAGAAGGTCTTCAGAGCAGGCAATGGTACCTGTTGAAGCATATATCTCGATGGTTACAGGGAGCTCCTCAGAGGAGGATTCAGAGACAGATGACCAGTCCTATATCCCACCTGAGGTGTATGCTCTAAGTTGCAATGTTTATATTTCTCATATGATGCATATGGTGTGTTGCATTTCTTAGTTTAGACATCATATGCACAATATTGAATTCTATCTGCTTAGTTTAGAGATCATACATGCGAGTGCCAGCTGCCTAGTATATGAATCAATTATGTCAATTATATCATGCCATCCTGTATACTTAGACAACATGTATGTGAATTATTTCATCCCAACCTATTTTAGAAAGACATCATATAGTTTTGTCATGTCATCCTGTTTAGGTACTCATCATATGTTGAATTATGCCATTATATCCTGTTAAGTTATCCATCATATATCTGAAACTGTGTCATACGATCCTGTTTAGTTAGGCATCATATATGTGAAATTGTGTCATGCTGTCCTGTTTGGTTAGACAACATATATGTGAATTACCACATCTGTCTATCATACAATGTATGTACGTTCAATTTCTTTTCTTGTTTATCAGCCATTTGAATTGGAGGGGGTGATGGCAGTATCTAAGGGAGCAACAACCCGTTCTTCACAAAAGACAGTGCTACCCGTCGATGCAGATAGAACCATGGTTGTACTGGCCCACAAACTAGCCCCACCACACATAATCGAGACTCTTCCAGATTGCACACTTACACCGTTGGGCAGGGAACCAGCTACAACCCATCTAACCGCAACCCCAGCGGATAGTAACCCACTTATAGTTGACAAAGCACCATGTCCACCACAGAGTACCCCCACACGAGCAGTTTGTAAAGCTACTGCAGTGCCCAAAGCACGAAGACCACCACAGCTAACCCAAACTCCACGTTTAAAGCAGAAGAGCAACTGTTCTTAGGTCAGATTCCGTAGCTATGGTCCATACTCCTTTGCTATTGCATCACTGTATTTACTCATACCAACTACTTTCGAATTTGAAGGATCCAATTGAAACTCCAATGGCGCAACAGGTATGTTTTAAACCTATTTCTTTAACTGGATTGCTGTTCTAACTTCTTGCTCTATGTTGATTTCAGTTTAAGTTGTATAAACAGTTATGTTCTCATGTGATGCAAATTACAAGTGCTGCCAATGCTGTGTAGTTTCTCACACTTATATTCTGTCTATGCTGCTGTGTCTTAAAAATATATGAGTTGAACTGTATCTCTATCTTGATTAGGGAACATAAACTAGAATGATATGGACAATACAGTGACCATAGTACATAGATATATGTTGGTTTCATGCTGTTATCCTGTCCACCTTACTACTGAACCGGTTTACCAAAATGAGTTTCGTATACTACAAGCTAAACCTGTGATGTGTCTGCTTGTTTCTCTTGTAGTATGCAAACAGAATATTGGAGAAGAGCACCCCACTATGCAATGGTAGAGAAAGTAACGTAGATAAGGTTCAAGATAGTGAGACAACCCTGTTGGTCTCCAAGAAAGGTGATAAAAACGATCTTGTAGACAGTGAGAAAACCCCACAGTCCTGCGTTGATGTAGTGTTCGAGTTACTGGCCAGTACCGCTGGCACAAGCTCTTCGAACTCGCTGCCTGAATCACTTCAGCTTCTTCAGTCTCAGCTACAAGCTGAAAGGCATCAGTCAGCTGTGCTGCGGTAAGAAGCCGAAGGACTGAGGAAGTCCCTGCAGAATTCAGATGCGCACTTTCTTGTGCAACAGCAAGCACTGGAGGATTTAAGCGCCAAACAAGAGAAAGTTAATAAGCTTGCTAAGCATCTTGCCAGCATTATGGGTACCCAGGATATTGTTTCTTGAACTCTTCTGAACTGGTTTCAGTTCTGGACTTGTTTTGCTGCGGCGTTTATATGCTGCTTTGTTCCCTATATTTGCACTGGTGGCGAACTTTGATGCCCAGTGGATGTAATATGTGTAATAGCCGTGATAGCCTAGCATAAGTTGCTTGCTTATTTATTTCCTTGTTGTCTTGTTTATTTGTTTGCTTGTAGTCAGTGCAGTTCTTTTTCCGCGGTTTTCTAGTGGCTGCAATAACCTATTTTTTAAAACTAGGCCACAATAACCATGGGCTAATATTTACTGTAGTGGCACTGGGTCTCCTATGGGCCGTAGAAACAGTGGGCCTTCTACGGGCCGTAGAAACATTAGGCCTTCTACGGGCCGTAGAAACAATGGGCCTTCTACGGGCCGTAGAAACAATGGGCCTTCTACGGGCCATAGAAACAATGGGCCTTCTACGGGCCGTATCATCAATGGGCCTTATACGGGCCGTATGATTGATTGGCCAAACATGGGCCAATAACAGGCCGCATTATGGCCGTAAACGGGCTAGAGTTGGAATCGTCCGTTCATGGGCCGACCATAACGGGCCATCGTTAATAGGCCGTCTTTGATGACGCTATGAAAACGGCCCAACGTATTAACGAACCACAAACGGGCCGACTGTAACCACGGGCTGAATTTGGCCCACAACCAGAAAATGATAGTAACGGGCCATAAGTAAACGAATGCTGGAAATGAGCCCATGAATAAATGGGCTCTGAGAAGGCCAAAAGATAACATGGGCTGGAAACAGCCCAACGGAATAACGGGCCGTTAATGGGTATAAAGTGATACACTGTTCATTATGGGCCAGTTTCACCACGGGCCGTTAATGGGTATAAAGTGATACACTGTTCATTACGGGCCAGTTTCACCACGGGCCGTTAATGGGTGTAAAGTGATACACTGTTCATTACGGGCCAGTTTCACCACGGGCCGTTCATAGGCCAAGAGTTACATAGGGCCTCATATGGGCCGAAAGACGTCATGGGCCATACATGGGCTAGAAGTGAAAACGGGCTGGAATCATATTGGATGGCCCAGATGACGCTACTGGGCCTAATTCGGATAGGGCGTAACGGGCCTTGGGTTAGTGGGCTGTAAATGGTCTATATGCGAACAGGCCGTTAACAGGCTTTCCATGGGCCGGCCCGCCACCTTTTGACCAAGTCAAGCGGGCCGGCCTTTTCACAGGAATGGGCCTCTGTTGGGCCGTGCCACGTGTCGACGTATCATAGGCGCCTTCCGTCCAATGAGTGGATGACATCTGTCCCAACGATGAGCCGACACGTGTTTCCTCCAGCCAATGATGATTTTACATGTGGAAAATCCCCATTGGTCGGGGCTGTTAATGGGTTATCGGATCCAAAACCCGACCCGATAGCTTAACGGCGTTCCTTTACGGTGGATGCCACGTGTCGGTCACCCTTGACGAAAGCACTTCTGTGACGCGTGATTTATCGTCATGGAAGTGGACACTTCCGTGATGATAATTTTGGCAATGTCATGGAACACTTCTACGACAGCACAGGTATGACTATCTTGATTATGTCATAAATTTGTCATGGATGTACATGCATGACAGAAAACGCGACCTACTGTGACAAACACGTATCATCACGGAAGTGTATTTTTTGTAGTGTGTTACCTTGGTTTTGGACTAACAATTGCGTCATGGCATTCTGCTGCCGGATCAACTGAGTGAGTTCTGGCAGGAAGGCAAATCCGGTGTCACGTCTCGGAGGCATCTGGCGGGTTTAGAGGGGAGAGATTAGAATAGAAAAGGTGTCTAGTGAGAAAGCACTACCCATATGCACATGAGACAAACACAATCATTTCACTCAATCAATCACGCAAGGGCATACAAACGGTCTAGAACTATCATAAAAAGTGCTCAACTACTACTATAGACATGGGGAATACTACTAATCATTTGGTGGTCATCTAGAAATTTTGATCGGTGGAAGACTCCATGATGTCTGCTCCAGCTTCGTCTTCAAAGTCATCTTCACTGGGGTCGGAGTCGGTGTCGTCGATGATGATGTAGTTCTCTGGGCAAGTGGAATCATCGTCCTCTCCTCTCGGCACGGGGTCTCCCATCAGTACTCCGATCTTCTTTATCAAGTCGTCATTCTTCTCCGATAGTGTTGCAATTTCCTCCTCATATCCATCGCGTGTAGACTTAAGTTCTTCTTCCAGCTCGATGATCCTTGTCTTTGCCTTCTTCAAATCTATCATATCTGCGCACATCTGGTTCTCCTGGCGTCGAATGTGTTGGTTTAACTCCTGGATGAAAGCTGCAATGGATCTGTCCTTCTTGGTGCTGATCATCTCCCATTGCTCATCTCGGCGCCCACATATCTGATAGATAGTGTCCTTAAGATCCATGTTGTAGACTTCTCCATGCGTCCCATGGTAATGTGGGCTGCCATGCTCTTGCCTAGGCTCCAGGTGGGTGCTTCAAAAGAAAACTCTACGGGCTTAGTAGTTGGCGAGAACGTCCTTCCTGGTACTTGAACTTGAATCATCCAGCGCTCCTCTTCTGGTAAAGTGGTGTTGTAAGTCCCGGTGAAGCTTGGTATTCCGATGTTCAGGTACCTAGTGACTTCCTTCAAGTGGCTTCCAAAGGGGGTGTCTTCATCCAGTTGTGCAAACTTGTTCCTTGAATCCGCCATCCTAAGAGTAGAAAATGGAGAGGAGTCAGAAATGAGTAGAGAAGAGTGACCTATGGGTTATCTTAGTGGTCGTGTCCAACACTCAGCGTGTGCTCTGATACCATCTTGTAGCGACCCGACCTCAAACGGTCAAGTCTCCGTGCTTCAGTGTCATCCCTGGATCTGTAATGCTGACACACACAGTACTCGAAGGATTTATAACCGAGTAGCAATCACACACTTATTACATAGAATGTCTCAAAAGAGAACTTATTACAATAAATATGGCTTAAGGCCATCTAATACGATAACAGTGAAAGGCTTGGAAGATAAAGTGAGTCCATCAACTCCAACGGCATAGCTGAGCTGCACGGCAACGACCTAACGAACCTTACTCCTCGTCTGAAAAGTCTGCAACATAATACGTTGCAGCCCGGAAACGGGTCAGCACATGGAATATGCTGGCAATATAACAGAGTAGAGCAAGTACAGAATAATGCTATCACTACATGCATATTTGGCTGGTGGAAAGCTCTATGGTTACAGTTTTGCGAAAAGCCAAATTTTCCCTACAACAAAGGAATAAGTTTTATTTTAACTATCATGGTAGTTGAAACATCATTGAGAAGGTTCCTCCAACTCAATCCCAATTAAAGTAATTATCAACGCAACAATGTTAAATTAGAGTGATGAGATACTTAGGATAATCCAAGTACTAGATACTCAAGATGTCCATAACCGGGGACACGGCTAACCATGATTATATTGTACACTCTGCAGAGGTTTGCGCACTTTTCCCCACAAGACTCAATCGCCTCCGTTGGATTTCTCGCACTACATGGTGTTTGAGAAACGGATGACCGAGACACAGTCTTTCAGAAACATTAACTCTTTACTCCGGGTAGACCATACCAACCTACATCCCTCTACCTGCTGATCCACCTCTTCAAGAGCTCATGCAACTTACTCAACTATGCTAGAGCCCATAATAGCATGTGGCTGCACACGGAAGTTTCTAGCATGAAAATATCTCAGTTCCCTTTGAGCCTGGGTGGCGGACCTTAGGATGATCACACAGGTACTCCGGGATATCCTAGGACAACACTGGATTCTCCAGGTGCCCGACAAGCAATCCACCCAGATGTGTATTAAAGTTGCCACCTTAAGTTGTACCATTAATTAATCATCTCACATCTGTCATGGATTCACTCACCCAAACCACGTCTACAAGCATAGCATAGCAGTATAAGCAATACATAGAAGTAACTCCCAAGGGTTTGAATATAACAGGGCAATAGGTTCTACCTCATCAACTACTTCCCAATACCCACAAGTTAATCATATCCTAATCATGCAGTGTTTGAGGATTGGAGCTAATGCATAAAAACTGGGTATGAAAAGAGTATGATCAATGTGTTACTTGCCTTGCTGACGATCCGCAAAACCTAGGGACTCGTAGTAGCACGCTTCGCACTCCGGGAATTCTATCGCAAACAAACAATAGCATACATAAGCAATCAAGCAAAGAAGAACGGGTAAATCTCAAATAAGAAGAACTAACCAGAAAGTTCAACTTAAGAACTCCGGTTTGCAAAAAGAATCAAATCAAACAGAGCAACGAAACTCAGCGAAAGAAACAAGATCCGTTTACTAATCTAGAGTAAAGTAAAATTTTACAGTGCCAAAATCTTGTTCAAGTTGATTAAACAGAAAGAGGGTTTCGAGACAAAGATCTAGGCGCTTGAATCGCCTGATTCCGATAAACGAGCGAAAAGATAAACTGAAACGAAAATCGGATCAGAAATCGCGATCGAAAAATAATCGCGAAAAACCTGAGAAAAGGAAAAACTGACGAACAGGCTAACGAACGAACGTTCGTTGTCTGTAACTAACGAGCGAGAACCGTTCGTTAAAATGAACGTACGGACGAGCGTCCGCTAAATAACTAAACCGAGAAAAAAATAAAACCGGTCTATTAAAAAAACGAACTAGGTTTTCTAAAAAACCGGATCGGTTTTCTAAAGAAAACCGGCGGCGGCGGCAGCTACCTCGTCGGATCCGGCGGGGCTGGCTGGCGTCGACGGCGACGGTGCTAGGCGGCGACGCGACAAGCGGCAGCGGCGGCGGCTGCTGCTGCTGCGGCTGCGGGCGGCGGGCGGTGGGCGGGACGGGGTGGTGGCGGCGGGGTGGGGCGGTATATAATGGGGGAGGGGCGGGGCCGGCTTGGGGAAGGGGCTCCGGGGCGGCGGCGGACTCCCGGACTCCGGCGGACTCCCAGACTCCCGCGGAGTCCGGTGCGGGCACGGGGCGCGCGGGGGAAGGCGGTGGCAGCGGGGTGGGTCGGCCTGGCTCGGCTGGGCTTCGGCCCAGTCGGGCGCTGAAGTTTTTTTTAAAATAATTTCGCCAAAACTTAAATAAATCCTAGAAAAAAGAAAAATCTGAAAATGCCAAAACAAATTTTCAGCGTCTAAATAAAATATTTAGAACAAGGTGAACATTTTCTTGGTCCTAAAAAGCAAATGAAAAACATGCAATTTTTCTAATGCAAATAAAATAGCAATAAACTCCGAAAAAACAAATATTTGATTTTAATATTTTCCTCCAATACTTCATTTATTTTGGAGAAGTCATATTATCTCCTCTCATATATTTTAATATGAAATATTTTCAGAAATAAAAATAATTAAAACCAAAATCCTCGTTTCAATATGTGATAGAATTCAAATATGAAAACAGTGAAATCCCCTACTCTCTCCGAGGGTCCTTGAGTTGCTTAGGATTTCGAGGATCGCGAAACGAAATGTAGCAAAATATGATATGCAGGAATGATCTATGTATAACATTCCAACTTAAAAATTTGGGATGTTACAGTTCTAGAGTAACTACCGCGATTTTTACAAAGTGCTAGTCTATGGTCAACACGAAAAACACTACAATGACTGGTCAGAACCCTAGAATGGCATTCCCGCCAAAAATGGGTGAATACGATACACACCCATTTCTTATCAGTTAGTAAATCTGAAAAACAGATAAAAATAATTTTAAAATTTCTGGTTCATAAACATAATCAGATTTTCTACTCACATGTGGAGTTTCGCGAGGAATGACACCAGTAATATTCCCGACGAAAGAAATTGATACTACAATTTTGTAAAACACGGTTATTTTTGTAGTATAGACTTTGTCCTTTCTGCCCATAATATTACAAATGTGATTTCTTTGTGAAACTTCACATGTGAGTAGAACAATAGAACTGTTCATAAGAGGTACTCCCTCCTTTTCGGGTTTATAGGGCTCAATTCAAAAATCTCACCAACCAAGGTAGATGGTGAGTGGTGGAATATTTTTTATAGTTTGCAAAAGAACCCAATTAATGCTCTTGTTTTCCTCAAAAAATTATGTTTACTAATGCATTAGTTGCAATGCATGCATGCATAAAATACATGCATTGGTCAATTTGAAGGAAATATGCCCTAGAGGCAATAATAAAGTTATTATTTATTTCCTTATTTCATAATAAATGTTTATAATTCATGCTAGAATTGTATTAACCGGAAACATATTACTTGTGTGAATACATAGACAAACAGAGTGTCGGTAGTATGCCTCTACTTGACTAGCTCGTTGATCAAAGATGGTTATGTTTCCTAGCCATAGACATGAGTTGTCTTTGATTAACGGGATCACATCATTAGGAGAATGATGTGATTGACTTGACCCATTCCATTAGTTTAGCACTCGATCGTTTAGTATGTTGCTATTGCTTTCTTCATGACTTATACATGTTCCTATGACTATGAGATTATGCAACTCCCGTTTACCGGAGGAACACTTTGTGTGCTACCAAACGTCACAACGTAACTGGGTGATTATAAAGGTGCTCTACAGGTGTCTCAGAAGGTACTTGTTGGGTTGGCGGATTTCGAGATTAGGATTTGTCACTCCGATTGTCGGAGAGGTATCTCTGGGCCCACTCGGTAATGCACATCACTATAAGCCTTGCAAGCATTGCAACTAATGAGTTAGTTGCGGGATGACGTATTACAGAACGAGTAAAGAGACTTGCCGGTAACGAGATTGAACTAGGTATTGAGATACCGACGATCGAATCTCGGGCAAGTAACATACCGATGACAAAGGGAACAATGTATGTTGTTATGCAGTCTGACCGATAAAGATCTTCGTAGAATATGTAGGAGCCAATGTGGGCATCCAGGTCCCGCTATTGTTTATTGACCAGAGAGGTGTCTCGGTCATGTCTACATAGTTCTCGAACCCGTAGGGTCTGCACGCTTAACGTTCGTTGACGATATAGTACTATGAGTTGTTTATGTTGGTGACCGAATGTTGTTCGGAGTTTTGGATGAGATCACGGATATGACGAGGAACTCCGGAATGGTCCGGAAGTAAAGATTGATATGTGGATAGTAGTGTTTGATCTCCGGAAAGGTTCCGGAATCCATCGGAGATGTTTCCCGAAATGTTTGGGCACAAGAACACTTTATCTGGGCCAAAGGGGAAAACCCACGAGGTTTTTGGAAAGCGCAAATGGAAGTTTTGCGGAGTCCAGGGGCTAGACGCCAGGGTCCCTGGCGTCTGGGTCCAGACGCCGGGAACCCTGGTCGTCTGGCCCTGGAGTCCGAGAAGGACTCTTGCCTTTCGGGTGAAATCGACTTTGTGGAGGCTTTTACTCCAAGTTTCGACCCCAAGGCTCAACATATAAATAGAGGGGTAGGGCTAGCACCCAAGACAGATCAAGAAACACCAAGCCGTGTGCCGGCAACCCCGTCCCCTATAGTTTATCCTCCGTCATAGTTTTCGTAGTGCTTAGGCGAAGCCCTGCGGAGATTGTTCTTCACCAACACCGTCACCACGCCGTCGTGCTGCCGGAACTCATCTACTACTTTGCCTCTCTTGCTGGATCGAGAAGGCGGGGATGTCATCGAGCTGAACGTGTGCAGAACTCGAAGGTGTCGTGCTTTCGGTACTTGGATCGGTCGGATCGTGAAGACGTACGACCACATCAACCGCGTTGATATAACGCTTCCGCTTACGGTCTACGAGGGTACGTAGACAACACTCTCCCCTCTCGTTGCTATGCATGACCATGATCTTGCGTGTGCGTAGGATTTTTTTTGAAATTACTACGTTCCCCAATAGTGGCATCCGAGCTAGGTTTTATGCGTAGATGTCATATGCACGAGTAGAACACAAGTGAGTTGTGGGAGATATAAGTCATACTGCTTACCAGCATGTCATACTTTGGTTCGGCGGTATTGTTGGATGAAGCGGCCTGGACCGACATTACGCGTACGGTTACGCGAGACTGGTTCTACCGACGTGTTTTGCACAGAGGTGGCTGGCGGGTGTCAGTTTCTCCAACTTTAGTTGAACCGAGTGTGGCTACACCCGGTCCTTGCGAAGGTTAAAACAGCACCAACTTGACAAACTATCGTTGTGGTTTTGATGCGTAGGTAAGAACGGTTCTTGCTAAGCCCAGTAGCAGCCACGTAAAACTTGCAACAACAAAGTAGAGGATGTCTAACTTGTTTTTGCAGGGCATGTTGTGATGTGATATGGTCAAGACATGATGCTAAATTTTATTGTATGAGATGATCATGTTTTGTAACCGAGTTATCGACAACTGGCAGGAGCCATATGGTTGTCGCTTTATTGTATGCAATGCAATCGCCCTGTAATGCATTACTTTATCACTAAGCGGTAGCGATAGTCGTAGACGCATAAGATTGGCAAGACGACAATGATGCTACGATGGAGATCAAGGTGTCGCGCCGGTGATGTTGGTGATCATGACGGTGGTTCGGAGATGGAGATCACAAGCACAAGATGATGATGGCCATATCATATCACTTATATTGATTGCATGTGATGTTTATCTTTTATGCATCTTATCTTGCTTTGATTGACGGTAGCATTATAAGATGATCCCTCACTAAATTATCAAAGTATAAGTGTTCTCCCTGAGTATGCACCGTTGCGAAAGTTCTTCGTGCTGAGACACCACGTAATGATCGGGTGTGATAGGATCTACGTTCAAATACAACGGGTGCAAAACAGTTGCACACGCGGAATACTCAGGTTAAACTTGACGAGCCTAGCGTATAACAGATATGGCCTTGGAACACGGAGACCGAAAGGTCAAGCGTGAATCATATAGTAGATATGATCAACATAGTCATGTTCACCGTTGAAACTACTCCATCTCACGTGATGATCGGACATGGTTTAGTTGATATGGGTCACATGATCACTTTGAGGATTAGAGGGATGTCTATCTAAGTGGGAGTTCTTAAGTAATATGATTAACTGAACTTAAATTTATCATGAACTTAGTACCTGATAGTATCTTGCTTGTCTATGTTGATTGTAGATAGATGGCCCGTGCTGTGTTCCGTTGAATTTTAATGCGTTCCTTGAGAAAGCAAAGTTGAAAGATGATTGTAGCAATTACACGGACTGGGTCCGTAACTTGAGGATTATCCTCATTGCTGCACAAAACAATTACGTCCTGGAAGCACCGCTAGGTGTACCACTTGCGCCAGCAACTGCAGACATTGTGAATGCCTGGCAATCACGTGTTGATGACTACTCGATAGTTCAGTGTGCCATGCTTTACGGCTTAGAACCGGGACTTCAACGAAGTTTTGAACGTCATGGAGCATATGAGATGTTCCAGGATTTGAAGTTAATATTTCAAGCAAATGCCCGGATTGAGAGATATGAAGTCTCCAATAAGTTCTATAGCTGCAAGATGGAGGAGAATAGTTTTGTCAGTGAGCATATACTCAAGATGTCTGGGTACTGCAATCACTTGATTCAACTGGGAGTTAATCTTTCGGATGATAGCGTCATTGACAGAATTCTCCAATCACTGCCACCAAGCTACAACAGCTTCGCGATGAACTATAACATGCAAGGGATGGATAAGACGATTCCCGAGCTCTTCGCAATGCTAAAGGCTGCGGAGGTAGAAATCAAAAAGGAGCATCAAGTGTTGATGGTCAATAAGACCACCAGTTTCAAGAAAAAGGGCAAAGGGAAGAAGAAGTGGAACTTCAAGAAGAACAGCAAGCAAGTTGCTGTTCGGGAGAAGAAACCCAAGTCTGGACCTAAGCCTGAGACTGAGTGCTTCTACTGCAAGCAGACTGGTCACTGGAAGCGGAACTGCCCCAATTATTTGGCGGATAAGAAGGATGGCAAGGTGAACAAAGGTATATGTGATATACATGTTATTGATGTGTACCTTACTAATGCTCGCAGTAGCACCTGGGTATTTGATACTGGTTCTGTTGCTAATATTTGCAACTCGAAGCAGGGGCTACGGATTAAGCGAAGATTGGCTAAGGACGAGGTGACGATGCGCGTGGGAAATGGTTCCAAAGTCGATGTGATCGCGGTCGGCACGGTACCTCTACATCTACCTTCGGGATTAGTTTTAGACCTAAATAATTGTTATTTGGTGCCAGCGTTAAGCACGAACATTATATCTGGATCTTGTTTGATGCGAGACGGTTATTCATTTAAATCAGAGAATAATGCTTGTTCTATTCATATGAGTAATATCTTTTATGGTCATGCACCCTTGAAGAGTGGTCTATTTTTGTTGAATCTCGATAGTGGTGATACACATATTCATAGTATTGAAGCCAAAAGATGCAGAGTTGATAATGATAGTGCAACTTATTTGTGGCATTGCCGTTTAGCTCATATCGGTGTAAAGCGCATGAAGAAACTCCATACTGATGGACTTTTGGAACCACTTGATTATGAATCACTTGGTACTTGCGAACCGTGCCTCATGGGCAAGATGACTAAAATGCCGTTCTCCGGAACTATGGAGAGAGCAACAGATTTGTTGGAAATCATACATACAGATGTATGTGGTCTGATGAATGTTGAGGCTCGTGGCGGATATCGTTATTTTCTCACCTTCACAGATGATTTATGCAGATATGGGTATATCTACTTAATGAAACATAAGTCTGAAACATTTGAAAAGTGCAAAGAATTTCAGAGTGAAGTTGAAAATCATCGTAACAAGAAAATAAAGTTTCTACGATCTGATCGTGGAGGAGAATATTTGAGTTATGAGTTTGGTCTTCATTTGAAACAATGCGGAATAGTTTCGCAACTCACGCCACCCGGAACACCACAGCGTAATGGTGTGTCCGAACGTCGTAATCGTACTCTACTAGATATGGTGCGATCTATGATGTCTCCTACTGATTTACTGCTATCGTTTTGGGGTTATGCTTTAGAGACGGCCGCATTCACGTTAAATAGGGCACTATCAAAATCCGTTGAGACGACGCCTTATGAACTGTGGTTTAGCAAGAAACCAAAGTTGTCGTTTCTTAAAGTTTGGGGCTGCGATGCTTATGTGAAAAAGCTTCAACCTCATAAGCTCGAACCCAAATCGGAGAAATGTGTCTCCGTAGGATACCCAAAGGAGACTGTTGGGTACACCTTCTATCACAGATCCGAAGGCAAGACTTTTGTTGCTAAATTCATAATTTTTCTGGAGAAAGAGTTTCTCTCGAAAGAAGTGACACTACAAAAAAAAGACACATCCGTGACATTTTGGGCCAAAAAAAAATTCTGTCATACATATGACACTTCTATGACGATAATTGTGACAAAACCTGGTGTGATCATAGATGTGGTGGGCTCCTACTTGTATGACAAAAAATCATAACAGAAAATGGGCTTTTCATCCTGGGCGGGCCGGAGACGCAGCTGCATGACATTCTTTGGGCCGTCCATGACGGAAAAAACCGTGGTAGAAGCGAGGGGGAGGAAAATTTCGGGGAGTTCCCGGTTACGGTGGGAGGTCGGGGGCCAAGCGATGCGCGTTTCTCTCGTACACGTACGCGCGTGTGTGCGAGGCGTTGGCTCTAACTGAACCCGAGCGATTGCACTGCAGGCTACGCGTTACTGAACCCGAGCGATCGATCGATGGCTGTTAACTGAACCCGATCGAGAGATTCCTTCGCTACTGCTGCTAACTGAAGCCGATCGATTGGATGAACAGTGAGCGTTGCAGGGGGGTTGGATGAACAGTGAGCGGTGGCGTTGCCTTTGGATGAACAGGACCCCGTGGTGTGGAGGGCTGGATGAACAGTAGACGGTGGAGGGGTCCCCGTAGAGGGGTGGTTGGACAGGACCCCGTGGTGTGGAGGGCTGGATGAACAGTAGACGGTGGAGGGGTGCCCGTGGAGGGGTGGTTGAACTTTAGCCGGTGGAGGCTGGATGAACAGCAGCCCGTGGAGGCTGGAGGAAGTCGACGGTGGAGATGAACAGTATCCCGTGGAGTCCCGTTTTGCGGTACGCCACACCCCTCCCGATCAATAGGACCCCCGTTTCGACCGTAGCACTCCAACACAAGTCCGTTTCCTCCGTTTTGCGGTACGCCACACCCCTCCCGATCAACAGGACCCCCGTTTCGACCGTAGGAGGTCCGTTTCCACCATTTTGCAGTACGGCAGACCCCTCCCAATGAACAGGATCCCGTTTCGAACGTGGCCGGTCGAACACAAGGCCGTTTCCTCCATTTTGCGGTACGCCAGGCCTCGTTTCCATCGCCTGTTCTGTCCAAGCCCTCCCGATGAACACGACCACGCATTCCGTTCCGACCCAGCCGGTTGGCTCCCATGCGTTCCGTTGCCTCCCGATGAACACGACGCACTCTGTTGCCTCCCCATGAACACAACGCATTCCGTTGCCTCCCCATGAACACGACGACGATGCTGTTTCTCCGTTCCAACCCAGCCATGTACACGAGCCCTGGCCGTACGTATGCGCGAGTAGGCGTTCGAGACCCTGCCCGTATGTACGTACATAGCCGTATTTTCTTTCTTGCACCCTGGCCGCTGTACGTACGTGTACATGCTACGTGCGCGCCTCTACTACGACACGTACGCGCCTCTACTACGACACGTGCGCGCCTCTACATCGACCAGTATATATGACAACGCTACGTACGCTTCGACCAGGTGGGTCCCGACTGTCAGGCACTTCCTTGCCTGCGAAGATGTAGCTTGTGGGTCCCAGCAGTCAGGGGGCGAATCGTTTTGTTTTTTTACCCGAACGCACTTCCTTGCGTGCGAAGGTGTAGCTGCTGGGTCCCAGCTGTCAGGGGGGGAATCATTTTTTTGCCCGGACGCACTTCCTTGCGTGTGAAGATGTAGCTGGTGGGTCCCAGCAGTCGGGGGGCGAATCGTATTTTTTTCGGACGCACTTCCTTGCGTGTGAAGATGTACCTGGTGGGTCCTAGCAGTCAGGGGGGTGAATCGTTTTTTTTCGGACGCACTTCCTTGCGTGCGAAGATGTAGCTGGTGGGTCCTAGCAGTCAGGGGGAAACGTTTTTTCGCGAAATACGGTGGCCCGTCCGGTGGGTCCCCGCTGTCAGGTGGAGGAATAATTATTTTGCGCGTAATAAGGAGGCACTTCCTTGCTGCGGCCGTGGACCCAGCTGTCAGCCTCTCCATGTACAGTCCATGTCCGATGGAAGCCATTCCTTGACCACGTTGACCACGCCGCGCCGAGAGCACCAGGGCGATGGACGACGGCGAGGCCTAGGAAGGGGACAATGCGGAGCCGGGGAAGACACGGCAGTGGATGCCCACGCGTAGAGGAGTATGAGAGTTCACTCGTTCGGCTGCAGTGTGAGGCTGCCGTCGCCGCAGAATAACAGGGGGTGTGGGTGCGTAGTGGGATGGCCTGGCCAGCGGTGGAAGTAGTAGGGGGCGGTGAGGCCTCCGCGGCATCACAGCCGACCACGGGCGGCAGGAGCAGGCGGCACGACCGGCGCTGCTTTGGGCGGCTGGAGCAAGAAGACCAGAGGTTGAAGAAGCACTACGGCCGTTGGATGGACATCGTACGGTCACTGGAGCTAGAATCGTTC
Organism: Aegilops tauschii subsp. strangulata; assembly: GCF_002575655.3. Taxonomy (NCBI): domain Eukaryota; kingdom Viridiplantae; phylum Streptophyta; class Magnoliopsida; order Poales; family Poaceae; genus Aegilops; species Aegilops tauschii. Next base: position 601,660,322 of record NC_053037.3, read on the forward strand.
ATATATTGACTAAAGTTGACAAAGGCCTCTGTCCCAGTCAACTTATTAGGCCCACAAGTCAGCCTCCCACCAAGGTGGGTCCCAGCTAGCAGGGGGGTATTCATTTTTTTGTGCGTAATAAGGAGGCACTTTCGGTGGGTCCGAGCTGATAGCGAGGGGAACGTTTTTTTCGCGAAATACGGTGGCCCGTCCTGTGGGTCCCAGCAGTCAGGGGGAAATGTTTTTTTTGCGAAATACTGGTGGCCCGTCCGGTGGGTCCCTGCTTTCAGGTGGACGAATAATTATTTTCCGCGTAATAAGGAGGCACTTCCTTGCGGCTGCCGTGGACCCAGCTGTCAGCCTCTCCACGTACAATACTCTTCCGATGGAAGTCGGTCGTTGACTACATTGACCACGCCGCGCCGAGAGCACCACGGCGGTGGACGACGGCGAGGCCTAGGAAGGGGACGACGCGGAGCCGGGGAAGACGCGGCAGTGGAAGCCCGCGCGGAGAGGAGTACGAGGGTTCACCGGTTCGGCTGCGGCGTGAGGCTGCCGTCGCCGCAGAATAACGGGGGGTGTGGGTGAGTAGAGGGATGCCCTGGCCAGCGGTGGGAGTAGTAGGGGGCGCTGAGGCCTGCATGGCAGCATAGCCGGCCACGGGAGGCGGGAGTAGGCGGTCCCGCCGGCGCTGCTTTGGCGGCTGGAGCAAGAAGATCAGAGATTGTAGAAACACGACGGCCGTTGGATTGACATCCAACGGTTACGTCTGCTAGAATCGTTTGTTGACGTATATAATAACTAAAAAAATCTTGCATACGCGTCATCTAAACAGGCCCACAAGTCAGACCACTCCCTCTTTTTTTAATAATTTATATATAGCTCATGGCAACTTCTTATGCAATTTATTGCAGTCGTTTTTTTGGTTGGCCAGGGCCAATTTTGCATATTTCTTTGGGTTCCAAACTATTTTTAATACCGAAAAGTCGAGCCAGATTTAAAGTACTTTGAAGATATATTTAAATTAGGTTAATGCCCAGTGAAATAGGAATCTGAAAATGTGAAAAAAATCAGAAATTATAAAGTAATTGCCAATTTGTCATCTGTTTTTATATTTACAACCCATTTCATATTACTTTCAAGATTTGCAGGTGTCTTGAAAGAGTTGCAGCCCATCAGGGCGTAGAAAAATAAGTAGGCCTGGATTGGGTATTCTTCAGAAAAATAAACTGGGCTCATTTTCACAAAGAAAAAATAGCTGGGCTGGTCACATGGTGAACATAAAATATAAGCCTGGGCTAGATGGGCCACAGCCCAGTACAAACCCTGCTCCGTCTCAACAATACCAAACAAAAAAAATACTGCTTGAGTAGCTACGTCCCAGGTGTCAGCCGATCTTGTGCTGTTCTCTTGTCTATTGACTATATACACTCACAATGTCGTGGGTCCCAGATGTCAGGAAAACACTAGGAGGAAGCATTTTATTTTTCCATACGCTGACGTGGTGGGCCCCTACTGTCATCCTCTCCACGTACTTCTGCTGATTCCTCTTGTTTGTTGACCATGTTGACAACGTGAGAGGGCAGCGCCGCGGTGAGTGCACCAAAGCGTGCGGAGGACGTCGGTGTTAACGATTTAGGAGACGGTGGGGCGGCGATGCGTGCGCTGAGGCGCAGCCAGCCGTGGGAGGCGGAAGCAAACGGCCCCGCCGGCGCTGGTTTGGTTTTGGCGGCTGGAGGAAGACAGGACTGAAGAAACACGACAGACTGTAAAAGCAGCAGGAGTACTTAACAACCTTAACTGAAACCAGCAGGGGCACTTAACAACCAAAGCTGAAAACAGTATGAGTACTTATACAGGTTCAACCGTACAAAGCACGCCTCGAACAGTGTTACTCTGCCTACAGTTAACCAAGGGTGAGGCCGCCAAGCCCCAGGACAAGGCCCAGGCGCCACCCCGCGCATCCACAACCTTCTGAAAGCGGCTTCATCTCACAACTTGGTCAATAAACAGGATATTCGCTTTAGAGCCATGGAAAAGCATGAACATAATCTTCTGTCCTATTCTCCAAGATGGACGGGCCTTCATTATTTGAGACCACCCATGAATAAGTATCTTTTCACCTCCAAGGGGAATTGAGTAGGTCGACATAAACATCATGTTGTGACCAAGCGCAAGTCTGACCCGACCATGGTCAGGCATCTGTACAGGAACAATAGAACTCAGCAGTTCCTGTTTCAAGAAGATCACAGCTGTAAAACTGTGTATAAGCAATAGTTTATGAACAACATATATAACAGAAAACAGCTCATACCATAAGTTTCTCGACATAGTTGGACCTGTTCAACGAGTGCAGCAGTGGCGCACATATCCCACGTGGCCTTCCACCATTGAAACGCCCCACAAGGACCTCAAGACGATCAATAAAGTGTAGGAACTTGTGGATGTCGATCCAGTCAACTTCAGTGCCATTAGTAACAGCCTAGTTATTACAGAGTAACAAACGAGCAGACTGCTTAACTCTGAAAAAACCTACACGTGCCACCAATTATAAGAAAATATTAGTTAGAAGTAGCATCTTCGTGAGAGATTCGTTGCTACTTCTGAAGTTAAATTGTGATTAGTTAGACAGAATAGGTGGATTAAGAAGTAATCGAGGCAACAAGCAAGAACCAGATACAAAACTAACATGGATGAACAATTGGAACGACGTCGGGGTGGAAGATCGCAGTGAAGATGAGACCAGGTTCTGCTATTTCCATCAACATTCGTGCGCCAACTTTCAGTCCGTAACACTTGAGAAAGTTTATCCAAGTTCGGCCATAAAAAAAGCAGCGATCTTCTTGGTTCATGAACCCAACTCGGAACTTATATCCATGGCTTGTCTTCACTGTGACCATTAAACTAGTGTATTCAGTTATGGCAAGGCCGAGCATCTTGAGTACATGTGTTCTGGTAGAGCAAATAATACACTGCAGGAAAAATAATGTGAGAACACGGCATGTTCAAAAAACCCCCACCCACCCGGATAGAAAAGACGATTCTAGGAACATACTGTGCGCGTTTCAAAATGCTGTGTTAGGATGAGAAGGAACAAGTGTGGCGTCTCGCCGAGGGCGCAGAAACCTGTAGGGTACTCGCGCTTTGGGCACTGCAAATGAAACACACTAGATTCAGTAGGAAGAAAAATGCATCAACGGCGGCGGCTGCCATCCTAGGATTACCTGCGACCAAGGGACTTGGATTTATCGGGGATGGATGAAGAATTCGTACCTGGTTCTCCATGAGAAAACCCTATGCAATCGCCGAGAGGGGGTTTTCTCTGAACAAGCAGACGAGGGAGAAGGGGATTCAGGCCCAGTGAAATATTGCCGCTTCGTCCGTCCAGCTTACTGCTAAAGCTGGAAAGGGGGGTTGTGATTTGACGGCTCATTGGGCATTACTGCGGCGCTACGACCGGGGTGTGTCTACCGTGAAGTTGTGCTCTCTAATTTGTGCATATGGCACGTGGACCCCGTTGCCGGTTGCCCCACATATCAGCGAAAGGAAGTAGAAAGACAAGAGTAACTAGTTACACATAAATATATTTTTTGACAGAGAGATACTCCCTCTGTAAAGAAATATACAAATCTTTTATATCACAGGCTCACCTTGCCGAGAAATATACTCCCTCTGCAACGCATGGGCATTATGGGGGTTCAGCTTTTTTTACGGGGGTTCAGCTGAGAATATAATACTCAGATAGGCTCACGGTTCTGGACTTTGGGCCGCAGGCCGACCCTGCATGTTTGGGGGCCCATGTGTTCTACCTCAGCGCTTTTCATATTGCAAGCGATCGGTACGGCGCTGGTTTTAGATGCTGTCGCAAGGCGAATACACAAAATTGAATAAAGCACGACAGCTGTTGGAATGAAATCGAACGACAGTTCCTAACCAGCAATCAGAGTTGCAATTCTATCAACGATATACCATGTGATAAATAATACTGTCAGATTATTACACCATGCCAGATTATTACATCAAAATCTCTCGGAGGATAGATCAGTTCGGCAGTTGCGTGCTGCTACTTAAGAATTTCAAAGTTGATTTGGACCAGCTCTCCTTGCCGAGAAAGTTCGATTTTGACATCATCCCCTACCGCAAGATATGATTTAGATTTGAACCTTGACCATCCTTTAGCATCAATCATCATGCGACCATCCTTTGTACTTACGGTATATTGAGCAGGTTCATTCACACCAAGGCTGCGCATGGTAAGAGAAACTTGGCCGCGGTCGCCCGGATTGTTGAACGACTCCCTCGTTGCTCTAGGAATTCCCTGTTTGCAAACAAGAAGACATACCCAAACAGTTAGATCAACACAGTGAATCATGTGAAACAACATGGAAAGAAAAAAGAACGAAGCACTTGGGCGGCCAATGCTTACCAAGAAGGTGGACATGTCGGTTTTTGTAAGGACTTTGGTATATGAAGTGCGAACTGCAGCCCAGTCTGTTGCCGGTGCAACTGCACGGGCCGGAGCAGATGCAAGTGCAAGTGTTGGTGCAGGTGCCGAAGCTGCTGCTGCTGCCGGAGATGGTGCTCCTTGTAGAGCTGGTGCCGGTGTCAGAGCAGGTGCCGGTGTCGATGCCCGATCCTCCGGTAGATCATACTGATCCGCTGACGCGGTCGGTGCCCAATCCTCAGCTGAATCAGACTGAGCTGCTGCCGCTGTCAGTGCTAGAGCAACTGCCGGTGCTCGATCTGTCCGAGACAGCGGCGATCGTGTTGGTCTGCTATGATCAGCTTTCTAACTTGACTAGGATCCGTGACCGTGATCCAGTTTTTTTCTTCATTTCTTTTAAACGCGAGAAGGACTAATTGTGGCGTTTTTGTTAAACCAAACTGCAGTTCATCATAGGGATTCAGCTTGTACTCAGACAACATACTGATCCAATTTTTTCCAGTAATATAAGTGATGGACAGTGCCTTCGTTACTGACACGACATAAGAAGTGAAACCTGCAAAAATAGCCATCGTAGAGCAAACCAAACGGTTTATTCCGTGATGAATGTCACATGGCAAAACCTGCATCGTAAAATTGCAGGAAAAGAAAGAAAGCATGACATTAAATCAACAAGATTTAGACAGTAAATCAATAAGATTTACTTGATGTCACACGAGTGAATCCTTACCAGTAAATCACTATGTTGAAGTACTAAACAGAAGATTGATCGTTCAACTACGCGTGGCATGCAGGGGCCCCGCCTACTCCCACAAGCAGGACAGTCCAAAGGTCGTGACAAATTGTATGGAGCGAACATCCATGGGACTGGAAATCCTGGTGGGTGCGATAAACCCTGCAATGCATACAGATATTGGAGTGTAACCATAATTGATAAACCGTCCTCACAAAAATTATGATCTGGATACTTCAAAATATACAAACTGAATTGAGTGGATAGACATTAACATAGACATTAACATAGACCATTCACACACCAAAAGCGGCAGTACTAATAAACAATACAGGGTTCACAAACACAAATCAAGTACTGAACAATAGTACTTACTACAGACAAGCAAAGTTGCACTAACTAAACCCTGCAGACTATTTCTTGCCACCGACCTACGGGATGAACCCCGCATAACTGACTAGGCCATGGACTTCGTGTGAGATGTCTACATGCACCATCACCATCTTGTCAACCTTGGAGAACCTAACAGAGTGGTCTTTCCACTCATAAACATGATGATGAAGACAGGCCGCATCAGATTTGTTGGGAAGCTTTACAAGAACCACACCCTTCGTAATCGAAGGCACAGCCAGGAAATTGTTGTGCTCAAGTACAGCCTCGAGAACACGCCTGACAACAATGCTACAGGAAAACACTAGTTCAGAACACGTGGCGACAAGGACACAGCAGCTGGATAGTTCAGCAGTGGAACTCATCATCAGGTCTTCCAGTTCACACGGCATGACTTTGAGGACTTCATCTCCACCGCGGACCTAGTTCTAATTCAAACAGAAACCATATTTTGTTACTACCTCCGTTCAGAAATATAAGATGATTTTCGATATTATACTCCAGATATGACTACATATACGCACAGAAATGAGTGAACAAAGACACTAGAACATGTCTTCAAAGGCATGAGAGCAGAGGGTTACATGCAATATCCATAACACAAGTTGCTGAGGCAAATATACCCTCTTAAAAGGTAGCATTGATGTTCATAAAGTACTCCCTCGTCCCAAAATTCTTGTCTTAGATTTGTCTAGATACGGATGTATCAAGTCACATGTTAGTATTAGATACATCCGTATCTAGACAAATCTAAGACAAGAAATTTGGGACAGAGGGAGTAGTTGAAAGTAATCTATAAGAAATCAGTGTCAACCTCTCGCATGTTTTGGTCAAAAGAGGAATTTAGAACCGTCATTTGGCACACTAAAATCACATGCAAAATCACCCAGAAAGTTGTACTACCAGTACTAGTACTGCGTGTTAGATGAAAAAACACGATCAAGATCGAGAAAAAGATCGTCAACAAGAGACATTACCTGGACTTGCTTAATGAGGGATCCCGGAGAGGGGGGCTTGGACAGGGCAATGGCTTTGAGCTTGTCTGCGGTAGTCTCGGCGGGGTGCTTGCGCTTCTTCGTACCATGAGCCTCGATGGTTTTGGCCAGAGCCATAGACATCACGTCGGCCGGTGCTCCGGCGTCCATCCAAGAGAGGAAGCTGAGTGAGAAGAGTGAAAGGAGGAACGAGATGAGGGAGAAGCGAAGCGAGTGGGGGTTTTCTTCAAGAGAGGAAGCTGAGAGAGAAGAGTGAAATGATGGTTGCTTCGTCCGTCCAACTTACTGCTGGAAATAAGGGGGTTTTGTGATTTGACGGCTCATTGGGCATTACTGCGGCGGTTCGATCGGGGTAGTCTACCGTCACTCTACTACGGAGTAATTTAGTGCATGGCTAGTGGACCCAGGTGCTGGCTATCCCACACGTCGGCAAAAGTGAGTAATTTAGTGCATGGCTGGAGGAGGATCTGCACGGTAGAGCGTGTCCACTGTTTTTCTGAAGAAAAAAATGATTACAGCAAGCGTTTCCACTCTTACGACGGAGGAGTGCGAAACACGGCAGCCACTTGAACATACAGAGTGCTCCTACTACTAGGCATGTGCAGTGGTTCATACGTCAGTACTACACAATCTTGTTGCTAGTGTAGTAAGATAGGACGATAACAAATGATGTTGTGCGCATGTCAACTACTCCTATATGTAACATAGTACCGCTTTTTCAACTGTCCGGTCGAGAATGAATGGTGAGATCAATGTTAACAGAACTAGGTCCACAGCGCACGGAGAGTACGGTGCTAATGTACTCCACGAAACATGAACCATATGAAGCACGAATAGTGTTAGGCCGGGTGTATGAAGGGTGCACGGGATGGGAGCAAAAGTTCCCTTCTCGACCCACTTTTGGGTGTTTGGCAGAGTGCATGAAGGGTGCATGAGTCCACACTAGTAGGTTGACAAAAATACATGAAGAGGAAACAACTATATTGAGATGAGAATGCAACCAAACACACCCACACGCTTTGTGCTACAGTGACTGATCTGCACCGTCTGAGTTTGATCCAACGGTCATGTTGCACCGAGACATGGACATGCCCATGCAGAGGGCGCCTAAAAACCACCGAAGTCCCTCTGCTTCTCGAGGCGCACGACATTGGTGATGCAGGGTGCAACCGCCCGCAGAGCCCGCTCCCGGTCGACGGGAGCCAGCTCGTCAAAGACGGTGTCCAATGGCACGAATGGATTCCAGTGACGGAGCCCTGAAAGGATTCGCCCGACAACGGCGACGGCAGCCCGCAACCCCTCCTTGTCCAGCTCAGCCCCCCACCATCATGCGGAGACGGCTCAGCTCCTCGGAGATATAGGTGAAGAAGGAGACCAGGTCAGGAAGCCACAGCTCGTTGAAGTCGACCGGGTGGTCAAATGGGTTTAGCCCGATGGCCGGCATCGTCGCGCTGGCACGACGGTAGGCATCGCGCAGCCGCAACACGTGCGTGGCAACTTGGTTCACCAAGTGGCTGAGGCGATCCTGGACCTCGTCACGATTGGCCCGCTCGCGCTCCAGCCGGCTCCCCTGACGGCCTATCGTATCTCCCGCTTTCTGCAGCAACACCGCCGACGCCTCGAGCATCTTTGAGGTGGACGCCTGCCGCTTTTGAAGCTCCGTGAACTCCCGCACATAACGGAGGAGCATGGCACTCCTCTCCTCCTTGAGCTCACGGAGCTCCACGTCCTTGGCCCTGAGCTCCGCATCCTTGGCATGGAGCTCCTATGTCAGGCGCCTCACCTCGGACTCCGTGATCTGCTGCACCGCCATGGCACCAGGTAGAAGCAATGGGGAGAGGAAGCAAAGGGGGCGACGGCTGAAAGGCAATGCAATCTACGGAAAGGCGGAGGGAGCGGGGAATCTTTTGGTTTTCACCACTGTAAAACACCAGTCGACGACTTCTCACATCAGGGAGCAGTGGATTTTTACAGGCGGAGTCATCGTGACTAATTGCTGCCGCACCTACTCCCGCCAATCAAAAAATTAAAAATCCTGCCGCGCCTGCTCCCGTCAATCAAAAAATTAAAATCCTGCCGCACCCAAACACCAGAGCAACGCCGCGGTGGATATTTAAATTTACCTGCCGACAAGTAGATAAAAAAAGGGGTGAAAAAACAAATGTGGCGGCGGCCTAGCTAATCGGTCGAACTAGCCCAACTAGCTAGCCACCGTGCTTCACTGATGTACTCGGCGGGAAATGTGGTCTTTCGTGATTTGACGACTCATTTACTTGCTTCAGCGCTACGACCGAGGAGGACCCAGAAAACGCGCGGTAGGGCGTCCCACGTCAGGAAGAATATATGCGTGCACCACCCGGGAGGACCCCGAAACCGCGCGGTAGGGTGTGCCACGTCTCGGCACGGAGGAAAAATGTGCGTGTAAAAATATATTGTATCAGACATAGTACCTATGGTTCGACCTCGGGACCCAGTCAGTCGGTCGAAAACACCCCACTAGCCACACAGCTTCATCATGCAAACGTGGCACGGAGGATAGATGTGGTTAGCTCCGTCTCGACCAGCCACAACGTCTCTTGTTCTAGGCGATTCTTCTATTTTCCAAGCTTTTTTTTTCGTTGTAATAACACCACGGCAAGCTAGCGCCGCTCTTCGTGTGTGCCCGTGCAAAGGTTAGACGATGGAGAGAAGAGAGATTGAGATCGCAGACCTGGGACCCACCAGCAAGTGAGACAACGGTCATGCACGTGTTGACGAGGCACTCCCTCTACTCTACTCAACGCAAGTACTGTATTAAATCAAGTTATGGGACAAAGCCAACAACCGTTCGTTTTTTCAAGCTATCGACTTACGCTTTGTAGTCCAGGTTGCCAGTTCGAATCTCGTCTTTCAGATTTGTTAGTTTTAGGTCCAAATTTGATTAATGACAAGTGGGACCCCCGTGTGTTGTTCCGATATTTCAGTGTAGGATGGTTTTTTTGAACAAACACTTTGCGCGGTTAGACAAGTAATGGCACGAGTTACACGTATTTTGCAAGTTTACGAACAAAAATGACAGCGGCATAGAATATCACATCCACCCCGCAGCTTAGATACTATGGTGACGAGTTTTTACACCGTTGGAAGTGACATCCAATGGCTTGGGAGTAGTCTTTGTAATTATGCGCAATTTCCAAACTCTCCAAAGGTTTTTTTTTTGCAAATACAACATTCAGGCCTCGTGTGTGCCGCTGCATCTTCGATCCAACGGCTCCCCGGTGCTCATATTAGGTGCTCCTTGTAGCTTAATTACCCGCTACGGTGATATGAGCATCTAGGTCGTATGATCAGTGATCAGATGGCACATGCGTAGTACTTGTACTTTCTACGCATTTCCCAAACTCTATCAGCCGTATATTGCAAAAACATTCAAACCTCCTACTGTGGGCTGTTAGATCTCAGTGAACTCGTATCACCATAGAATCTACGGTGCGGGAGCACCTCATACTCTCCCGTGCGAGAAAACATAAGGTGCTATCGCAGCTTGGATGCTACGGTGATACGAGCTTGGAGGTCGTTTGATCTGAGATCCAATGGCATCTGAGTAGTCTTTGTGCTTGTAAGCAGTGGTCGAACTATTTTGGGGCTTTTCTGCAAAAAACCATTCGAACCACCGAGGAGGTGTTGGGTCACAAATCCAACGCCTCCGAAGAGCTTGTATCACCAAAGCATCTAAGGTGTGGTAGCACATGATATTCTTACATACAGGAGAATATGATGTCCTCCTTCATCTTAGATGCTACGGTGATACGAGCTTCGAGGTCGTTGGATATGGGATCAAAGGGCATCTAAGTAGTTTTTGTACAAATTGTGTGCAATTCCCAAACTCATCAAGGTTTCCTGCAAAAATGTTAAGACACATCATGTGAGCTGCTATATCTTAGATCTACAAGCTCCAAGAAACTCGTATCGGCATATAGCATCTAAGGTATGGGGGCACATGATATTCTCCCGGGGAGGAGGGGTGGGGGGTGCACAACCAATCGGTGGTTGGGAGGGTGGGGACAAATATAATCTAAACAACCCTAAACAGGGCTCCACAATTTTATCTAAGGTCGAGGGGTTAACCCCCGACAATCATAGCTCCGCCTAAACACAACATTTGCATGTACTATAGTACTAGACTTAATATTCATGTTTTAGTTTCATGTTCATTTTAAATATTGAACTAAGGACCATGGATGTCTTACATTTTACTCCCTTCGTTCCTAAATATTAGTCTTTTTAGAGGCTTCAAATGGACTGGCACATATGGATGTATATAGACATATTTTAGAGTCTAGATTCACTCATTTTGCTTCGTATGTAGTCACTTGTTAAACTCTCTAAAAGACTAATATTTAGGAATAGAAGGAGTATTTTTGAATTCGTGTCATACATGCATGGTTTGGAAAAATAGATGCACTATACTTATTGGATTGTTGTTGTGTTCGTGCGTGTGTGTCTGTGTGTGTGTGGTCATATGCTTGATACATACAAAGTTTTCTCACCTCCATATTGTTCATCTTTTAAATTTGAATTTGCATTGGAAGACTTACTAGGGATACCATGAAATGTGAAATCCACGTTGAGATCACTATATCACAAACTCTCTCTAATTCAACAACTCGTCATAAATCAATTACCACGTTGAGATTAGTATTTGCAAGGAAAATACAGGTATTGTAATACACATAGATTCGTTCGGCAATTTAAAAGGTTCCTTCGTATTCTCGAATGGTAGGACCCAACGGCGTACCAGCCAGACCTTGGCTCGTGTTGATCCTAAAAAAACCGGGCTCGTGTCCTTCGGTGGCGTGCGTGGTACGCACATTAGGCAACCCCAACCAGTCGAGCCTCAGCGTTTCAAGTTGAAATATCTTGCGGCCAGAATTCCAGCCCTTGGAAATTCCCCTCATGTCCCCGGTCCATAATGACTACCGATGAACAACGGAGGGATGCTTTAGTAACTAGACAACGTTACCTACCGTGCCGAGCACGGTTCAATTCCCTCGGTCGTTGCTCGTCAAGGTCACCCGTCAACTGCATTGCCTAGTACTACTACTACTACACCAGGATGAGCACAAAATTGAGCCCGTTTGTTCGTGCCTAGTACTTGAGTTAATATATCAGGGAATGCACTGGTACGGAGGGATTATCCTTTTACTCTGCATATATAACTTGTCTGAAGTCTAACTAAGCAAAATGTTTGACCAAATCCTTTCTTAAGAAATACAACAGGACAGATGTACGGCTTGAAAATTTATTGCATGATGCAGGTTATGATATTGTTTCGAATCCTGGATCTTAAATTTCAGAAAATCCAAAAGTGAGCATAAATTCTTGAAACTAAGCATGGTCACGTGATATGGCACAAATATTACTTCGTAAGTTTTTTCTTCAATTTGAGACAAGCTGCTTATGACAAGTTGCACAAATGAAGAGCCAAGGTATTTTGGAACAAAGACCTGTCACGTTAAGGCGAACGCTTTCACTATTGAAACCGTGGGCGTTTACGTGCCGCCACGAGTCCCCGCTTCTCATCGGCAGGTGCCGTCCGAGCAAGCGTGTGAGTCGACGGGAGGCGTGCGAGCAGACCACTGCGTCGGCTGTCAGGGAGGCTTGCGAGCAGACCGCTGTGCAGGCTCACCGGGAGGCGAGCCCTTTGACCAGGCTCCGCCGCCCACCGTCGTCCCAACTGCTCCCACTTTTAATGCCGCCGGTGCCACAGTTTAAAATCAACCCCGCACTACTCGGTATAGCTACAATCCTCTCTCTTCCTCTCCGATTCTCCTGTCGTCTACCTCCAACTAGTCTGACCTAAATGTACGCCATGCCGCATCACGATGGTCTGCCCTTAGTGTTCCAGTTTCCTGAGGAAGACACCCAGCAGGAGTCTCAAGAACATAAGGCGCTTTGGGACGAGCTTGAACTGGCCTTGCGGGAAGACGCCGCACCTGTCCCCGCTCCCGCTCTGGCTCCCGTCGCCCCAACTGCGCCAGCGCCCATCCCCATGGCATTGATGGCTGGGAGCCGCACATTGTCGCCGAGCTTGATCCCACGGGGTTCCACGAGGTCCCCGCCGACTTTCACGCGCCCGTAAATCTGCCAGCGCATGCGCCTGCGCATGCACTGACGCGCACGCCCGTGCCGGTGCCCGTGCACCTTCCAGCGCATGCGCTTGCGCGTGCACTGACGTGCGCGCCCGTGCCGGTGCCCGTGCACACGAATGTCTCTGCCGCGCCGTTGACAGTGCCTGTCCCCGCGCGGGTGCCAGTGCCCCCCTTAGCGGCATGGATGGCCGCCGTCGACCGCTTCCTTGCACCGACGCCAGTCGCCTCCTCCCGCCAGTTGACTCGCTCCGAAGTCCAGAACATTTTGGCCTTCCTTGAAGCTAGGCCAACGTCCAGGAGTACGCCAACAACGGCGCAAGACGCCGCCGTCGCCGTCGGTCAGTGGCCCGACGACACACAGAGCACGGCAGAGGAGCCGCTTCCCACCGCGAGACGCCTCTGCCGCCGCCGCGTAATCTAAATTTGCCATGAAAAACATTCGGATTGCCATGCTTAAAATCCGAACGTTTATCATTTCCGTTTATTTTATATCGATCGTCGTATATTTTAAAGTCGGAGTCAGACTGAACGAAATGTATGGTTTGATCGATTGAATGTTCTGCTAGAGCCGTATCAAATTAAATATAAAACGTCATCAAGCCACATGTATTCCTTGTCATCCAACGACCTAGACTGCTTCAATGTCGAGCGCTCAACACGTTTAGCGTGCAGTTAATTTCATGCCAAAAATAGTGCTAATCACATGACAACACGCAAATAATATCCTAGTAGTTAATATCCGCATGCACTTAATATACTTCCAAATTAACGTGCATTTCACGTACACACTGACTAGTGCTGCTAGTATGTGAAACTGGTGCCGTGACTTGTGAACGTGTCCAGATATGGTCAACGGCAACATCGCCCGCGAGTTCTTCCTGTTTGCCCGTGCGTCTAAACGCAGAAGGGGAGGAGAGAGAGAGCACACATGGAACCCACCAGTAAGTGAAGGCGAATAGTACTAAAAATAATATTACATGTTATCCATTAATTAGGCTGTGGTAATATAAAAACATTTTGTTATTCTACGTATGTTGCCTATTGACGTGCGGCTTGAAGGCCCGGTCGCATGTTCGATCCTCGTCCTTTATTTTTTAATTTGTATATGGGTCCAAATTTGTTTCATGACATGTGGGCCCCTCGTTGTGTAGTTTGTAGCATTTTAATTTATGGGTCGAAATTTGTTCCATTCCAAGTGGACTATCGGTGTGTAGTTTTGTAGCTTATTTATAATAATTAAAGAGAACAACATAATTTTTTCAATAATACCATGGTGCGACATTGAAGGCGAGAAAGGACGTGCAAGAGAGCGATGACCGAGCCAGAGGGAAATCAACTAGGGGAGTTGTGTGGGTTGCAACGGTGTTTGGAGTAGTTGTGGGCCGAATGCTACGAAAATATAATCTAAACCGACCGGAATAAATGCCTACACAAATTAATCCAAGGTTGGAGTGCCCGTCGCAATGTAAATAGCTCCGGCTTTGCGAGGGATGGAGAGGTAGTAGCTTCAACGCGTGGAAGATACGGTGTGAGAAAGCGAGGTCAATCGAGAGACATATAGATAGAGAGACAAAGTGAGTGTCGTCCGACATTCATTGAAAAAATATATATGCTCTGGAGAGATATTGTCCGATTGAGCTTTTTGGCAAGGGTGAGGTCTGGAAGATAGAGCTTGAGAGATGATCCAGTCACAGACGTGTAGATATATTTTGTGCGTGGGAGGAAGCAAGGTCAACCGATCACATAGGGTCGCCATGCGATCGAAAGAGTGAGACGGGTTGGAGAGAGTGACCTAGATAGACGATGTGCGTGAGAGAGTATACAATGTGAATAGGTCGAATTGGGCTCAAACATGGTGATATATCGTTTTTGTCTTAGAAAGAGCGAGGTCAATCGAGACATACGGAGAGAGAGAGAGAGAGAGAGAGAGAGAGATTGAGTGAGCGTGGCCCACCATGAGGTCGAAAGAGTGGCGGCGGCTTGGATGCACTGACCTAGATAGACAATCTGCGTGAGAGAGTATAGAGTGTGTCGATCGAGGCCCGAACAGGGAGATATATCATTTGTGTGTGAAAGAAAACGAGGTTAAACGAGACTCAGATAAAGAGAGCGAGATTGAGCGAGTGTGGCCCGCCGTGCGGAAGAAAGAGTGAGACAGTCTCGAGGGAGTGACCTAGATATACAACGTGCGTGCGTGCGCATGAGAGGTTGGGGGGCTAGATAGGCAATGCATGTATTTAGCGCGAGAGGGTGGGAGGGAGAGGGGGGAGAGAGAGAGAGCTCGGCATGGGGTGCAATGGCGGGTGTGTGAGGTAAATACATTTGGTAACAGAGTGGAAAAAGGGGTTGTGTAGTTGAGAGACTTAGAGATTGAAACATGGAGAGAAAGAATGAACGTGTGTTGGAAACCGATAGCTTCCTAAGGTGGTTAGGAGAGGAAGATTGACCGATACAGGAAGTATGTAGCGTTTGTGCGGGGGGGGGGGGGGGGCGGCTAAAAACAACATTTGAATGTACATAGTACGGGACTTAATATCGATGTTTCAATTCGGTGTACATTGTAAGATTTGAACCGAGGACCAGGCATACGGGTAATTATTTCGAATTCGTGCCATACTAAGTTTCGAAAAGTTGACATTGACTCAGTTTGTTGTGCTATTTTATAGATCATATGTTTGAATCCATCCAAAAGTTTTCTCACTACCATGGTGTTCATCATATACATATGAATTTGTATTAAAAAAGTAGCATGGATACAGTGAAATGCGAAATCCACGTTAGAATTGGAGATCGCTACGTGACACACACTCTAATTCAAATAACTAACTACGTGACACACACTCTAATTCAAATAACTAATTATGTGACACACACTCTAATCCACGTTAGCGTGGCTACCGTTTCGATTTTTTTCAAATAACTCCTCATTAATTAATTTATAGTACTCCCTCTGTTCACTTTTATAAGACCTTGAAGACATTTCAGACAATGTGCAAAACAGTTCATTTTAAGTTGTCTGAAATGACTTACAAAAGTGAACGGATGGAGTATCTAGTTTCGAATGACTAATTATTGCAAGGAAAACACGGGCATGGTAATACATACAGATTCGTTTGCAAATGAAAGAAGATTCGTTTGCATTCTCAAATGTAGGCGCACCAGGCAGACCAGGGTCGTGTCGAGGTGGACGCTGCTTCGGTGCCTTAAAGGCAACTGCCTTTGGGTCACTGACATGTGGGCCAGCCACCTGTTGGGCCCACATGTCATGGACACAAAGGCAGGTGCCTTAAGGCACCGAAGCATAGTCCTGTCGGGGTGGTCGCGTGTGTCGGACGGACGCGTAGCACCCAGCCATCCACCCCCCTCCCCCCCAAAAAAAGGACGACGACAATATAAGTTCGCGCTTCCACGTTCCGGATTGAAATATCTGGCGGCCCCAATTCCAGCCTTGCAAAATCTCTCTTCTTCATCGTCCCCTTCCGCGCCCAGATTGCTCAAATCCCTAATTCGTCGCCAACCCTCGAATCGCCCCTCGTCTCGTCTCTTTCCCCACCGTTCTCCACCTCTGTGCCGGACGACGACGACGAAGACGACGGTCGCGCTTCACCACCGCACCGGAGCTACCTCATCTACGCCCTCGTCCACCGCACCTGGTGGTCCACCGCCAACGTCGGCCGCCGCAACCGACGTGCCTCACAGACACCAAGTTCCACCGCATCAGGTGCGCTTCACTGACGCCGTCTCCCAGCTCACCGGGGCTACTTCACCGAGCACATCATCGCACCTCCGCCCCCCGAGGCCGTTGGGGCTTCACCAACGGTCTCGTCCACCGCATTGTAGCGCTCTGCTGCCACTCAAGATCTGCATCCGTGCGCGGCCAGCCAACGCCAGCGCATCACCCTCAACGGCTCTGAAGTGACCCGCACTCTAGCTAGGCGAGCGTGCCCAAACGCCGGCCCGAACTAGGTATCCACACATCACTCCCTTGTGCACTGTTCTGACGATGTTTGGATATCCTTTCACTGCTCTCTTAGCTTACACGCCTATGCAACTCTGACTTTAACTCTTATTTCTTCTGGAGATATCATCTGAAACAGGCAAATCCATTTTTTAGCGAAGCATGACGGCGCTACGGGATCTGGTACACATCATGCACACCCGTATAACCTTGTAAGTATCTGTCCTCCGGTACAACATCAAGGTCGATTCCTCTTATTTGATCAACTATTCGCCGTGTCAAAAATGCAGAGGGGGATGAAAGGAGCACAAGGCCTGCACATCCAAGCAAGTGGTAACATGGACTTGTACATGGAACATCCCAAGCGCAAGCAGAGCTGCAGTGGGCCTATACAACAAGCTAGCGTAAGTCCTGCATTTCATTTAATTTGTACTGGCATTCGTGTATGATTTGTGTGCAGTGGATGATCCACGAATTCAAGTTACCAGGGGCGAACATTTAACTTAAAAAATACAAAGGCACTTGCACTCCGGAAATCAACATAACTTGAGAAATGTGAAGCTACATGCACTTTGAAAACCAGCTAATGATCCAAAGTAGTTTAGATTATAAACACTAAATGATGCAAGCACCAAAAAACACAAAATGCAACATGGTGTACAAGGACTACAAACATGGTATGTACCTGCTTGAATTATTCGTTCTCTGGCTGAAAATATCGAAGTGTAATTGCACGGATAACCAGTGCGCAAACTGCATATCAATATATCTATCCTGCACAAGTACACCAATAGTTTCAAACAACAGATTAGAAAAGTATTTATGCTATGTTGTCATGATACGAGGACTTTCTGGTAGATGGCCTCGACGTTTCCTCAAGCCATGAAAATGCACTATAATTTTCTTGTCATCAATGCCTGCAAATCTCTGTCTCTCTCAACATAGTAGATCATCATTAGACACTAAATCCTTCAATGAGCTTGCAAAATGCTTGCATTAGATCCCTCATTAGACACTATATGTTCATCACCAGGAGCATGTAACATGTTTGCATCAAATCCTTCATTAGCAGTCTGTTCATTAGACACTTCAGGCTCAAGAACAACATGAGCTTGTATGTTTGCACTGGAAACTTGATTAGATACATCAGATTCAGTCAGTTCAGTATTGATTGGGGGAGTTATAAAATAAGTAGAAATTGGTTTCATTTTCTCATAGATTCCCTACATACAAGCAGTTTTACAATACCGTCAGGTTTAACTATTGCCCAGAAATTGAAGAGTTGAATTAGATATAATCAGGGATGTGATGTACCTGCTTGTTGCGCATGCTACTCTTGCAAGCTGCGACTGTCCGTTTGCGCAAGCTCGATGCCATGCCCGTGCTGCAGCCGCTGCCTCCCACGCAGGCTACACCCAGGGTTGGATCTTCATCTTCTTGTCCTTCCGTTCGCTTGAAGCCCGGCGACCGCCCTCCAATGAGGGCGCGAGAAAGTGCTGTGTCGGTTTGTCCAGCGGCGGCTAGGTTAGGAGCGAACCAGACTGGAGGCTGGAGCGAATGAATTGGGATTTTTCCTGCTGTCGATCGATATGGGAGGCGCTCGTTTGGGCCGCGAGCCTGCTATAGGGCCTGCCTTGCACTTATGTTATTGGCCCATCCAAATTGAAACATTTTTCTTCATTTTTTACATTGCCTGCTCATGCGTTGGGACGAACAATACTAGCGTGGGCCAACCTGGACGACTCAAACTAGGTGCACACTTTCCAGCCACCTGAGGCGGCCGCCCATACCAGCCCCTATGGTGGCGTCGCCCCTTTTTGCGTGTATGATTGGATAGTGAAAAATATTCCAGTGGCGCTTTTGATTTACCCACAGAATGGTTGAATTGCTTGTTTCTATGAACTGAGTTCGCCAATAATGTGAAGGATGCCAGTCTTTTCATCCTATTGTAGATTGCTTAGATCTCGATATGCCAAAAGTAATCGCATGAAATATACAGTAAAAGCCAGTGTGATGTGTTTGGCTACAACTAGTCTGACTACACGTCCTCATATAACATATCAAGGACGCACCATCTTACCAGATTAACCATTCGACTTACCCATGCAGTGTGGGAAGAAAGAAGTATTGGGACTGCGTATCCAAGCAATTGATGCCATGGACTCCTTCGTACAACCTTGTAAGCGAAAAAGAAGTTGCAGTGTGCCTGTACAAAGAACTAGCGTAAGTTCAGTTACCTGCTTCTCGGAATTTTAGTTAGCCACTTATTGCAAAATTGTTCAATTATGTTGCTTGGCTTAATTTAGTTTGCTACTGATTACATAGTGACATAGCCTGTTAATCATATTGTAGACTACGCCTATCTATGTGTTTGATAGTTACTGTTAAGAATTACCTGTTTGCCTTAACTTAAATATCTACTTGTTTGTTTAACTGCTTTGCTGCTGCAACAGCGGGTTACAATGATGTTAATAACTACTTTTCAGCATCCAATTGAAACTCTTTAATTCCTTGTTTGTTTAACTGGTTTGCTATTATAACTCCCAGTTGAGATGTTTTGCTAACTTTAACTTTTCTGAATCTAATCGGAACTTTAATGGCAAAACAGGTTAGCCCAAGATCAAAGAGCGAGGTCCCCATGGACGTTGCATCATCCCACAGTAGTGGCACCGGCCCAATCGTGCATTATGAATTGCCAACTACTGATGCTCTAGAGGCTAAACTAGTGGTAGAAAGAGATTCTGCTTCTGCACTTAGAGATGAAGTTGACATGTTGAGGAAGCAAACAGCACAATCACAAGCAGTACTCAAGACAACCATTAAATATTTGGTGGATTTCAAAACGAAGCAAGCTGAGACTGACCAGATTGTTAAGGTCCTGAAGGAAAAAAGGAAATTAAATTCCTACTTGGTAAATCATAGGTGAAATGTTCTTTCCATAGTTGAATAACCTTTGTGTTGTCTGTTCATGTAATCAATCAAACCATTTGTTCTAGAGATCATGTAATAATTGTTTTCTTGTCTTTTGGTTTGTAATTTTATTTGAGCACAAGTCTGTATTAATTGATAAGACTCGGAGACATTTCATTTGGATTGCTGTGCCAGACCTACAAATATGCCAATCGGGCTGAACGTGCATTCAGCAATAGTAGTAGTATAGATGGACCATAAGTGGCACGAATCAGAAAGGGCCAAGATGCTAGCTAAAAAAAGGATGCAGTTGTAGCCAAAAAAAGTACATCGGTCTGGCTTATGTATGTTAGTTGATATCATTGATCCATATACTCTATAAGTGTTTATATGTCTGTTAGTTCTGTACATTCTTGGTTGATTGACTCGGTATTTGAATCTTGATACATCGCTTGTGTACATATCTAAATGGGAGTACACATTATGCTGCGTGTGACATTTGAGTTGGACATGAAGTGTTCCAAATATTCGAATTCACCTTAAACTGGATTCTAGTTTCTGAATTTGAGTATCGGCATTTGTAAACCATATTCATATATGACAATGGAATACATCTTTGTCGTCCTTTTGAAGATATATAAAAACACATAGAATGATTTATAGAGATTCATATAGGAATACAAAATGGATTCGAATTTAGTTGCCAGGGTAAACGTGGATGCTTATTGTCCCAAAATTCGAAAGAAGCAGCAAAATGTCCACTCCCACGTCGGCTGCCCGAAGCCAAGTGTTTGGGAGATGGAAATTACTGTCTACCCATTACACGGACAATCCATCGGCCCGATTTCCACTGCTCTAAATAGGGGTAGGTTAGTAACTTCAATTAGACGTGACACGACCGCCTCCGAGCCCATTCCGACACGGTGGGCGTCAAACATGGGTGGCAAAACTCATTTGATTCAAGCTCGTCCGAAAGACCTCTGTTTCTCCCTCCATTCCCCATTCATACACGGTGGGCGGCAAAACAAACTCGACTCGGCCGAAATCAATGTAGGCAAATATTTTCAATAGGGGCAGGTTTGTAACTTCACTCAGACGTGACACAACCGCCCTACCTGTCAGCCCCGTTCATACACCGTGGGCGCCAACCACTCTCTCCTCGCCCGAAATCGCTCTGGGCAAATATTGGCGAGATGCGAGATTACTGTCCTATCCCCAACCGATGAGACGTCCAAATTTTAAACGGGGGCTAAGTTCGTAACTTTCCCATATTTCAGACAGGCGCGTCCCAAAAACATGGTTCCCCGTACCTCTCCCTCCATTTTCCCATTCATACACCGTCCGCGCTAGAACACCCCATCCCCACACCAGCCTCCGTCTGCCACCCCATCCATCGCCGCCGTCCTCCACCACATCCATCGCCACCGTCCTCCACCATGCCGGAGCGCCTACCAAGACCGCGTCGTCCACTGCTAGAGATGGACGTTTCTCATCCACGGCGACGGACCAATAGCCTTGCATCGCGTCCTCTCACTTCATCGGCGCTGTCATCCTCTTTGCCGGGGCCGCTCACACGACCTTCTCTTCCACCACAACGGGACTTATCCCCCGATGCACCTGTCTACCGTCGCAGATCTGCTTCAACGCCACCGACATCCACCGCACCCCCGATGCCTACACAGCGCCGCAAGAGAGGTGGTACTTCATATCTCCTCAACTTTTTGATCTCAACCAGAAAATAGACCTTAACTTGGTTACTCTACTTTCTTTTCAGCTCTTAGAATTTAGTTCTTAGTTCGAAGCAAACAATGGATGCTAAATATCATTTCTCCGGTTTGCAGCTTCAAATCTGCCATGGCACAGCCATAATACGGTTTAATTGATCATGCTTAGGGTTTAATTGATCATGTTGGTTCCGTGGTGGTTTCTTCAATAGAATCGGAGGGGAAACCCTCTTTTGCTAAAAAAAATATGCTTAGAGTTTCCCCCGTTTATGATCACTATACGATCATAATACGTGCTTCGTGTCATAATAACACTGCTCCACCCATCAAGCTAAACAAAGTTGTTTAATTGGTCAGCTAAATGTTCCTAAATTAGTTTCGAAAATGCATGTTCACCGCTCGGGTGTGTATCTCTACAGGGTGCCCACGGTGGGCCGGCCCACCCTGGGATTTTGGGTCGTCCCAGGCCCCGATTCCCTTCTGTTCTGCTGCGCGCTTCCGATCTCTACTCGCCCCCAGCCTCCTGCCTCGCCGGCGACTTGCCGTCCCCGGACGACATGACTCTAGGAGGAGACGCCGGACTAACAGGAGGCCAGGAGCCGCTCACCCAACAGCGTCACCGCTGCCCGGGCGCGCTGCCGTGCCTACCTCCCAGTCCATTCAGGGCTCAGGCGTGCAGCACCCACCAAGCCAACCCGATTTATCCTGAGATACGTCCTCAACACTCAGCAGCCACTCCTCATCACCCATTTTCTAATTGATTCATTACTCATTAGGCAGGACTGTCATTAGGGTTTGTTGTGTGCTCAGTGCTACCAACACTTAATGGTTCAGATGTATTTCGGTAATCTTTAGTACCTCTAAAGTTCACAGGGTTTTCAAAATTCCGGCCCTCGGAACAGAAACTAGTCATTTTGGATTGTTGGTCGTAGTGACATTGACCCAGATTACTACTGCAAGCCAGGTTTGTTGACAATTTTACTTGTCTTTCTTACTCATTCGATATAATATCCAATTATTCACGTCGATTAGTTGCAAACAATAAGTGCTAGACAAACTTCTTCATTCAGATTTTGGACGGTCTCTTACTGCAGTTACAATTCTGCATACTTGTCCTATTAAGCTCACAAGTAAATGATTGATTCACTACATCTATGCTTGCCTTGTCATATTTGTTGTCAATATTCTTTTAGGGTGGACCACCCTGTTTCTAAATACTGGAACCGTAGACATGAGTGAATAGTATTTCTCTATGTGATCTCTTCCATCATGTGTGGGTAACGAACACTGCATTGTATAGAAAGAAAGTGTCATTTCCAGCTTTTACATAGGTTTCGATCTTTTACATGGAATACAATCTGCCTACTTGCTTTGTGTCGCACTACCAACACTCCACCCTTGAAGCTAAACATTACGCCACTCATAATTGCTTAGTTTATTTGTTCAAATACGAATTTCATATGATTCTAATGTTCCTACTTCAGTTTTGAAATGTGTGCCTGCCTGTTATAGAGACATAAGGGGTTTGTATTTCTGTGTGTGGTCTGGTCAGCACGGTTGGGGAGGTGAACTTTGCATATGCAGGGGTTTATAGGGAGACACTCTCCGAGTTGAATCCGCAATGCATTCCATAGATAATCTGACTACTTTTTATGTTTTCATGAATCTCAGATTCTAAACAGCATCATAATGATCATGAGCTTGCGCGCATGAAAAGAATAAAGCAGAACAATGCCATGGCTGTCAAACTTGGCATTAAGGGACTGAAATCAAGTCTGGATGCAATGCAATGCAAACGCTCTCCACCTACAGATTCATGCTTATAATATGATCCTAACAGTGATTCTGAGCTAGAGGGAGACCTAAGTCAATGTAGCTCCCTAGTGGAGGAGTCAGAGGAAGATGCCCTATCTTATTCACCCATCAAGGTACTTGCTCTAACTTTCCAAGGTTACATTGCTCGCACATATCTTGCAACTGATGCTTTGCATTGCTTCTACTTTGTTGAACTGCCATTAGCTTAGTTTACACATCGTGTATGTGATTACGCCCTGTCTATCCATTTTCAGTACATATTCCATCTGTCATCATACCATATTTATCCATTCAAATGTTGTTCTTGTGTATCAGACGTTCAAAAGGAAGAGGGCGATTGCTGATCGTGGAGGAGCACAAGCAAAGTATTTGGAAAAGGTGGTGGCACCTGATAAATCAAATAGCCCATTAGGTGTAGTTGCAATATCACCTGACCCACAAAATACCCCAACTCTAGCAGACTCTAGCCCTACTACACTGGTCATTTCTGATGCCCCAACTCAGCAGACCCCAACTGCAGCAAACAGTATGATTATGCCAGTTGACATAGCACCAGCTGTACGACGCAAAACCCCCATTCCATCAAAGAGTACACCAAATCCAGTTGCCAAATCCCTTTTCGAACCAGAGAGAGCCCCAATTGCAGCAAATAGGACCCCTGTTCCATTTCTTCCCAGTTTAGAAGACGAAGCTTATGTTATTGTCAGGAACTTTGTGCGCATCTTTCCTTCATGGAAAGATTATACCGCAGACACAGAACAATTTCCAATCTTCCTCCGCAACTTACGCGTAAGTAATATACTAATGTTATTCATGGTCATTACTGCATATGTTTCTGCTGACAGAAGACACAAGATTTCATTCTTTTAAATAGGCGAGGAGCAAACTGGATTGTGATGGCGAGGAAGGGTTGTGTGACGCCCCCGATTTGACCGTACACTAATCATGCACGCAAATGTGTACGACCAAGATCAGGGACTCACGGGAAGATATCACAACACAACTCTAAAACATAAATAAGTCATACAAGCATCATAATACAAGCCAGGGGCCTCGAGGGCTCGAATACAAGTGCTCGATCACAGACGAGTCAGCGGAAGCAACAATGTCTGAGTACAGACATAAGTTAAACAAGTTTTGCCTTAAGAAGGCTAGCACAAAAGTAGCAACGATCGAAAAGGCAAGGCCTCCTGCCTGGGACCTCCTAACTACTCCTGGTCATCGTCAGCGGCCTGCACGTAGTAGTAGGCACCTCCAGTGCCGTGGGAGTCGTCGTCGACGGTGGCGTCTGGCTCCTGGACTCCAACATCTGGTTGCGACAACCAGATAGAAAGGAAAGGGGGAAAAAGAGGGAGAGAAGCAACCGTGAGTACTCATCCAAAGTACTCGCAAGCAAGGAGCTACACTACATATGCATGGGTATAGGAGTAAAGAGGCATATCAGTGGACTGAACTGCAGAATGCCGGAATAAGAGGGGGATAGCTAGTCCTGTCGAAGACTAAGCTTCTGGACATCTCCATCTTGCAGCATGTAGAAGAGAGTAGATTGAAGTCCTCCAAGTAGCATCGCATAGCATAATCCTACCCGGCGGTCCCCTCCTCGTCACCCTGTTAGAGAGCGATCACCGGGTTGTATCTGGCACTTGGAAGGGTGTATTTTATTCAGTATCCAGTTCTAGTTGTCATAAGCTCAAGGTACAACTCCGGGTCGTCCTTTTACCGAGGGACACGGCTATTCGAATAGATAAACTTCCCTGCAGGGGTGCACCACATAACCCAACACGCTCGATCCCATTTGGCCGGACACACTTTTCTGGGCCATGCCCGGCCTCGTAAGATCAACACGTCGCAGCCCCACCTAGGCTCAACCGAGAGGCCAGCACGCCGGTCTAAACCTATGCGCGCAGGGGTCTGGGCCCATCGCCCTATGCACACCTGCACGTTGCGTACGCGGCCGGAAGCAGACCTAGCCTAGTGGCGTTCCAGTCCAATCCGGCGCGCGCCACTCAGTCGCTGACGTCAAAAGAGCTTCGGCTGATACCACGACGTCGGGATACCCATAACTACTCCCACGTAGATGGTTAGTGCGTATAGACCAAATGGCCAGACTCAGATCAAATACCAAGATCTCGTTAAGCGTGTTAAGTATCCGCGAACGCCGACCAGGGCCAGGCCCACCTCTCACCTAGGCGGTCTCAACCTGCCCTGTCGCTCCGCCACAAAGATCCACTTGCGGGTACTCCTACGAGCCGACCCGACTTTAATCATCACATGTGTCATGTATATAGTATATAAGTATATGCCCGTGTTCACCGCCCAGGTGATCACGGCCCGATAGTATAGCACAGCAGACGGACAAGAATGTAGGGCCACTGATGGAAATCTAGCATCCTAGACTAAGCATGTAGGATTGCAGGTAAAGGTAACAACAGTAGTAGCAAGGATAGGCTATGCATCAGAATAGGATATCGAAAGTAGTAACATGCTACACTACTCTAATGCAAGTAGTAGAGAGTAGAGTAGGCGATATCTGGTGATCAAGGGGGGGGCTTGCCTGGTTGCTCTGGCAAGTAGGAGGGGTCGTCGACTCCGTAGTCGAACTGGGCAGCAGCAGTGTCGGTCTCGTAGTCTACCAGAGAGAAGAGGGGGAAGAAACCGTAAATACAATGCAAACAT
This sequence comes from Aegilops tauschii subsp. strangulata, assembly GCF_002575655.3. Taxonomy (NCBI): domain Eukaryota; kingdom Viridiplantae; phylum Streptophyta; class Magnoliopsida; order Poales; family Poaceae; genus Aegilops; species Aegilops tauschii. Next base: position 601,686,077 of record NC_053037.3, read on the forward strand.
AAGCATGACGATGCGTGACATGACAATGAGCGGTGCTAGGGGTGCCCTAACGCGACAGTAGGTGTTACCGGGGAAGGGGGGGAACACCCGGGAGGTATTCCCGATGTTTCACGTTTTCGGACAGACGGACCGGAGGGGGAAAGTTGCTAGTTCGATAGGTTAGGGAGGTGTGGTGGACGAACGGACTGCGTATTCGGATTCGTCTCGTCGTTCTGAGCAACTTTCATATAGAAAACATTTTCATCCGAGTTACGGTTTAAAAGATATGAATTTTCAAAGTTTATTTGAATTTCTGGAATTATTTATATTAAGAAAAATGAATTATGACGTCAGCATGAGGCAATGCTGACGTCAGCAAGTCAACAGGTCGGCTGACCAGTCAAACCAGACAGGTGGGTCCAGTGGGACCCACATGTCAGCCTCTGTTAGTCTAATACTTAATTAAACTAATCTAACAGTATAATTAGAGGGATGGGCCCCACATGTCAGTGAGTGTTTAGCTAAACTAATTATTTTTATTTATAAAACATTTTCCTTTTCTTTTATTTTTTTAATTTCTGCGGCGGGGCCCGCATGTCAGTGACTGGGCCTGCCCAGTCAGCAGTTGACTGGGTCAACCCAGTCAACTGGGGCCCGTGGGGGCCACTGGCAGGGGCACTGGGGTGGGGCCCGGAGGGGCACGTCGGCGGGCGGCGCCGGAGACACGCCGGCGACCATCTCCGCGGCGGAGCATCGCCGGACTTCGTCGGAAAAACGCTACGGGGCACGAGGAGAGGTGCGGCTAGGCGCGTTCGATCGAGCGTCCGACGCCGCATCGATCTACGTCGGTCCCATGGGCTAACCCGACCGGAGTGGCGCGTTACATCGACGGCGGTGTCGACCGTGGCGGACGCCGGTGATCTGGCGTCATCGCGAACAACGACAGAGGCTGCGACATGCCCAAAAGAGGGGTCCGACGGGGTCCTAGAGGTGCCCGGAGCACGTCTACGAGCTCGGTTGAGCACTTTATCGTCGGTAGCGACGGCGACGAGCACCGCGGCGGAGAAAAGCTCGGGTGAAATGGAAGTGGCGGCTACGGGCATCTACGGGCAGCGCTGAGAGAGGGGGAAGGAGAGACTGCTCACCGGGGAGGCACACGGAGGCCACGGTGGTGGCTTAGGAGCAGCAGGGCGTCGGCAATCGGCGGAGGAGCGCCGGCGACCGTAGGCGCGGAAGAACTCGATTCCGGGGCTGTGGTGGCGCCGAGCTCGAACCCTTGGTCAGAGATGGAGTAGAGGAAGCAGGCGGAGCTGTTGGACTCCTCGGCGAGGCGCGGGGAGCATGGTGGCCGCGTTAATGGCGAACGGCAGCGATGATGGTGCTCGGGCGAGATGGAGAAGCGAGGGAGAGGAGCAGGCGGGGAAGAAAGATCTCGAGGGTTGTCGACGAGGCCTAGGGGACTCGTCCTTATCCCCTCGGCGATGTGGCGGCGTGGGGCGGTGAGCAGGTCCGGCGGGGACGGCGAGGGCGTGCGCCCTCGGTCGGGTGAACAGACGAGGAGGGGGGAAGACGACAAGGGGAGGGGGGCTTGCTGGGCCGCTGGACCGATTCGGCCGGCTGGGCCAGTGGGCCAAGGCCCTTGGGGAGCCGGGGGTTTTCTTTCCATTTGCCCTTTTTTTATTTATTTTCCTTTTCTGTTTTATTTCATTTAAAAGTATTTAGACATTTTATAAAAATGTGTTTTCTCCACCATAATTACCAGTGTATTATTTAGAACCCACTGGACATTTTTGTTTGAATTTTTGAAAACTTTTATTTTCCACTTTAATTATATTTGAAGTTTGAACTAGGAGTTTGAAAAGGAAGGTGATCCAAATGTGATCAAGCCCTGTTTAGCAACATGATTAGCTTAATCACAGGGGGTTACTGTAGCATGATTCTCAGGGTGTTACAAATCTCCTCCACTACAAGAAATCTCGTCCCGAGATTTAGGAGGTAGAAGGAAACAGTGCGGGGTATTCTTCGCGCAGACGATCCTCTCGTTCCCAAGTGGCCTCATCTTCAGAATGGTGCGACCACTGGACTTTGAGAAACTTGATCGCCTTCCGACGTGTGCGGCGTTCAGCTTGGTCGAGAATGCGGACCGGATGCTCCTTATAGGAGAGGTCTTGCTGCAATTCGAGCACTTCATGATCCACCGCTCGGATTGGATCCTTGAAGCAACGGCGGAGCTGTGACACATGGAACACATCGTGAACCTGAGAAAGGTTCGGTGGTAGTTCCAGTTGGTATGCCACTTTTCCACGCCTTTCGAGAATAGTGAATGGGCCAATATAGCGAGGAGCTAGTTTGCCCTTGATCCCGAATCGGTGAGCACCCTTCATAGGTGTGACTCGAAGATAAGCCTTTTCGCCAGGTTGATAGACCATGTCTTTATGATGACGGTCATACTGACTCTTCTGACGCGACTGAGCAGTCTTGAGATTCTCGCGAATAATGCGGACTTGTTCTTCGGCATCTTGGATAATATCCGGACCGAAGAGTGGACGTTCCCCAGTTTCTGACCAGTTCAGAGGGGTTCGGCACTTTCGTCCATATAACACTTCAAAGGGGGCCATCTTCAGACTAGCTTGATAGCTATTATTATAAGAGAACTCAGCATACGGGAGAGATTCCTCCCATTTCTTGCCGAAGGAAATAACGCAAGCTCGAAGCATGTCTTCGAGAACTTGATTGACGCGTTCAACTTGTCCTTGCGATTGAGGATGAAACGCAGTACTAAATGACAGATGAGTTCCCATTGCTTCTTGGAAACTTGCCCAGAATCTTGAAGTGAATAAGCTGCCACGGTCTGAGCTGATAACCAATGGAATACCGTGGAGTGAAACAATCCTGGACATATAGAGCGTTGCCAACTGGCTAGCAGTGATCGTTTCTTTGACCGCCAGAAAATGTGCAACTTTGGAAAGCCGGTCAATGACGACAAGAATAGCATCATTACCTTTCTGCGATTTGGGAAATCCAGTGACGAAGTCCATCTCAACATGGTCCCATTTCCATTCAGGAATAGAGATAGGTTGCAGAGTTCCAGCAGGCCTTTGATGTTCTGCTTTGATGCGACGGCAAACGTCACACTCAGCAACATAACGAGCAATGTCTTGCTTCATATTAGTCCACCAGAATCTCTGGCGGATATCTTGGTACATCTTTGTACTACCCGGATGGATACTTAGAGGCGTATCATGAGCTTCTTTCATACTTCCTGTGTCATATCCAGGTTTTTCTCTGCACATGGCACCACTAGGCGGCCCTTGAAGTATAGGGCGCCATCTTCAGAAATGGTGAAGAATGAGGGCCTTCCTTCTGCGAGGTAGCGCTTAATCTTGTAGGCTTCAGAGTCATACTTCTGTAGCCTTTTGATGCTGTCCTCGAGATCTGGTTTAGCAACTAGGGTATTGAGGGAACCCTGGGTAACAACGTGGAGGTTCACCTTGCCAAATTGTTTAGGAGGGGGAGCGAGTGCACCCGGAGGAACAATATGGAGGTTCAGCTTCCTGAATTCTTCAACAAGTGAGGGCTGAACTTTATGAACTTGGAGGTGGTTGCAGTAAGACTTGCGGCTCAAGGCATCAGCCATTACATTAGCCTTGCCTGGAGTATAGGAAATACCCAAGTCAAAGTCTGCAACGAGCTCCATCCATCTCTGTTGACGGAGGTTCAGATCTGGCTGAGTAAACAGATACTTCAGACTTTGGTGGTCAGTGAAGATCTCGCAACGATTACCGAGAAGGTAATGTCGCCACTGCTTCAGCGCATGAATGACAGCAGCAAGTTCGAGGTCGTGAACTGGGTAGTTCTCTTCGTGAGGGCGCAATTGTCGAGAGGCATAAGCAATCACTTTGCGGTCTTGCATTAGGACACAGCCTAATCCTTGACGGGAAGCGTCGCAGTAAATGACAAAGTCCTTCTTAGTATCAGGTGGAGCTAGAACTGGAGCAGAAGTCCACTTGTCTTTGAGTGCTTGGAAACTTTCCTGACATTTGTCTGTCCATTGGAACTTGACGCCCTTATGCAACAGGTTAGTCAGAGGCCTGGCGATCTTAGAGAAGTTCTCGACGAATCGACGGCAATAGCTGGCGAGACCGAGAAAACTTCTGACTTGCTTAACGTTCTTGGGAGGAGTCCAATCAAGAATAGCCTGAACTCGCTCGGGGTTGACGGCAATACCATCCTTAGAGATGACATGCCCCAGATAGGTTACTTCGGGTAGCCAGAATTCACATTTAGAGAACTTGGCATATAGTTGATGTTCTCGTAGTTTTTCCAGCACAAGTCGAAGATGCTCAGCATGTTCCTCTTCGTTCTTGGAAAATATCAGGATATCATCCAGATAAACCACGACGAACTTGTCGAGGTAATCCATGAATATGTAGTTCATCAGACGAGAGAAGGTGGCTGGAGCATTGGTTAAACCGAAAGACATGACGGTGTACTCGTATGAACCATAGCGAGTCACGAAGGCGGTCTTTGGGATATCCTCTTCGCGAACACGGATCTGGTGGTAGCCCAACCTCAAGTCGAGCTTAGAGAACACTGACGAACCCGCCAGTTGATCATATAGATCATTGATCCGAGGAAGAGGGTATTTATTCTGAATGGTAGCTTGGTTTATAGGACGGTAGTCTTGAACTAACCGGTTTGTCCCATCCTTCTTCTTGACAAAGAGAGAAGGTGCTCCCCAAGGAGAGCAACTTGGGCGAATGAATCCTTTGCGAAGAGACTTGTCGATTTCCTCCTTAAGCTCAAGGAGTTCATGCGGCGGCATTTTGTAGGGTCGCTTGGCTATAGGAGTGGTGCCTGGTTTCAAGTCGATGATGAATTCGACAGCTCTAGCAGGGGGAATCCCTGGAAGCTCTTCAGGGAAGACGTCGAGGAATTCACGCACGACGGGAATATTTTCAATGCCCTCGAGTGGTGCAGCGTTCAATGCATTCAATGCATAGAGCCTTGCCTCGGCATTTTGCACCAGATGAGCTTGGTAAGCAACTATTTCATCTGAAGGGTGTAGCAGATGGACGGTCTTAGTGGCGCAAACTATAGAAGCAGTATGCGTTTTCAACCAATCCATACCCAAGATGAGGTCGATGTTAGACGTCTTCAGGATAATGGGAGAGGCATAGAATTCCAGCCCTTCGATTTCCACGGGGACATCGATGCCAACCAAGGAGGTTTGACACTGTCCCACGGGGGTTTTGACCAATACAGAGGTGTTCATCTCCTCACATTTAACGTCGTGCTTGTATGCAAAATCTTCTGACATGAATGAATGCGATGCACCTGTATCAAATAAAACGGATGCTGGTACTGAATTTACGAGGAGTGTACCCATCACAGTAGCAGGCTGGTCTTGAGCTTCGTTGAGATCAACGTGGTTGGCATGAGCACGACCATAAGACTTAGCATTGTTGTTGCGGGGCTGATTGTTACCACGGCCAGTTGCTGGAAGGGCCAGTTGATTCTGGTTCTGGTTGCATTCTTTAGCACGGTGCCCTGGCTGACCACACCTGAAGCACAAGCCATTATTCGGAGTGGGAACAGGAGCTTGGGATGGTGGAGCTGGAAGCCTTGACTGCCTGGACGGTGGTGTAGGCAGGCGAGGTGCAGCATAGGTCTGCTTTGGGGCAGAAGCATTTGGACGATACATGCTGTTCGGGATCCATATCTTACGCTTCTGTGAGGGCGGGCCCGAAGATGAGCCCGTGTCACGGTTGCGCCTGTTAGAGCTCTGGTATTCCTGCAGACCAGTTTCGACATTGATGGCCTTGTTCACCAAGGTGGCGAAATCAGCAAAGTCATGCACTAGAAGTGCAAGCTTGATGTCAGCTTGAAGGCCATCACGGAACTTCTCCTGTCTGCGTGCATCAGTTGCAATGTCTTCTTCAGCATAGCGGGACAAGTCCAGAAACTCCCGCTGATAAGCTTCGACAGTTTTGTTGCCTTGGGTGAGGTTGCGGAACTCACGCTTCTTCCGGTCCATGACTCCCTGAGGAATGAAGCGGGCACGGAAAGCAGCTTGGAAGTCTGGCCATGTGATGATTGTTCCAGCTGGCAGAGTACGCCTGTGGCTGTCCCACCATTGAGCTGCGGGTCCCTTCAAGAAGAAGGAAGCAAAATTGACATAGCTGGCAGGGGCTACATCAGCAGACTCCATCTCATAGGTGATGTCACGGAGCCAGTCATCAGCATCCAAAGGCTGAGTTGAGCTGCGGTAGATGGTTGGGTTGAGGCGTATGAAATCTTGAAGAGTCACTTGGGCTGGCTGCTGGTTCATATTGGGGCGAGGAAACTGAGCCATCATATTTTCCATGAATTGGCGGTTCAGTTCGAACTGTTGGATCATACCAGCCATGTACTCAGGTGGTGGTGGGGCATCGCCACCACGACCACGACCACCTGGTCTAACCATCCTGCTAATATATAACAGGGGTAGTTCAGCATTTAGAAAATTTGCAATGACAAGAATCATTCATGATGAAACATGCATAATGAAAGGAGCACGATAGCTACTACATAGTAGTCGGCATAGCTTACAAAAGGGGTCATGCATAGAGTTCAGTACACAGAGTTCAGTACATAGACTAAAACATCATAGGCGGCACACAGGCTCGCGGCGAATGCCTTTAACACTACAAACAAGCCTACATCAGTCCCAAGAGGTACTGTGGAGGTAATCGTAGCCCGACAGCTGGTAGTGAGGCAACGGATAGCTCTCCACGTCAGCAGACTGGGGGCCGCGGATACTCAGGTGTAGAGCCCGACGCTCAGGTGGCAGAAGAGGACCAAGTGCGGGAGAGTAGCCTCCCACCTCTGGCCAACCGACACCGTGGGGCATCACGGTCCTGGCTGGGTAGATCGCAGAACGCGGTACCTGTCCAGACCGGACAAAGGGGTGCAGCAGCGTCAGAGCACGGTAAAGGTGCTGACGGGTGGTGTACATCTCGTGGCGAAGAGCTCGGTTAGCTCGATCCAGCCCATCAGCATGCAGAACCAGGTGCTGATGGTAGAAGGGCTCTCGGGTGACAGTGGAGTAGGCAGCAGTATAGTATCCCTCTGCACCAACATCAGAGGCGATAGCAATGTGCCTGAAAGGGGAGGTGTCCAACTCCCGATACTCTCCACGAAGACGGGTCAGAGCAGCATAGGCTGCATCGTGGACAGCCATATCGATGGTCACACCAACACCATGTGCGGTGTGCAGCACAGTAGTGGAGTCGTACTCCCGAGAGTAGAGGTGGACGATGGCACGGTACTGCTCCTGGTTAAAGTCCTGGTACTCCTCGTAGACGGTGTACTCAGGGTGCCAGCGATGACCCAGATAGGTCATCATCTCAGCTAGCACCGCAGGTGATCCCGAGGCACCAATGGCCATCGTGTGGCGAACAACCTGCCTCGTGGGTTCCATCTGAAAGCAAAGACGTTTCAAAGGAGTCAAATGACAGTGTGTGAATTGATCAAAATACTATTCTGAGAAACAACTATGGCTTATCCATCTTTGGGGTGAATGTGGTCACGGGATCCTAGTGTTAGAGTTAGTAAATTCGTTTAACCCGAGTAGAAGAGAGTTCAGAGTCCCAGAGTAAAGGTCGAGGAGTAAAAGATCCTAGTACCACCCAATGGCGACGTGGGCCCGTAAGCCGCACAGCCATGTTAGTAAATTTTTTGCAATCACTAGACTCGACTTCGGCCAAGGAGTGTGGAAGGGGGGTCCTACAGGCAGTCGGCTCTGATACCAACTTGTGACGCCCCCGATTTGACCGTACACTAATCATGCACGCAAATGTGTACGACCAAGATCAGGGACTCACGGGAAGATATCACAACACAACTCTAAAACATAAATAAGTCATACAAGCATCATAATACAAGCCAGGGGCCTCGAGGGCTCGAATACAAGTGCTCGATCACAGACGAGTCAGCGGAAGCAACAATGTCTGAGTACAGACATAAGTTAAACAAGTTTTGCCTTAAGAAGGCTAGCACAAAAGTAGCAACGATCGAAAAGGCAAGGCCTCCTGCCTGGGACCTCCTAACTACTCCTGGTCGTCGTCAGCGGCCTGCACGTAGTAGTAGGCACCTCCAGTGCCGTGGGAGTCGTCGTCGACGGTGGCGTCTGGCTCCTGGACTCCAACATCTGGTTGCGACAACCAGATAGAAAGGAAAGGGGGAAAAAGAGGGAGAGAAGCAACCGTGAGTACTCATCCAAAGTACTCGCAAGCAAGGAGCTACACTACATATGCATGGGTATAGGAGTAAAGAGGCATATCAGTGGACTGAACTGCAGAATGCCGGAATAAGAGGGGGATAGCTAGTCCTGTCGAAGACTAAGCTTCTGGACATCTCCATCTTGCAGCATGTAGAAGAGAGTAGATTGAAGTCCTCCAAGTAGCATCGCATAGCATAATCCTACCCGGCGGTCCCCTCCTCGTCACCCTGTTAGAGAGCGATCACCGGGTTGTATCTGGCACTTGGAAGGGTGTATTTTATTCAGTATCCAGTTCTAGTTGTCATAAGCTCAAGGTACAACTCCGGGTCGTCCTTTTACCGAGGGACACGGCTATTCGAATAGATAAACTTCCCTGCAGGGGTGCACCACATAACCCAACACGCTCGATCCCATTTGGCCGGACACACTTTTCTGGGCCATGCCCGGCCTCGTAAGATCAACACATCGCAGCCCCACCTAGGCTCAACCGAGAGGCCAGCACGCCGGTCTAAACCTATGCGCGCAGGGGTCTGGGCCCATCGCCCTATGCACACCTGCACGTTGCGTACGCGGCCGGAAGCAGACCTAGCCTAGTGGCGTTCCAGTCCAATCCGGCGCGCGCCACTCAGTCGCTGACGTCAAAAGAGCTTCGGCTGATACCACGACGTCGGGATACCCATAACTACTCCCACGTAGATGGTTAGTGCGTATAGACCAAATGGCCAGACTCAGATCAAATACCAAGATCTCGTTAAGCGTGTTAAGTATCCGCGAACGCTGACCAGGGCCAGGCCCACCTCTCACCTAGGCGGCCTCAACCTGCCCTGTCGCTCCGCCACAAAGATCCACTTGCGGGTACTCCTACGAGCCGACCCGACTTTAATCATCACATGTGTCATGTATATAGTATATAAGTATATGCCCGTGTTCACCGCCCAGGTGATCACGGCCCGATAGTATAGCACAGCAGACGGACAAGAATGTAGGGCCACTGATGGAAATCTAGCATCCTAGACTAAGCATGTAGGATTGCAGGTAAAGGTAACAACAGTAGTAGCAAGGATAGGCTATGCATCAGAATAGGATATCGAAAGTAGTAACATGCTACACTACTCTAATGCAAGTAGTAGAGAGTAGAGTAGGCGATATCTGGTGATCAAGGGGGGGGCTTGCCTGGTTGCTCTGGCAAGTAGGAGGGGTCGTCGACTCCGTAGTCGAACTGGGCAGCAGCAGTGTCGGTCTCGTAGTCTACCGGAGAGAAGAGGGGGAAGAAACAGTAAATACAATGCAAACATAAGCATGACGATGCGTGACATGACAATGAGCGGTGCTAGGGGTGCCCTAACGCGACAGTAGGTGTTACCGGGGAAGGGGGGGAACACCCGGGAGGTATTCCCGATGTTTCACGTTTTCGGACAGACGGACCGGAGGGGGAAAGTTGCTAGTTCGATAGGTTAGGGAGGTGTGGTGGACGAACGGACTGCGTATTCGGATTCGTCTCGTCGTTCTGAGCAACTTTCATATAGAAAACATTTTCATCCGAGTTACGGTTTAAAAGATATGAATTTTCAAAGTTTATTTAAATTTCTGGAATTATTTATATTAAGAAAAATGAATTATGACGTCAGCATGAGGCAATGCTGACGTCAGCAAGTCAACAGGTCGGCTGACCAGTCAAACCAGACAGGTGGGTCCAGTGGGACCCACATGTCAGCCTCTGTTAGTCTAATACTTAATTAAACTAATCTAACAGTATAATTAGAGGGATGGGCCCCACATGTCAGTGAGTGTTTAGCTAAACTAATTATTTTTATTTATAAAACATTTTCCTTTTCTTTTATTTTTTTAATTTCTGCGGCGGGGCCCGCATGTCAGTGACTGGGCCTGCCCAGTCAGCAGTTGACTGGGTCAACCCAGTCAACTGGGGCCCGTGGGGGCCACTGGCAGGGGCACTGGGGTGGGGCCCGGAGGGGCACGTCGGCGGGCGGCGCCGGAGACACGCCGGCGACCATCTCCGCGGCGGAGCATCGCCGGACTTCGTCGGAAAAACGCTACGGGGCACGAGGAGAGGTGCGGCTAGGCGCGTTCGATCGAGCGTCCGACGCCGCATCGATCTACGTCGGTCCCATGGGCTAACCCGACCGGAGTGGCGCGTTACATCGACGGCGGTGTCGACCGTGGCGGACGCCGGTGATCTGGCGTCATCGCGAACAACGACAGAGGCTGCGACATGCCCAAAAGAGGGGTCCGACGGGGTCCTAGAGGTGCCCGGAGCACGTCTACGAGCTCGGTTGAGCACTTTATCGTCGGTAGCGACGGCGACGAGCACCGCGGCGGAGAAAAGCTCGGGTGAAATGGAAGTGGCGGCTACGGGCATCTACGGGCAGCGCTGAGAGAGGGGGAAGGAGAGACTGCTCACCGGGGAGGCACACGGAGGCCACGGTGGTGGCTTAGGAGCAGCAGGGCGTCGGCAATCGGCGGAGGAGCGCCGGCGACCGTAGGCGCGGAAGAACTCGATTCCGGGGCTGTGGTGGCGCCGAGCTCGAACCCTTGGTCAGAGATGGAGTAGAGGAAGCAGGCGGAGCTGTTGGACTCCTCGGCGAGGCGCGGGGAGCATGGTGGCCGCGTTAATGGCGAACGGCGGCGATGATGGTGCTCGGGCGAGATGGAGAAGCGAGGGAGAGGAGCAGGCGGGGAAGAAAGATCTCGAGGGTTGTCGACGAGGCCTAGGGGACTCGTCCTTATCCCCTCGGCGATGTGGCGGCGTGGGGCGGTGAGCAGGTCCGGCGGGGACGGCGAGGGCGTGCGCCCTCGGTCGGGTGAACAGACGAGGAGGGGGGAAGACGACAAGGGGAGGGGGGCTTGCTGGGCCGCTGGACCGATTCGGCCGGCTGGGCCAGTGGGCCAAGGCCCTTGGGGAGCCGGGGGTTTTCTTTCCATTTGCCCTTTTTTTATTTATTTTCCTTTTCTGTTTTATTTCATTTAAAAGTATTTAGACATTTTATAAAAATGTGTTTTCTCCACCATAATTACCAGTGTATTATTTAGAACCCACTGGACATTTTTGTTTGAATTTTTGAAAACTTTTATTTTCCACTTTAATTATATTTGAAGTTTGAACTAGGAGTTTGAAAAGGAAGGTGATCCAAATGTGATCAAGCCCTGTTTAGCAACATGATTAGCTTAATCACAGGGGGTTACTGTAGCATGATTCTCAGGGTGTTACAAATCTCCTCCACTACAAGAAATCTCGTCCCGAGATTTAGGAGGTAGAAGGAAACAGTGCGGGGTATTCTTCGCGCAGACGATCCTCTCGTTCCCAAGTGGCCTCATCTTCAGAATGGTGCGACCACTGGACTTTGAGAAACTTGATCGCCTTCCGACGTGTGCGGCGTTCAGCTTGGTCGAGAATGCGGACCGGATGCTCCTTATAGGAGAGGTCTTGCTGAGCACTTCATGATCCACCGCTCGGATTGGATCCTTGAAGCAACGGCGGAGCTCTGACACATGGAACACATCGTGAACCTGAGAAAGGTTCGGTGGTAGTTCCAGTTGGTATGCCACTTTTCCACGCCTTTCGAGAATAGTGAATGGGCCAATATAGCGAGGAGCTAGTTTGCCCTTGATCCCGAATCGGTGAGCACCCTTCATAGGTGTGACTCGAAGATAAGCCTTTTCGCCAGGTTGATAGACCATGTCTTTATGATGACGGTCATACTGAATCTTCTGACGCGACTGAGCAGTCTTGAGATTCTCGCGAATAATGCGGACTTGTTCTTCGGCATCTTGGATAATATCCGGACCGAAGAGTGGACGTTCCCCAGTTTCTGACCAGTTCAGAGGGGTTCGGCACTTTCGTCCATATAACACTTCAAAGGGGGCCATCTTCAGACTAGCTTGATAGCTATTATTATAAGAGAACTCAGCATACGGGAGAGATTCCTCCCATTTCTTGCCGAAGGAAATAACGCAAGCTCGAAGCATGTCTTCGAGAACTTGATTGACGCGTTCAACTTGTCCTTGCGATTGAGGATGAAACGCAGTACTAAATGACAGATGAGTTCCCATTGCTTCTTGGAAACTTGCCCAGAATCTTGAAGTGAATAAGCTGCCACGGTCTGAGCTGATAACCAATGGAATACCGTGGAGTGAAACAATCCTGGACATATAGAGCGTTGCCAACTGGCTAGCAGTGATCGTTTCTTTGACCGCCAGAAAATGTGCAACTTTGGAAAGCCGGTCAATGACGACAAGAATAGCATCATTACCTTTCTGCGATTTGGGAAATCCAGTGACGAAGTCCATCTCAACATGGTCCCATTTCCATTCAGGAATAGAGATAGGTTGCAGAGTTCCAGCAGGCCTTTGATGTTCTGCTTTGATGCGACGGCAAACGTCACACTCAGCAACATAACGAGCAATGTCTTGCTTCATATTAGTCCACCAGAATCTCTGGCGGATATCTTGGTACATCTTTGTACTACCCGGATGGATACTTAGAGGCGTATCATGAGCTTCTTTCATACTTCCTGTGTCATATCCAGGTTTTTCTCTGCACATGGCACCACTAGGCGGCCCTTGAAGTATAGGGCGCCATCTTCAGAAATGGTGAAGAATGAGGGCCTTCCTTCTGCGAGGTAGCGCTTAATCTTGTAGGCTTCAGAGTCATACTTCTGTAGCCTTTTGATGCTGTCCTCGAGATCTGGTTTAGCAACTAGGGTATTGAGGGAACCCTGGGTAACAACGTGGAGGTTCACCTTGCCAAATTGTTTAGGAGGGGGAGCGAGTGCACCCGGAGGAACAATATGGAGGTTCAGCTTCCTGAATTCTTCAACAAGTGAGGGCTGAACTTTATGAACTTGGAGGTGGTTGCAGTAAGACTTGCGGCTCAAGGCATCAGCCGTTACATTAGCCTTGCCTGGAGTATAGGAAATACCCAAGTCAAAGTCTGCAACGAGCTCCATCCATCTCTGTTGACGGAGGTTCAGATCTGGCTGAGTAAACAGATACTTCAGACTTTGGTGGTCAGTGAAGATCTCGCAACGATTACCGAGAAGGTAATGTCGCCACTGCTTCAGCGCATGAATGACAGCAGCAAGTTCGAGGTCGTGAACTGGGTAGTTCTCTTCGTGAGGGCGCAATTGTCGAGAGGCATAAGCAATCACTTTGCGGTCTTGCATTAGGACACAGCCTAATCCTTGACGGGAAGCGTCGCAGTAAATGACAAAGTCCTTCTTAGTATCAGGTGGAGCTAGAACTGGAGCAGAAGTCCACTTGTCTTTGAGTGCTTGGAAACTTTCCTGACATTTGTCTGTCCATTGGAACTTGACGCCCTTATGCAACAGGTTAGTCAGAGGCCTGGCGATCTTAGAGAAGTTCTCGACGAATCGACGGCAATAGCTGGCGAGACCGAGAAAACTTCTGACTTGCTTAACGTTCTTGGGAGGAGTCCAATCAAGAATAGCCTGAACTCGCTCGGGGTTGACGGCAATACCATCCTTAGAGATGACATGCCCCAGATAGGTTACTTCGGGTAGCCAGAATTCACATTTAGAGAACTTGGCATATAGTTGATGTTCTCGTAGTTTTTCCAGCACAAGTCGAAGATGCTCAGCATGTTCCTCTTCGTTCTTGGAAAATATCAGGATATCATCCAGATAAACCACGACGAACTTGTCGAGGTAATCCATGAATATGTAGTTCATCAGACGAGAGAAGGTGGCTGGAGCATTGGTTAAACCGAAAGACATGACGGTGTACTCGTATGAACCATAGCGAGTCACGAAGGCGGTCTTTGGGATATCCTCTTCGCGAACACGGATCTGGTGGTAGCCCAACCTCAAGTCGAGCTTAGAGAACACTGACGAACCCGCCAGTTGATCATATAGATCATTGATCCGAGGAAGAGGGTATTTATTCTGAATGGTAGCTTGGTTTATAGGACGGTAGTCTTGAACTAACCGGTTTGTCCCATCCTTCTTCTTGACAAAGAGAGAAGGTGCTCCCCAAGGAGAGCAACTTGGGCGAATGAATCCTTTGCGAAGAGACTTGTCGATTTCCTCCTTAAGCTCAAGGAGTTCATGCGGCGGCATTTTGTAGGGTCGCTTGGCTATAGGAGTGGTGCCTGGTTTCAAGTCGATGATGAATTCGACAGCTCTAGCAGGGGGAATCCCTGGAAGCTCTTCAGGGAAGACGTCGAGGAATTCACGCACGACGGGAATATTTTCAATGCCCTCGAGTGGTGCAGCGTTCAATGCATTCAATGCATAGAGCCTTGCCTCGGCATTTTGCACCAGATGAGCTTGGTAAGCAACTATTTCATCTGAAGGGTGTAGCAGATGGACGGTCTTAGTGGCGCAAACTATAGAAGCAGTATGCGTTTTCAACCAATCCATACCCAAGATGAGGTCGATGTTAGACGTCTTCAGGATAATGGGAGAGGCATAGAATTCCAGCCCTTCGATTTCCACGGGGACATCGATGCCAACCAAGGAGGTTTGACACTGTCCCACGGGGGTTTTGACCAATACAGAGGTGTTCATCTCCTCACATTTAACGTCGTGCTTGTATGCAAAATCTTCTGACATGAATGAATGCGATGCACCTGTATCAAATAAAACGGATGCTGGTACTGAATTTACGAGGAGTGTACCCATCACAGTAGCAGGCTGGTCTTGAGCTTCGTTGAGATCAACGTGGTTGGCATGAGCACGACCATAAGACTTAGCATTGTTGTTGCGGGGCTGATTGTTACCACGGCCAGTTGATGGAAGGGCCAGTTGATTCTGGTTTTGGTTGCATTCTTTAGCACGGTGCCCTGGCTGACCACACCTGAAGCACAAGCCATTATTCGGAGTGGGAACAGGAGCTTGGGATGGTGGAGCTGGAAGCCTTGACTGCCTGGACGGTGGTGTAGGCAGGCGAGGTGCAGCATAGGTCTGCTTTGGGGCAGAAGCATTTGGACGATACATGCTGTTCGGGATCCATATCTTACGCTTCTGTGAGGGCGGGCCCGAAGATGAGCCCGTGTCACGGTTGCGCCTGTTAGAGCTCTGGTATTCCTGCAGACCAGTTTCGACATTGTTATGCTGCAATGGTGCCCCCGCAAGGCTAACCTTTCTTGAACTGTCTTGGAAGTGGTCTCGGTTCAGTATTATTTTGTTATGCTGCAATGGTGCCCAGTTTTTGTAATCTGCTTCTTCGTTGCGCTTTATGATCACTGGTGGCGAACTTCGATGCCCAGTGGATGTAATATACCTTAAATCCTTTATTGTATAGTGTAGGTTTATTCTTAGTTACTATGCCGTAATTTCTTTATTGTATAGAGTAGGTTTGTTCTTAATTCCTACTAGTTACTGCCATCATTCGCTATCTGAAAAAAAATCAGATGTAGTCGACCGGACCGAAACATTCGACTCTAACGGGCCAGGTTTTTAGCGGGCCACAATTGGGCCGGCCTGCGTCTTTCTTGGGCCCGAATGATTGGGGCCTTCACACATTGCGCCAGGCGCAAACTTACACCGGCCTGTATTTTAGTTGGGCCTTTTGTCGACCCAGCGCTTAGTTTGGCCCAGGTAGCGTTGGGCCATTAACAAGCTGAATATTGTACTGGTTGTTACGGCCGAGATGAAACCACGGGCTTTTAGCAGGCCAAAATGCATGTTGGGCCTCAATTTTCACTAGTCATCGACGGGCCTTCAGCGGGCCGAAATGTAGACCGGGCCGTTTTGGGCCCAGTTAGCTCACGGGCCGTTACCAGGCCGAAACATATCTCGGGCCTTAGTTGGCCCATTGATATCATGGGCCTTTAAGAGGCCGAAAGCTTAGCACAGGCATCAACGGGCCGAACTACGCGACAGGCCTTTAACAGGCCCAAAGTCACATTGAGCTTAACTGTTGCCACCTTTAGCACGGGCCGTTGGTGGGCCCGATGTCCCGTCGGACTATATATGGCCCATGGGCAGCACGGGCCATTCCCAGGCCGAAAGTCACACCGGGCTGAAATGGGCCCATGTCTACATCAGGTCTCTAACAGGCCGAAAGTCACTGGGCTGTAGTTGGGCCCAAATATTCGGCGAACAATTAACGGGCCAGATCTGGCTTCGGGCCACAAATGGGCCCAAATATTGGGCGAACAATTAACGGGCCAGTTCTGGCTTCGGGCCGTAAATGGGCCCAAATATTGGGCGAACAATTAACGGGCAAGATCTGGCTTCGGGCCGTAAATGGGCCTTTATTAAGCAGGCCGTTATTGGGCTGGCCCACTAGTATCTGATTAAGTTCTACGGGCCTTTGACTGGGCCGGCCTTTTTAACCTATATGGGCCTCTGGTGGGCCCAGCCACGTGTCGACGTATCATAGGCATGTCTCCTCCAATGGACGGGCGACATCTGGCCCACTGACGAGCTGACAGGTGTTCCCTTCGGCCAATCAGAATTTTACACGTGGAAATTTCCCATTGGTCAGGGCTGTTAACGGGTTATCGGATCCAAAATCCGACCCGATAGCTTAACGGCGTTCCGTTACGGTGGATGCCACGTGTCGGTCACCCTTGACGAAAGCACTTCTGTGACGCGTGATTTATCGTCATGGAAGTGGACACTTCCGTGAAGATAATTTTGGCAATGTCATGGAACACTTCTACGACAGCACAGGTATGACTATCTTGATTCTGTCATAAATTTGTCATGGATGTACATGCATGACAGAAAATGCGACCTACTGTGACAAACACGTATCATCACGGAAGTGTATTTTTTTGTAGTGTGAGTGGGAGGAAAGTGGAACTTGATGAGGTAACTGTACCTGCTCCCTTATTGATAAGTAGTTCATAGCAAAAACCAGTTTCTGCGACGCCTATACCAATTAGTGAGGAAGTTAATGATGATGATCATGGAACTTCAGATCAAGTTATTATTGAACCTCGTAGGTCAACCAGAGTAAGATCTGCACCAGAGTGGTACGGTAATCCTGTTCTGGAGGTTATGTTACTAGACCATGACGAACCTACGAACTATGAAGAAGCGATGGTGAGCCCAGATTCCGCAAAATGGCTTGAGGCCATGAAATCTGAGATGGGATCCATGTATGAGAACAAAGTGTGGACTTTGGTTGACTTGCCCGATGATCAGCAAGCCATTGAGAATAAATGGATCTTCAGGAAGAAGACAGACGTTGACGGTAATGTTACTGTCTATAAAGCTCGACTTGTTGCGAAAGGTTTTCGACAAGTTCAAGGAAATGACTATGATGAGACCTTCTCACCCGTAGCGATGCTTAAGTCTGTCCAAATCATGTTAGCAATTGCCGCATTTTATGATTATGAAATTTGGCAAATGGATGTAAAAACTGCATTCCTGAATGGATTTCTGGAAGAAGAGTTGTATATGATGCAACCGGAAGGTTTTGTCGATCCAAAGGGAGCTAACAAAGTGTGCAAGCTCCAGCGATCCATTTATGGAATGGTGCAAGCCTCTCGGAGTTGGAATAAACGCTTTGATAGTGTGATCAAAGCATTTGGTTTTGTACAGACTTTTGGAGAAGCCTGTATTTACAAGAAAGTGAGTGGGAGCTCTGTAGCATTTCTAATATTATATGTGGATGACATATTGCTGATTGGAAATGATATAGAATTTCTGAATAGCATAAAGGGATACTTGAATAAGAGTTTTTCAATGAAAGACCTCGGTAGAGCTGCGTATATATTGGGCATCAAGATCTATAGAGATAGATCAAGACGCTTAATTGGACTTTCACAAAGCACATACCTTGCCAAAGTTTTGAAGAAGTTCAAAATGGATCAAGCAAAGAAAGGGTTCTTGCCTGTGTTACAAGGTGTGAAGTTGAGTAAGACTCAATGCCCGACCACTGCAGAAGATAGAGAGAAGATGAAAGATGTTCCCTATGCTTCAGCCATAGGCTCTATCATGTATGCAATGCTGTGTACCAGACCTGATGTGTGCCTTGCTATAAGTCTAGCAGGGAGGTACCAAAGTAATCCAGGAGTGGATCACTTGACAGCAGTCAAGAACATCCTGAAATACCTGAAAAGGACTAAGGATATGTTTCTCGTTTATGGAGGTGACAATCATCGTAAATGGTTACGTTGATGCAAGCTTTGACACTGATCCGGACGATTCTAAATCGCAAACCGGATACGTTTTTACATTGAACGGTGGAGCTGTCAGTTGGTGCAGTTCTAAACAAAGCGTCGTGGCGGGATCTACGTGTGAAGCGGAGTACATAGCTGCTTCGGAAGCAGCAAATGAAGGAGTCTGGATGAAGGAGTTCATATCCGATCTAGGTGTCATGCCTAGTGCATCGGGTCCAATGAAAATATTTTGTGACAATACTGGTGCAATTGCCTTGGCGAAGGAATCCAGATTTCACAAGAGAACCAAGCACATCAAGAGACCCTTCAACTCCATCCGGGATCTAGTCCAGGTGCGAGACATAGAAATTTGCAAGATACATACGGATCTGAATGTTGCAGACCCGTTGACTAAGCCTCTTCCACGAGCAAAACATGATCAGCACCAAGGCTCCATGGGTGTTAGAATCATTACTGTGTAATCTAGATTATTGACTCTAGTGCAAGTGGGAGACTGAAGGAAATATGCCCTAGAGGCAATAATAAAGTTATTATTTATTTCCTTATATCATGATAAATGTTTATTATTCATGCTAGAATTGTATTAACCGGAAACATAATACTTGTGTGAATACATAGACAAACAGAGTGTCACTAGTATGCCTCTACTTGACTAGCTCGTTGATCAAAGATGGTTATGTTTCCTAGCCATAGACATGAGTTGTCATTTGATTAACGGGATCACATCATTAGGAGAATGATGTGATTGACTTGACCCATTCCGTTAGCTTAGCACTCGATCGTTTAGTATGTTGCTATTGCTTTCTTCATGACTTATACATGTTCCTATGACTATGAGATTATGCAACTCCCGTTTACCGGAGGAACACTTTGTGTGCTACCAAACGTCACAACGTAACTGGGTGATTATAAAGGTGCTCTACATGTGTTTCCGAAAGTACTTGTTGGGTTGGCGTATTTTGAGATTAGGATTTGTCACTCCGATTGTCGGAGAGGTATCTCTGGGCCCACTCGGTAATGCACATCACTATAAGCCTTGCAAGCATTGCAACTAATGAGTTAGTTGCGGGATGATGTATTACAGAACGAGTAAAGAGACTTGCCGGTAACGAGATTGAACTAGGTATTGAGATACCGATGATCGAATCTCAGGCAAGTAACATACCGATGACAAAGGGAACAATGTATGTTGTTATGCGGTCTGACCGATAAAGATCTTCGTAAAATATGTAGGAGCCAATATGGGCATCCAGATCCCGCTATTGTTTATTGACCAGAGAGGTGTCTCGGTCATGTCTACATAGTTCTCAAACCCGTAGGGTCCGCACGCTTAACGTTCGTTGACGATATAGTACTATGAGTTATGTATGTTGGTGACCGAATATTGTTCGGAGTTTTGGATGAGATCACGGATATGACGAGGAACTCCGGAATGGTCCGGAAGTAAAGATTGATATGTGGATAGTAGTGTTTGATCTCCGGAAAGGTTCCGGAATCCATCGGAAGGGGTTCCGGATGTTTCCCAAAATGTTTGGGCACAAGAACACTTTATCTGGACCAAAGGGGAAAGCCCACGAGGTTTTTGGAAAGCGCAAAAGGAAGTTTTGCGGAGTCCAGGGGCCAGACGCCAGGGTCCCTGGCGTCTGGGTCCAGACGCCGGGAACCCTGGCGTCTGGCCCTGGAGTCCGAGAAGGACTCTTGCCTTTCGGGTGAAACCGACTTTGTGGAGGCTTTTACTCCAAGTTTCGACCCCAAGGCTCAACATATAAATAGAGGGGTAGGGCTAGCACCCAAGACAGATCAAAAACACCAAGCCGTGTGCCGGCAACCCCGTCCCCTCTAGTTTATCCTCCGTCATAGTTTTCGTAGTGCTTAGGCGAAGCCCTGCGGAGATTGTTCTTCACCAACACCGTCACCACGCCGTCGTGCTGCCGGAACTCATCTACTACTTCGCCCCTCTTGCAGGATCGAGAAGGCGGGGACGTCATCGAGTTGAACGTGTGCAGAACTCGGAGGTGACGTGCTTTCGGTACTTGGATCGGTCGGATCGTGAAGACGTACGACTACATCAACCGCGTTGATATAACGCTTCCGCTTACGGTCTACGAGGGTACGTAGACAACACTCTCCCCTCTCGTTGCTATGCATCACCATGATCTTGCGTGTGCGTAGGATTTTTTTTGAAATTACTACGTTCCCCAACACAATTTTCTCTTAATACTTGCATGCAATAATTTAATGCACCTTGCAATCTGAAATTGTGATGGGGAACAACCAAATTGAGCCTTATAAAATGAAAAAACTAAAATTTTGAGATAATCCTTATAAACCGGAAAGAAGGGAGTATGTGTGCACCCATATTCCAAAAATCCGCGGCCGACTTTGCCAACTGTTTTTTTCCTGTCACGTGTCAATGCTACTATTTTTTTGCATGAAAATTAAAAATGTTATAACCTTGTAATTATATGTGTGACTTGTACTGCAGAAAAAACGTGTGTAATTTGAATAAAAATAATATTGTAAAATATTTTGTTGAGCGAGGAACAATCACTCCTAAGCTCACTTAGTAGTTAGAGAGTCTACAACCGGACGCTTCACATCCGTCTCAAATGGCCAGGATGACTGGCAATCCACATATCCTACTCATATGTAGGGCGGATATGGCACGTCCGAACGTGCCCGAACGTCACTGCCACGTCGAACTAACCGCACGGACCTACGGGAAACCCATCAGTTTAACGCCTCCTCTTCAGTTTTTCGCCGAGGGCATTCGTGGTACCGCCTGACGCCCCTCTGGCACGCCGCCAGAGGGACCGAGTCTGACTGTTTAAGCTAGACGCCAACCCTAGCCCATTCCCATTTCTTTCCCCTCCCTCCCCACCTACACTGCCACATTCCAATCCGTCCGCCGCTGGCCAGGCCGAGGCATCAGACCTTGCTCATGCCGGAGTGGTGACTCGAGTTGCTTGAGCGGATCTAGGCTAGGCGCGAAGCCCTGCCCTCTCCCGCTGAAAGAAGAAAAACGGACATGTTTTAACCCGCATCGAACGATCAAACCGGGATTACCTTTTGAACCTTTTTTTTTTGACTTGGAACTTTCCGGTCTCCAGGTGAGCCGTAGCCGATCCGACGCCTGCTCACTCGGCTCGGCTCGGCTCGGCTCGGCTCGGCCCGGCAGCACGCGCGAGGAGAGATGGAGGCGAGAGATGCGGATCGTGGATTTTCTGAGAAAAGGCTGGGGATGTCGTCCCAGGGGCGTCAGTGGCCCAGCCAGCCCTGGTTGACACCTGTGTCGTCGCCCTGCTGCAGCCCGGGTCGGAGAATGGGCCTGAAGCTACCGCGGCGCCCACACACACACACACAGAGGAGGCTAGTGCTGCTGCTGCTGCTCTCGGCCACGCTTCCGTTTCTTTCTTCTGGCTCAGCCTGCCTGCGTCGTGTAGCCTTCTCTCTTCTTTTCCCTCGATCGCAGTCTCTTCTCGCCGGGCTGCATCGGGCGTGAGATAGATGCCGGCCGTACGGTACGGTCTGGCTCGT